>NC_090023.1:64608865-64962865 GCF_037176765.1 Anolis sagrei
TTTAAATCATGTGTGGAAGTTCCCTTGGCAAACAACCTATGTCACAGGAATCAATGGTTTAATAAATAGTCTTTTCCATCCCATAAATCCAGGTTGAGGGAGATGATTTACATTCTATAAACTTGGTTTTTTTTTTGTTATTGTAATTCCCTGGATTTATTTTACATTCTTTTTAATTAAATACCCAAGGCATCTGGAGAGAAACTGTTAAACAGCAATTTGCATCTAGTAGATAAAATAAAAAATATACTTTAGCAAAAATAAAAAGTTCATTCTTGTGGATGAATCTTATTTTCAATTTCAGCTGCATCATTTGAGAGAATTTTAAAGCTTTCCTATCCCGAGCCCCCACTTATGTGTGTGCCATGCAGGTTTCTGAAAGGCATGGAAAAACATCCTTCTCTGTAAAATGATAGAATCAAAAAAGTTATTCAGACATGGTAGATTATTAGAAATGACTGGAGGAAATCATTGGAACACATGCATCATTTCACAGAAAAGCAGCCCAAAAAAAGGCAACCAGACACCCTCTATTTTTCTCTTGAACAAAGGGAAAGGGTCAAATAGTTAAGGAAGGGTTGCAGAGGGGAGAAAGCAAAGAAATATAGAATCTCTTCCTCCATTTCCAAATACTACAGAATTTCATCCAGCCGTTTTTCCTCAGAGAATGAAAGGGCAGAAGAATTTTCCTTATGTAGACCATTTCCCCATCTTTCTCTCTGAAGCCACTAGAACAGGAAGAATTTGCTAAAAATGAGCCTGTAGCCAAATTGATGAGAGTGGATTATAGGATCATGTGTTACTGAAATTTAATCAGTATTTGTCAAAATCTAGAATTTTGACCCGCAAATTTTATAAATGTATAAATTAAATTTATAATTTATAAATCTTGATTTATATATGACATTGATGTGTGTGTGTGTGTGTGTGTGTGTGTGTATGTATATACAGTAAATGTTCAGTTTTTTTCTGGAAAAAGTGTATTTTTCAGTGCCTGGATTACTTTGAAACCTTTGATAGACATCTTCAAGAGGGAAAATAAGTTCTAAAAATTAATAATGCTTATACATGCGTACCTTTGTAACCTGGATAATATTTCAGTAGAGATCTCTAAAATTGTGTCTACTTGGTAAAGTAATACGCTTCAACATAACTCATTGAAAAAAAAGTCTTGAAAAAAATCTATAATACAGTATTATTTATTTAGGGCTTTTATATCCTGTCCTTTCTCAACCTCCGCAGAGGGACTCAGGACGGAGTCCCTCTGCATATATACTTATATATATAGCAATAACACTTGATACATGCTAGGTACTCAGATAAATAACTGAAAGTGAAATATTAACCGGTTAATTCGTGTGATGATTGCAGAACCTTATTAGCAATTAATTTCACTCACAAGGAAATCTTGAAAATTTCTTTAATGTTAGGTTACTACTATAAAGCAAGGTTATGAATGAAGAAAACACGGGCAAGTTCTCAGTTTAAAAAACCCCAAAGCCCCATCTCCTCAAGTTTCAAACATTTCTCTGACAGTCTCCAGTTCTTTCAATCTAACCTTGTTCTTCTTATCAGGCTCTTTCCCACAGAGGGACCCAGATGTTTTCATTACTCAATCTTGGTTGTGAATTCATGGCATGAAGGTGTTCTGTTGTCTTGAACACATCAGATTTGAGTCCATGACAATTGGTTTTATTTTTGATCTCATATTATGATTTTTTCCTGGGGGGGGGGGGTAAATAACTTGTTTTTAATTAACATCTGAAATCTTCTACCTCTCTTTCAAATCTTTCCTGCTGTATGTGCAAATGAAATTGTTGTATGAGGATCATTTATTTACCCAATATTTTTTACTCAATATTTTTTCCACATTTTGTCTAGTTCCTCCAGTAATTACATTGCTGCAGAAATCCTTTAATGCTACAGCAGATCGGGGAGAGGCAATTACTTTATTCTGCAGAGCTACTGGTTCTCCTGAACCTGAAATCAACTGGTATAGGTGAGTTAAGTTCAAAATACAAATATAAGATATATATATATATATATATATATATATATATATATATACACACACACATACACATACACACACACATACACATATATATATATAGTCAAAATAGTGTGTGTGTGTGTGTGTGTGTGTGTGGAGAGAGAGTCAAAATAGAACAGAAATACCATGAGTAGGTCTGTGTGAACTTCTTCCTGGGATTAGAGTCTAGAATTAGACTTTTATGTGAAACCATCTACATTAAAATGAGATATTGACTGACTGTTGCAAATACAATTGTCCCTCTGTATTCACAGATTCAACCACCTATGGCATATATATATGTATAAAATTTTAATCTTTTATTTTACCACTTTATATAAGAGACACTATTTTATTACACCACTGTATATAATGGAAGAGGATCATGCATGGATTTTGATAACCACTTGGAACCAAGCCATAGTGGATATGAGGAACCCACTTATACAAAGACATTGAATATAATGATAGTATATCATACAAAGGCTGTTAAGAGATATTTCTTCATGCTTAATACTTTGGAATTCCACACCAATTATTCCCATTTACATTTCTTGGGTTTCTTAATTTTGTTAGAGACATGTGAAGATCTGCATGACTAATTTGACATTAATAATAAATAACAATCATCAGTTGATTTATTATAAAGAACTCACTATAAAGTACTTATTATGAAGTGCAGAAGGAAATTCTGCTTAATGCTCAATTATCTTTTATAATTCTGAATATTACAAGTTGCAAGATAAAACCCTGCCTTGTCCCATTTTGACAAGTGAAAACAAAAAACTATTTTCCCCTCTTACCTGCTGAATGTTTTGCATTTGTGAGAACAATGTGTAAACAAATTTCATAACTAACATACAGCATCTGCTGCCATGTTTCATTGTCTTTACAAATTAGAATTATCACATAAGTTTCCTGCATCTTTGAGGTTAATGGGCTAATCCTTCTTTGTATTTGTGTGTTTTTCCTCACAGAAGGGAAAAAACAAGCCAGTTTTTTCCCCAAAATATAAAATAAAATAAACCAGAAACCTTCACACATGCCTCTAAAACAAACAACATTTATCCCCTTCTAAGGCTTGAGTTGACAAATGTTGTGAGTGTTAATGAACTCTTGACAAGCTGTCTTACTGAGAACAGATACATTAGAGATATTGGTTTACATTCCCAATTAGAAATCAACCCTGATGCTATTTTAATACATAAAAACTCAATTTGTTACTGTAAGAGCAACAAGGGCTTATTTTTCAGGGGAAGTGTATTTATATATACGTCTCAAACATATTTTAGTTAAACTGTAATTCACTACATACAATAAATTTAAATAAGAAAGAAATAATTCTAGTACTCAGATTTTGATGGAAGTATTAACTGTGTATTTAATGATGAAATGTATAGCAAATGATGATTTCTGCACACTTATAACTTTATTTTTGAGAGGCATATCTCTACATTTCATCTTTAACTATTTGAAATCATATCAGCTAACATAGGATATTTTCTGAATCCTGTAAATGTAATGACAGTAAATATAAAATATCAAAATATTTTTCCCTTAAGAAAATATCAGTGTTGTACTGCGATAGTGCATCACGCATGCACCTGTGTCACATGCACCAAATGATTTAATGAAGACAATACTGTATATCATTGATTAAAAAAAGCCATCCTGGTTACTTTTTTCAATATGTGTGTTTTTTAACTAAATTGTTTTGTTGTCATGTTTCACAATTGCTCATTTGCTTGAAATATTTATATCTCGCAGAATTCCCTGTAACCTCTGCTGTCACTATTGAAATACTTGCATTCTGATATAAACAGAACTTGCCATTCCCTCTGGGACATATTTTCTCTTCTTTGAAGACCGCATGATTTATATTCCGGGGTGTGTGTGTGCGCACAACTCATACTCTTGTTTAGATAAATATATCTAGAATTCACCTGTGAGAGATATATTTATTTTGTTTTGAAAATTTCCTTCCTGAGATACTCACAAAAGGTATGTCCAGAATTATAAAAATTGTAGTTTCCCTCCCCATCACTAGATCATGCCAATTTAAATTCATATTTCTTCATGCCCTTTGATGCTTATTTCAGTGCTTTCCCAGCCTATGTGATGTAAGGAAATTGTTTTCCCCCACCCTAATGTGCCAAGGACTGACACCGTCTTTGTGCTCATTCACTAGATTTTTTGTTCTCACTGCAGTGACAACTGATAGCTCAAGGGTCAACATCAGCATACCAAATGTGAACAATACTAGTTTTATTATATTGAAGCCAGTTGAAGAGTTGCAGGGAGTCCAGACCTTCATAGTACCCTCTTTATTGGAGTATAACACTACCCCATCACCTGTTGTAACCCGAGGCTAAATGGACCATAGATAAGGCAGTCTAAAGTGATGAAGCAACTCAAGATAGCAGATTCAGTAGAAAATATATACATTTGAGGTACAGCATTACATGATTTTGTCTGTATACATTTCTGGATCAAAAGATAGAGTACAAACCTTTTGATTATAAAATGCACTTTTTAATTATTAAGCCTTTTTATTATTTAGAAAAGGAAAACATATCGAGGAAAATGACAAATACGTATTAAGAGGAAGCAATACAGAACTGACAATCAGAGATATTAAAAATATTGATGCTGGTCCTTATATATGTGAAGCAAGAAATAAAGCCGGAAGGATGACAAATCAGACATTTCTGCAAGTTTTTGGTAAGCTTTGTTTTTTGGGGTAACTACAGTTTTTTCTTTGAAAATGTCAAAACCTATTATTAACAACTATAGGCCCATGCCAAACTTTCCCTTTATGGGCAAGGTTCTGGAGATGGTGTGGTCTCACAACTCCAAAGGTTCTTGGATGACAGCAATTTTCTGGATCCATATCATACTGGTTTCAGGCCTGGCTATGCGACAGAGACAGAATTGGTTGCCTTGGTGGATGCTCTACAAGGAGAACTAGACAGAGGGAGTGTGTCTTTGCTAGTTGTCCTAGACCTTTCAGCAGCTTTAGATACCATCCACCATGGTATCCTTCTGGGCTGTCTCTCTGAGATGGGGCTGAGGGCACTGATCTGCAATGGCTCTGGTACTTCTTGGAAGGTTGGACCCAGAAGGTGGAGCTGGGGAACTCCTGTTCAACTCCCTCGTCTGTGGCCTGTGGAGTTCCTCAGGGTTCAATTCTGTCCCCCATGTTGTTTAACATTTACATGAACCCATTGGGGGAGATCATCCAGAATTTTGGAGTGCGGTGTCAAATGCATGCGGACGACACCCAACTCTATTACTCCTTTCCACACAATACCAAGGATGACGTCCAGCTCCTAAACCAGTGCTTGTCATCAGTGATGAACTGGATGAGGGCTAATAAGTTGAAACTAAATCCAGACAAGACTGAGATACTGACCAGACAAGACCTGGTCAGTTGGAAGGCAGATCAGGGAGTGGGGTTACAGCCTGCGTTGGATGGAACCACACTCCCCCTGAAAAAAAAGGTGCACAGTCTGGGGGTGCTCCATGACTCATTGCTGACCCTGGAGCTCCAGGTGTCAGTGCTGATCAGGAGTACCTTTGTACAGTTAAAACTTGTGTGACAGCTGCACCAAATACCTGGCCATGGTAGTCCATCCCTTAGCCACATCCTATTTGGACTACTGCAACACTCTCTATGTGGGACTGCCTTTGAAGATAGTTCAGAAACTTCAACTGGTTCAGAGATCAACAGCCAGGTAACTAACAGGAGCCCCATACAGGGAGAGAACCACTCCCATTTTGTGGCAGCTCCAATGGCTACCGGTCTGCTTCCGTGCTAAATACAAAATGCTGGTCATTTCCTTTAAAGCCCTAAATTGCTTGGGTTTGGCCTACTTGACCAAACACATTTCCTCTTACAAAGAAGCTTGGGCACTGTGGTCAGCTGAGGAGGCCCTGCTCTCGGTCCCATCCCCATCTCAAGTATGGCTGGATTTTTTTTGATGTTTTCCCATCCTTGTGGGAGGCTTCTCTCATGTCCCCGCATGAGGAGCTGGAGCTGATAGAGGGAGCTCATCTGCGTTCTCCCCAGATTTGAACCTGCGACCTGTCGGTCTTCAGTCCTGCTGGCACAGGAGAAAAAGGGCCTTCTCTGTGGTCACCCCCCACCTCTGGAAATCCCTCCCTAAAGAAATAAAGCTGGCTTCCTCCCTCCTCTCCTTCAAAAAGTAACTGAAGACCTACTTATGCTCACTAGCATATGGAGAGGAGGAAGATTAGATAATGAGAGATTACTACCAGGCCCTGGCTGAGAAGTATTTCATATTTGGACTCTCCTTGTCCATGCCAGCCCAGTGACCATTGTTTGACTACACAACCAACCCACACTGTTTTGTGAACTTCAGCTGGCTATTGTAAATTAATGTGTTGTTTGTTATTATATAATTTTGTTTGACTATGTGTAATTTGATTTATTGATTTTAGGTTTAATTTAATGTTGTTAGGCTTTAATTTGGTGTTAGATTTTAATGTTATTTTGATATGTGGGGTTTCTCTGGGATTTTATGTCAGTATTTCTTTGTTTTACAAAGGATTTGAATTTTTGCAGTTGTTATGTTAGAATCCACCCTGAGTCCCCTCAGGGAGAAAGGGTGAAATACAAATAAAGTGTTGTTGTTGTTGTTGTTGTTGTTGTTGTTGTTGTTGTTGTTGTTGTTGTTGTTATGGCTCATGAACTGGCACCAATTTGAGTATACTGGTGTATACATAGTGTTATGTAGTTACAAATTCAATTAAGGATCATGAAATGGACAGATAATCTATATCAAACTAGTAATGCTTCATCAAAGCATGAATGAGTAATATAATTTATATTTCTTACAGTACAGCCTCAAATAATCCAACTTAAAAATGAAACCACTTTTGAAAATGGTCAAGCTACCCTCATATGTGAGGCAGAAGGAGAACCAGTGCCTGAAATTACATGGAAAAGAGCCATTGATGGAGTAACATTCTCTGAAGGTGACAAGGTAAAGTAATCTGCATTGAATTGTGTGCAAGAATCAGAATTCTTGCATCTGCTGCATAAACCGTGTTTTCTTAATAAAGAAGAGGTAGGCTTAAAATTTCGAAATACTTTGCATGAAAGGACTGTTTTGTTTATAAGCCTGGCTTTCTGTTTAAAGAAACACGAAGAGAAGTAGTTTAAATTGAATTTTCAATGCTTTCTTGGATAGTGATCACAACCTAAGTAAGGAAAGACTTTGGAAGTAACTTTAGGCTGTGTCTCTGTGTGCTCTTGTTGTGTGTGTCACAGAGCTCATAGAAATAACAAAGTGAGAAATACAGAATATCTCCTTCTGCAAAATCCATTGTATTATGACAACTGCAAAAGGCATTCAGAAACTTTCAAATAGGGTTGTTGTTGTTTTGTTTTTTGCATTGGAGAAGCTACCAAATCTAAAGATATGAGATTTAGGTGTATTTGCTTAATGATGTAACTTCTCTATAGAGCTGCAAATACTGACTTTTCATATTAAAATCTAGCCCCTGATTAAAATACAGTCAGCAGAGAAAATATTGACTGGCATAGTACTGGAATAAAACTAAATCTTCTTGAACAAGGGACAAAACAAATACGATACAACCCCCCAAAATTTGACAAAGGAGAGAATAGAATCACATGTATTTTGCAATGATAAATATATAAATAAGTCAAAACACATACGTGGGGGAAAGGGAAAGTTAGCAAGTAGTGCTTTTCTGAAGGGTTTGCTGCCTATTTAGCTATACTGAGTGTTCTGACTAAAAATTATTTGTTTTTAATCTGTTTTGTCTCTTTGTTATTATTTTAAGTCATTTGTCCTCTATACCTCTTTATGCACATGCAGCATCTCTCAGGTTCCCCCCTTTTGTCCAGATGGCCCTTATCGGCCTCCAGTAATTCACCCCTAACTGTCAGAGAGTGGATGGCAGCTTTTTGTTGACTTAAGCTCAAACAGACACATCCTGACATGTAATATAGAAAAATACTTTTTTTCTCAAAATAGGATAACTGTTTCACACATTGCATGAATTCAAACTGAACTTCTTCAGCAGTTAGCTGTTCAACCTAGTTTTAAAGCTCCCTAAGGAAAGAGACTCCACTATCTCTCTAGGCCAGTGTACTCAAATGAATTCAATGAATTCAATGAGTCGCCTCTGGGCTGAGAACAGCGGCATAGAAGTAAATAAATAAATAAATAAATTCAAGTAAATACATGACAAATTCAATAACAATGCATTACATTAATTAATGCATTTGTTATTTTAATTAATTAATAATTGAAGTTCTTTAATACGTTTTGAAATTATATAAGAAAACATATTTATGAAGGACAACAAATATTTTATACACAAAAATTTGTTCAGTACAATCCTTGAGCTTGTTTTAAGGTACTTAATTCTTGAAATCAGGTTCAACTAATGTACGATACAATCTTTGGGACTGCATTCAGCTTACTACTCAATGTATGTTTTATAAAGGTATAAGATGAGAAAGCTCTCACCACCAGCTTTGTATTTATAAATGGCAACAGAAACTTAAGCACCTTGTCAGATGGCTGTTTGTATTCTCTGCTTCTGTCTGCTCAAAAGTTAATAAGGGATTTTTCTTTGAATTCAGTTTTTAAAGTAATATCAGTCAAAAGTTTGATCAGATTCTTTTTTTCTTGATGGATAATCTGGCTGCTGGGAAGCATTCTTCTTCAAAGGGATTTGCAATCTAGTTGTTCTTTTCTCAAGGTTTTGAAAAGTAATTCATAGAAATGATTTTAGACCTTTCAAGTATTCCTTTATTTTCTCACTTGTTTTCTGAGAAAGATGTAATGTGTTCTCAGATAGGACATTGTCTAACGTTTCCAATGTCCCAGGTTGGTCTTTTTCAATACATGACCCCCAAAAATCTAATTTCACAAGCATAGATTAAATTTAGTCTTAAACTTTAAATATGATGATCAAACTATTCTGAAGTACCAAATTTTTATTGTGTGTCTGAAAAGTATGCAAGAGCCTTACCAGCCCAGTTGTATACCTTGGAAGGAAGTCGAAAACCATGGTCTTAAAAGAACAATATAAAACTGGACCTCATGTCTATGTGTGAAGAGTCACGTAGGCACTTTACCATGAGAGAACCATCATATTTCTATATGAAGGAGCAGAGTAGCATCAAGGTGTATTATGTCTTCACGCAGTGCTTTAAAAATCCCTGAGTTTGTGGACTTTGACTTTACAAAATTAACCAATATAACAGCTTCATTGAGAACAACTTATACTTTACCAGGGAGGTGCTTAGATGCTATGCTTTTCCTGTGGTGTCATAGAATCATTAGTTAGAAGAGACCATGGAGGGCCATCTAACCAACCCTGCCACGCAGGAAAACACAATCAAAGCACTCTTGACAGAAAACCTCAAAACCTCAAAAAGAATGAGACTTCACTACATTCCAAGGCAGCATATGGATGCAGTAGTGACTCCAAAGCTACATTGGGCACCTTCATGACATGACTGCATAGACTGGATCAAAATCTGCAGAAGATGTTTTCCCCTCAGTGCACACCCTGCAACAATTGGCCTGGTTAATGTCCCTTTCATTGAAATAACATTGCATATATGAGCTCTTGTGAGCTCTGACAGTGGACAACCAAAGGTTTTCTTCAACTTCATTGGCTTTCAAATACCTCACAATAACAAAGAAAAGTAAACTAAGCAACATTTGTGCTTTCATCAACTTGAATAGTAAAGAATTCCCTATCTTTAATTCTACTGACTACTGTTGCCTCAACATAGTTAGACATCCTGAACTCTTTGAAATATTGTACAGCTCAAAAGAAGATAATGCTATTTTTCCTCAAATGTTCTTCTTCAAGCATACATAGATTGGTATTTTTTACACAGGTAGAAATTAAATTCTCACTTATATTATTATTCTTGTAACATCCATAAACATGATAACTAATGGGATAGGGGACTTCAACCACATTTTAATTACTGTATATACTCGACTATAAGTCAAGTTTTTTTCAGGCTCAAAAACCTCCCCTCGGCTTATATTCGGGTCAGGGTCCTGGCGGGAGTGTATGGGACTGGAGAGCCCTTTCCCCATGACTTCCCACCAGGTTCCTCACTTCTCCTCCTCCCTCGCCCCCTGCGCACCTTTCCCTCCTCAGAGCCCAGAGGAGAGCAAGGCCATGGACAAGCCCCATGGCCACGGCTCCCTCCTCCACTGAGGAAACCTCGCACCGAACGAGGGAGGAGGAGGGAAAGGCAAGCCTTCCTCTGTGGCAATGGCGGCGGCAGAGGAGGAGGGAGCCCCAGCGGCAGGCTTTTCCACAGCCTTTCTCGCCTCCCTTGTCCCATGCGTGGCCATGGTGGCCTGGGCAGTGGTGGGAGGAGGCAGAAAAGCCACGCATGGAGCAAGGGGGGAGGGAAAGGCACACGCCGCTCCTCTTCCTCTCTTGCCCCATGCGCACCTTCCTCGGTAGCGGCAACAAAGGCGCGCACAGGGCATGGGAGGAGAGAAAGGTGGTAAATATTCTAAAACATTTCACCTACTTATGCCTCAATGTAATTTATTGATATCTAATTTTAGTTTTGAAATTAACCAGTAGTGGCTGCATTTCTCACCCTCATCTTATACTCGAGTCAATAAGATTTCCCAGTTTTTGTGGTAAAATTAGGTGCCTCGGCTTATATTTGGGTCAGCTTATACTCGAGTATATACGGTATCTGTTTTAGCTGATGAAAAGAGCAGTGTCATAGTCTCATGTTTTCTTGGTGGTTTAAAAAACTGCATTCCTTGTTTGTATAACTGGCATGGTTCATTCGGAGATGGTGCAAAAAAGATTTTATGCTACCATCAGGAGTTCCAGGCTCTGGAACTCGCTCCACAGGGAGATTAGACAGGTACCCACCCTGGCGGCCTTTAGAAAAAGTCTAAAAATCTGGCTTTTCCAGTGTACTGTTGGAGATTGAACAATCAATCTCCATGCCATGTCCCATCCCAGGTCCAACTTGTCTCTCTGATGCTATTCATCTTATCCCTCAGTTGAAGATTTACTCTACTGCTATTCTGTCTGAGCCCCCCCCCCCCCCCCCAACAAATCATAGCACCTTCTACCCATCTCATCCATGAGTTTTATCAAATTCTATCAATTTTATCAATGGGACTCACTTTCTTTGTCTAAGTCTATTCCATCTTATCATTTGTTTTTATTATGATTTTGTTATTTTTATTTCATTACTGTTTTATTAAGTATTTTATTTGATATTATTGTTCTGTTAATATATACTTTTGTTTTATTGTAAATCAATACATTTATACAAGATAATCATTAACATAAGATGCTGATAGTGGTGGTGTTTAGTTGGAACTCAAAGTTATGAGAATTGGTATACCTACCCGGTAAAAAGCTTTGAATTTAGAAATCTTGGCTGTGAGATGTGATCCTAGATATATTGCTAAAAGTGTGGGGATACACATGTTTGATTGCTATTATCTTAAAAGAAGTTTCACATCTAGTAAAATTGTTACTGATTTTCAAAACCCTGAAACCAAAATAAAGTATGCTGGTGAATGTAATGTGCAGCGGCAAAACAGTGCACTCTTTTATTATGTTCCAAGCAGGTGTGCATTACAGGGCCTTTTCACATAGCCATATAACCCAGAATATCAAAGCAAATAATCCACAATATCTGCTTTGGACTGGATTATCTTAGTACACAGTGCCATATAATCCAGTTCAATGTTGGATTTTATGCAACGGTGTGGAATGGTCTTTAATGGCTGTGTGCTTAGAATTCCTTTTATTTATTTTTTTAAAAAAGTGTTAGATCACCAAATATTCCAGCAATGGAAAGTAACACTGGAAGAAGGGGAAAAGAGCATCTCTCAAAAGCCCTAGAACCAAGAGACTAAAAACGATGGCATAGATATAGTAATGGAAGAAAACATTTATATGCATAGGGTAGTTAGATATATTCTCTGCCTATCAAACCATTGCTCTTCAACTCCACTGAACATTAAAGATAATCAGTCCAGGGAGTAGAACATCCATCTACAACAGAATAAGAATGTATCAGCACTGGGTCAAGTCCTAGTGCTCTCTTTTCCCAAAGTGGAGGATATACGTAGATGGGATATACGGTGAAAGCATCCATCAAAAGCAGGCTCTTCATTGTTGACAGCCTTTTAGAAATCATCTGCTCCAATAGCTGCTATCCAAAGCAGCATTCTGCTAAGGCAGGAATATCTTAATTCTAGAAGAGTGTCACTGATTTTCACATTTCAGTCTTGCACATGACTACTACAAAAGAGTGTCAAATATAGTGGAATTTGTAGATATACTATACCCAGCCCACACCCAGTACAATTGACTATAACTCAGTGAGATTCAGATTTTTATCCACCTTGTTAGAATAAGTTAAAAAAATAGAAAAACCTCCAGAGAAGGAGACTCCATCACACCCTGAGGCAGCCTATGCCACTCTCCAGAAAGTTCTTCCTAATCTTTTCAGTCAAATCTCTTTCCCTGCCATTTGAAACCATTGCTCCCTTGTGCCCTGGTCTCTAGAGCAGTAGAAAATCAGTTTTTCCCCTCTTCCTCAATGGGGCACCCTTTTAAATCTTGAAACATGGTTCTCATGTTCCCTCCCAGCCATCTCTTCTCCCAAGCTGGATGCCCCCAGGAGGAAATGAAGAAGGAAAAAGAGAAGGAAGGAAGAAGGGAGGGAGGGAGGAAGAGAAGGATGGATGAAAGGAAGGATGGAAGGAAGGAAGGATGGATGGAAGGGAATGGAGGGAGGGGAGGAAGGAAAGAGAGAAGGAAGGAAAGACAAAGGGAGGGAGGGAGGGAGGGAGGGAGGGAGGGAGGGAGGAAGGAAGGGAGGGAGGAAGGAAGGAAGGAAGGAAGGAAGGAAGAAGCAGAGAAAGGTGGAGAGAGGAAAGGAGGAAGGGAAGAGAAAAGGGAGGAAAGATAGGATGATGAGAGGAGGGCCTGAAAAAAAGAGCCCAAGGTGGTCCCCGGGCCTGGGTTAAACCATACCTGAACTAGATGTTTATTTACTCATCATACTTTTAAAAACATTAAAATGTTAAATCAAGGTCATAAAATGGGAAAATGAGAAGAAAAATGTGGAAGCAACTGAAAAAAAACAACAAAATGTTAAAATAATAATCTCAACTAACCTTTTATTTTGAATAAGACTAAGAGAAGAGCAGAAAGAGTGCCCATGCAAACAGAGACCTGAAGATGTTTTTGTGTGGCTACAGCCCTTTATAGGCACTTGTACCTATGATGTTATAAGGCCAAAGTAATGGTAGAATTTTTGGGTTGCTATAAGTTTTTCGGGGTGTATGGCCATGTTTCAGCCTGAAAAACACAGCAACATAGTGATTCCAGCCATGAAAGCCTTCACCAACACTGTAGAATTTTTGTTTACACATGTTCAAAATTCCCCATTCTAGCGTCTGACAGTTGCTGTCTTGTTAAATTAGCAACTAAGAACATTTATAGTTTATTTTGAGATAATTTATGAAAACATTAGTGTCCTTTATCTTCATTATTTTCCTTCTTTTTTTTTTTTTACCTTCCTACTATTACAGGCACACCAATGCCGGCTCTTTCAAGAAGAGAAGAATTAGTATTGGTTTTGGTATGTACAATGCCCTGTGTCACCTCTTTATATAACCAACCAAAATATTGCATGTAAACACCAGCATAAAGCAGTGATTAATCATGGATCATATTGCTACCATTTCTTAAATTATGTCTGATATTGTCAAGAATTGGTTTATTGTACGTTTATGTAAAAAAAAAAAACTGTTATGTGTAGAGATGGATAGAAAGCCAAAGCAACAAAGTTTCTTTACTTTTGGATTTTTTTGCGTGTATGGTGACTGAAATTAAACAACTCTTTAATTAGTTACTACAAATAACTTTTCCCTTGAGGGGGAAACAGATGAACCCATTAAGGAAATTGTAGCATGTTGCAATGATTAGTACCTGTGTGAAGCTGAGAAATAAACTACATTTGTAGACTCCATTCAAATTCTACCATTTTTTAAAAAAACACATCAAGACTTGGGTGTAACATGACTGCATCAATGGACAAAAAGGAATATACACATGGCAATACTCTGGAATTTTCTGCTGTTTCCAACAGGTGCATGGATAGAGTACATTTACCTGAAGAATGTGGGGAATGTTATGAATGTTTCATCCATAACCCAGAAGGGAGCTTCCATCAGCTTCTCCACATTGATGGCTGTTGTGAATAACAGCCTTTGCTCATCAAAGGTAGCTTTTCAGCCTAGGAAATCCTGGCCATCTATTTTGACTTCTGGAATTTTCATAATGCCTTCAATTCAGATAGGACTTCTCATCTGTGTTGCTTTTCTGTTACTTGGGGAACTAGCTTTTTGCTAGACTGAAACCCAAATTTCAAGTGTGTGTACTGCTTTATTTTCTCTCTGTGGATGCTGGCTTATCAAGCATAAATTCTTGGCAATTGGATATTTCATGAACTTCAGAGAAAGTACTGCTTCATCAGAATTGTGAATGCATAACACTGGAAATCCAAGTAGACTACATACTCGACCTTCACAGCTAAATATCTTTTGCATGCTGAACTGAACAGCAACTCAACTAAATATTAGCAATGAAGAATTTACTATACAGTTGAGGTTTCAACTTGCTTTGGCTCTCCCACCATCTATGCTTTTGGCTATAATTTAGTTTTAATGTTTTTGATTCTAAATATTGGGTTTTCTTCTGAGGGATGGGATATAAATATAATGAAGAAAAAATTATGGTATATATCGTATATTTGAGAAATGGCAGTATTATACATACTGGAACTTTATTTCCTGTCATTATAGCTGGTGACACATGGCATTCTTTAGATCTAAACCAAGTGAATATATTAAGAAGACAGAAAGGCATTTTAAAATGCAACATGGTTATGAACAGTGGCAAGCAAATCAACCTAAACTAGAATGTGTGTATATGTGTGTGTGTGTGTGTGTGTGTTTTCAAGTTGCCTTGGATTTCATAGGATATTATTTGGCAAGAAATGCTCAGAAATGGTTTGTCAATTCCTTCCTCTGAATTATAGCTTACAGCATCTGACATTTCTTGGTGGTTTCCAATCCAAGTACTAACTAGAGAAGATAACCCTACTTATCATCCAAAATCAGACAGGATTTGATGTCATTAGAGTATCTAGGCAGACTCAATAATAACTACATATTATGAAGGTTTAAAAATATTTTCAGTAACAAATAAAACATTGTATTTGCTAAATTTTATTTCTTTACAAAGAACTTTGTTCTTATCCTTGGACCATGTTGCCAGGAGAAACCAGTCTATGGTCATAGAGATCTCTGGAAAAGAAGAATTTATAATACATGCTCAAAATACTTGCAGTCATATTCTTCAAATGGATAACCTGGCAGATGTACAAATCCTTCATTTGCTAGAAAAATACTACATAAATATCCTGTGTAAATACAGTCCAATGAAACAACAAAACTATGCAAGCAGTGAAGAATTAATTCGATATCAACATATAGATAATCTTAGCATAGGACCATGCAGACATTCACCAATCTAAAACAAGAAGCATACTCTTATATTGAAATAAGGCAATTTCTTTAGCGTCAGATCTGCTTGTGATAAACAAAAGCTCAAGAAGTTGCTTTAGCTTTTGTAAATGTTGGTGTTATTTGTTTTTGTTAACCTTGTGTGATCTGAAGGTCTACAATACCATATTAAGAGTAAGATATAGTAACAGGCAACCAGACTTATTTTAAGGCAAAATGTCTGTCAAGGAAGTGGGTGCTAAAAACAACAGAACAAATCAAGTAATTAAAGTTTATGTGCCTTTAGAATTTTGGAAAAGTTCCTTGTTTCCCTTTTAGAAATATAATACTACAAACAAAGAGATTTTAACTGAACAAATTGCTTTTGCTGTAGTCACAGGTCTAAATGCTAGTTTAGTTTCAAATCAAATTGAATCAACAGATTATGTTTGACTTTCCAGGATCTTATTGATTGAGTAGTTTACCCTATTCGAATTCATAATTACACCTAAATCTATTTACTATTTACAGATGGAATAGGTTGATTAAAATACCTGAGATTTATGCAGATTACTCAGCAGTTTGCTACTGTAGTTGGGATTGTTGTTGTTGTCTGTTTGTCTTCAAGTCATTCTTGATTTATGGCAACCTTTCTTGATTAACCTTTCTTGGAAATATTTGTTTAAAGGGGGTTTGCCATTGTATTCTCAGGCTGGGAGTATGACTTGCACAACATTATTAAGTGAAAATCTCGTTCTTTGAAAAGCCAGAATGCTCATCACTCTAACCCTTATACAATGCTGGTTAGGATTAACATTTGGATTGAAGCCATGGATTTAGACAGAAATTACCAAGTAATCTGATGTTTTCGATAGTACATATTCCTCTGTAAAACTGTGGGATATGGTACAGAATCTATCCTGTGTTATCTTTGAAGTAATTTTTATTTTGAATTCCATTGTCTTTTGGGTTCTTTCTTCACTGCCCTATATCCCAAGATCTGATCCCAGATTCTTTGCTTTAAACTGGATTATTTGAGTTTCCACTGCCAGATAATCTGGCATCAGTGGATAATCTGAGATCAGATCCTGGGATATAGGGGCAGTGTGGAAGGGGCCTCAGTTCTGGTCCTAAATATCTATAGGAGTTTACTTTTGTTTCATTGTAGCCATGTTTATACACTGTACTGAGATTACCGTACCATATTTAATTTCACCTTATTTAAAGGATCTGTACACATTTGATAAAGAGCAAGAGTAAAACAGGATCTTATACACTCTCCTAATAACCATTCAGGGTTGCAACAGATTTTGTTGCAATCCCTTGGCTTGACCTTCGGGTAGGGAAATGTTTTTATTATTATTATTTGGTGATGGAGATCTTGTTATATTGCAATTGGGATGCATGTAATGCTGACTTGGTTGCTTTTGAATTAATTCTCATTAACATTTAAAATAGTATTAGATAATAGGATAGACTTATATATATCAATCCCTTGATGTTAATAAGCCTTACTCTTGAATAAGTGTTAATGGAAAGTTATTTTTTAACTAAAGCTTGTAGAATAAAACAATTTCTATGTTTTTTTAAAGATGATAGTTTAATTTCCATCACACTCTGATTCATTTAATATATTTTGGGTTTCTGATCAAAATTTATTCAACTGAGGGAAAGACATTTAAGTAGATCTACCATCATATTTTCAAGTAAAAGAGTTCTGCTTCTCAGTAATAGTTTCTGAAACATTTGTAGGACAAACACTTTTGGAAATTCAAATCACAAGATCCAACAAAATAATGTTTGAGAGAGGTGTGCTTTTTATTATGAAATAATAAAAAATCTGCCATTTTAAAAAAATAAAAAAAATCTTTAGCTAATTTTTCATGCCATTAATGCTTTTTATATAATTAAATTGGATGGAAATGAAACAAAATTGTCAGTAAAAGGTGCTTCATTTGGTGAGTAGGAGTATGTCAAGAGTTAAATCAAGAACTTTAAACTGGGAGTAATACGTATCTGAATTAGTTTTAAACTAATTCTTATTTGCTGTACTTTTATCCCATCAAGAGTGGTGGCATGTTTGAATGGGCTTCACAGATACTAAATTTAAGAATCAGGAAGGATGATATGAGCAAGGTTTGCTATTAGAAATTATAGCCCTAAGCCATTTAGGACTTTAAACATAATCATTTTTTCATCCAATGTTGAGAACATACATTTTATTTTGTAGTATGTAGTCTTTTTTGTAACTTCACTTAGGCGATCCCTCATTGGACGAGTAGGATAGTCTTCCAGGATCAGTATTTTTGTGGATCCATAGGTGACTGTGGAGCCCTATTCTTGACCTGCATCTTCTCCTGCAGTGAGGGCATTGGTTTCCAGGTGGAAGGCGGTCTCGGTCGGGGTTGGTTTGACGCTCCTTCCTCTTGGCACGTTTCTCTCTTTCACCTTCCATTTGTGCCTCTTCAAATTCTGCAGCACTGCTAGTCACAGCTGACCTCCAACTGGAGCGCTCAAGGGCCAGGGCTTCCCAGTTCTCAGTGTCTATGTTAGAGGTGTTAAGGTTGGCTTTGAGTCCATCTTTAAATCTCTTTTCCTGCCCACAAACATTCCGTTTTCCATTCTTGAGTTCGGAGTAGAGCAACTGCTTTGGGAGACGGTGGTCGGGCATCTGGACAACGTGGCCGGTCCAGCGGAGTTGATGGCGGATGACCACCACTTCAATGCTGGTGGTCTTTGCTTCTTCCGGCACATTGACGTTTGTCCACTTGTCTTCCCAAGAGATTTGCAGGATTTTCCAGAGGTAGCATGGATGGAATCGTTCCAGGAGTTGCATGTGACGTCTGTAGACAGTCCACGTTTCGCAGGCATATAGCAGGGTTGGGAAGACAATAGCTTTATAAACAAACACCTTGGTATCCCTACGGATGTCCCGGTCCTCAAATACTCTCTCCTTCATTCGGGAAAATGCTGCACTCGTAGAGCTCAGGCGGTGTTGTATTTCAGTGTCGATGTTGACTTTGGTGGAGAGGTGGATGCCAAGGTAGCAGAAGTGGTCAACATTAGAAATTAAGAATTTCTAATGTTACACCATTAAGCTGTATCTCTGGCATTGGAGAGGGGTTGGCTGGTGACTGCTGGAGCAGCACTTTGGTTTTCTCGATGTTCAATGACAGGCCGAGATTCTCGTATGCTTTGGCAAAGGTGTTTAGAGTGGCTTGTAGATCTTCAGAATGTGCACAGACAACATTGTCATCAGCATACTGGAGTTCTATAACAGATGTTGTTGTAACTTTGGTTTTGGCTTTCAGTCTGCTGCGGTTAAACAGCTTGCCATCTTGTCTGATAGATGATTTCCACTCCAGTGGGAAGCTTCCCATCAACAAGGTGAAGTATCATAGCGATGAAGATGGAGAATAAAGTTGGGGCAATAGGACTTCTGGGTGTGCGATCATGGCGGAGAGTCGGGCACTTTAGTTCTCTTCGGAGGGTGCCAGCTTTGCCAGCGGTTGGGTAGAGTGATTACTCCCTTCCACTCACGGATAGAGGTGAGAGGAACTGTGGAACCAGGGGCCAGCCGACGACCCAAAGGGGGGTCTCCTCCTCAAGAGGGGATCACCATAAGGGTCCGGTATTGGTCTCGAGGTACAGCGGACCACACCAGAAGCCTACAGGGGGAAACTCCTGCATATCTCCAGCCACGCAAATTTTAAGCAAGAAGAAAGCAAGAAGATACACGAATGTAAGTAGAAGTAAAGAGTAAATTGGAGGAGGTGGTGAGGCTCTCTTTCGGGAAAGTAACAAGAGGAAGAAGGGAAGAGAGGAAGGAGGAGGGAAAAGAAAAGAAAACCCGGGATCGGGAGGAAAAGAGGAGAAGAGGACAGGAGGAAAAGTGGAGGAAAAGAGCAAAAGATTGGAGGAGAAACCTTGCTAGGAAGAGACAAGAAGAAACAAGAGTCAAGAGAGATAAGAATTAAGAAATAAAGAGCTCAGAATATATTCAGGAAATACTGTATATTGTGAATCAAAAGATAACCCTTAGAACACAAATATAGTCTAACAGAGAAGCAAGGGAAGTAAGAGAAGTAAGTGAAGGAGAGAAGGAGGGAGAAGGAGGGAAGAAAGACACTTGGAAGTAGCAGCAAAACAGTAAAGCAGTAACGATTAGTATTATCCAACATATTTTGCAGTATATATACTAAGCTAACATCAAAATACTTATCATTACTAGTTATCATAACACATTAAATATTAGAAAATATTAGAAAATAAACTCTATAAACTATATAATCTTATAATAAAAATAAAATTTATAAATATTCGCGCCCCCTAATATCCCCCCCCCCCCATAAACATTGGTAAGGGGGAAGAAGAAAGAAGAGAGACTGACCTTGGAAAAGCAGACTTTGTTTAGTCTTTAGAAGATAGCCTCTAAGGAGGCTCCAAGGCCAACAAAGGAGAGCAGCATCCCACGTGGCAAGAAGGAGAAGGGAGGCAATAGTGGAAATTAAAAAAGAAATCCAAAAAGACGCGAGAAGGAACGAGATCTGGGGCGAGATTTGGGAGCGAGATCTAGAGCGAGATTTGGAGCGAGATTTGGAGCAAGAACAGAAGAAGGGTGGAAGTAAAGAGAGAGAAAGAAGGGCGGAAGTACCTAGAAGGTCCGAGAACTGGTGAAGAGCATCGCGAGAAGTGAAAAGAAAATAAATAAATAAATAGGGGAGATGCGTGAAAAAGCGAGAATCGAAGAAGGGCGAGATTTCAGGGGAAAGGAAGGAAGTAAGACAAGGAGCGAGATTATCAGGACAGATCGCGAGAAGAGAAGAAATTCAAGAGGAAAAAAATACAAATAAAATAATAATTAAAAATAATAATAATAATAATAATAATAATAAAAAATATAATAAAAAATAATAAAAAATGAAAAATTAAGAAAATAAAAATTAAATAAATACAAAAATAATAAAATAAATATATATTTTTCTTTCAAAAAAAGACACAAAGACAAATAAACAAGAAAATAAAGAAATAAAAAAATAAAGAAATAATAAATAAATAAAATAAAATAGACAACAAATAGTAAAAAAAATTGACTGGCGCTACGAAAACAAAAACAAAAAATACAACAACAACAACAATAGCAGACAAACATAGAAATAATAATAATAAAAAAGACAAATAAATAAACAAAGAAGAGGAAAATCAAAAGGAAGGAAGACAAGAAGGAAGGAAGCAAAGAAAGGAAAGAAGGTAGGAAGGGAAGATATAAAGAACAATGGCAGCGGCCAAAGCAAAAGTTGATAAAGGCGACAAAGGTGACAAAGATAAAGACAAAGATAAAGAGGGAAAAGAAATCAAAGAAATTAAAGGAGCAGCAAGAAGACTATCGGTGTCCGAGGAGCTAAGCATAAGAGAGATGCTGAAAAATATGATGAAAGAATTACAATCAATACAAGACAAACAGGATAAATTACAGGAAAAACAGGACAAGATGCAAGAAAAACAAGATGCCTATCAAAAAGTAGCACAAGAACAAATGGCAGACCTACAAAAGGAACTGAAGGAAGAAGTAGGCGCAGTAAAAACAGAAATTACATCCATTCAACAGGAATTGAAAGAACTGAGAACTGAAAAAAGTAATATGAAAATAGAACAAGAGAAGTTACAGAAAAAAGTGGAGAAGCTGGAGCAAAAAGAGGAGAAGTTGGAGAAACCCGAACAAAAACAGGAAATGATGGAATCAAAGAATCCGGAATTTCAACTGAGAATGAGAAATGTTCCAGAAGAAAGAGGGGAAGATATTTAGGAGAAAATAATGGAGATACTGTTGGAATTATTAGAGCTGTCAGAACAAGAAACTCTGATGCAGATGGCTAGAACCTATAGAATAAACACAAATTATGTGAGAAAAAATAAAACACCACGAGATGTGATTGTCCATTTGGTCAATAAAACAATTAGGGATGAAATCCTGAGATTGAATGGGAAAAAACAGATTTTTTATAAAGGTGAGAAAGTTATTATATTGAAAGAATTTCCAGCGACAGTCCTAAAAGGAAGAAGGAAATATGCATTCCTTACAGAGGAATTAAAAAAACAAAATATACGCTTCAGATGGGAAAAAGAAGAAGGATTAATGACTACATACAAGGAGCAAAGATACTGGATTACAAATGAGGAACGAGCCAGATAATTTTTAAATGAAATTAAAAGAGACAGGGAGAGAGAAAGAGGCAAAGAGAGAAGAGCCGGGAACAAAAACAAGAACAACTATCCAGACACATCAACCAAAGAAGAAAGTGATAAGGAAGACTATAGGAGGAAATTGAGAGGCTGGGCTGCAAACAAATCAAAAAAGGAAGACGAAGGTCAACTGGTGGACAATGAAGAAGACAAGGAAGAGGATGAAGGAGAAGTGGAGGTAGACGAAGAGAGGGGAGAAGAAGAGAGAAAGGAGGAAGAAGTAGGAGAGGAAACAAAATGCACAGAGAACTGAAAATCTATTGTCGAAGGCTTTCATGGCTGGAATCACTAGGTTCTTGTGGGTTTTTTCGGGCTATAGAGCCATGTTCGGGCTATAGAGCCAGGCGAAATGTCAGGCATTTCTCCTGACGTTTCGCCTGCATCTATGGCAAGCATCCTCAGAGGTTGTGAGGTCTGTTGGAAGTAGGAAAATGGGTTTATATATCTGTGGAATGGCTGGGGTGGGGCAAGGAGCTCTTCCCTGCTGCAGTTAGGTGTGAATGTTTAGCTGATCACCTTGTGGATCATGTCATGTGGAAATTGTCCACATGACATGTGTTGATGATGAGGAAACACAACATACAAACAATCTACAAACCCACCAAGAAAATCCAACAAATGCTACGTTCAGCAAAGGACAAGAGGGATCCTCTCACCTCTGCAGGAGTCTACCGTATACCATGCAGCTGTGGACAAATCTACATAGGGACCACCAAACGCAGCGCCCAGACACGCATCAAGGAACATGAAAGGCACTGCAGACTACTTCAACCAGAGAAGTCAGCCATAGCAGAGCACCTGATGAACCAGCCTGGACACAGCATATTATTTGAGAACACAGAAATGCTGGACCACACCAACAACCACCATGTCAGACTACACAGAGAAGCCATTGAAATCCACAAGCATGTGGACAATTTCAACAGAAAGGAAGAGACCATGAAAATGAACAAAATCTGGCTACCAGTATTAAAAAACTCTAAAATTATAACAGCTAAACAATAGAGAGGAAAAAACCAGGCACAGATTAACACCTCCCAGCAACAGATTTTCCCAGGCTCAGGCAGGCCTTCAAATGCTAATGAAGGTGATCAGCTAAATATTCACACCTAACTGCAGCAGGGAAGAGCTCCTTGCCCCACCCCAGCCATTCCACAGATATATAAACCCATTTTTCCTACTTCCAACAGACCTCACAACCTCTGAGGATGCTTGCCATAGATGCAGGCGAAACGTCAGGAGAAATGCCTCTAGAACATGGCTCTATAGCCCAAAAAAACCCACAAGAAACTAACTGAAAATCTACTCAAATAACAGAAATGGTTTAAACTCACCGAATAAGAGGAGCAAGGTTTTTAATAAATTAAAGAAAAAACATTATCACATAGTGGCGTTGCAAGAAACACATATAGACCAGCGACATGCTACACCTTTAGAAAATAAAAACTTAGGGCAATTATGCTATGCATCAGCTCAAGAGAAGAAAAAAGGCGTGGCAACATACATAGACAGAAAAATTATATCAACATTGGCTTTGAAAGATGAAGATGGCAGATATCTAGGAGTGACCATACAAAATCAAGGCAAGAAAATTCTAATTTGTAATATATACGCCCCAAATGATTCAATTTCGCATCAAAAGTAAAAACGTAGATAGAAAAAGAAGAGTTTGATCAACTGATAATACTTGGGGACTTCAATGGAGTCATAGATGGGGAAATAGATAGGAGCAAGCTAAGTAGACAAAAAAAGGGAAAAAGAAAACGAGTGGAAATCTCCCAAACTCAATAACAACTTGGATGAAAGAGTTCAATCTATGTGATGTGTGGAGGACAAAAATGAGACGACAAGAGACTACACCTTCTTTTCAGACAGGCACAAAAAGTGGTCTAGGATAGACATGATCTGGTTGTCAAAATCCCTATTGATCAAGGTCAAAAAGATAAAAATTCATTCAAGAGAAGATTCAGATCATTGTCCCCTAGAATTAGTACTAAACGAGTCATAAAAAGGATGGAGATGGAAATTAGATGAAAGCCTATTGGCGAAAGACGAAGATATCGAGAGAAATCTTGAAAGAATTCTTCCAGATAAATGATAAACCAGAAACACATTTGTTCATGACATGGGAAGCAAGCAAAGTGGTCATGAGAGGATATTTTATCCAACAAAAAGCAAGGAAAAATAAAATAACAACTCAAAAAAGGGAAGAAATAAGACAAGAAATTGACCAACAAGAAGCTAGACTAAAAGATAACCCAAAGGAAAAAAGGATAAAAGAAAACCTTATATTATTACACAAACAAAGAGAATTTCTGGAGATGGAAGAAAGAGCAAAACAATTGAAATTTATGAAACAAGACCACTTTGCAAACGCAAATAAGCCGGGGAGGTGGTTGGCAAAAAGGCTAAGGAAGAAAAAAGAAGCCTCCTACGTGACGAGGTTGAAAGAAGGTGAGAAAGTATACACAAAAGAGGAGGAAATAAGGAATCAATTCAGGAATTTCTATAAGAGTCTATATCAGGAAGAGAAGATAAAAGAAGAAGAAGTAACAGAATACCTGGGTAAACAAAAAATCAAAAGAATATCAGACGAGCAAAGAGAAGAGTTAAACAAAGAAATAACAGAACAAGAAATAAAAGAGGCAATAAGAAGTCTGAAGGCAAACAAAGCGCCGGGCCCAGACGGACTAACAGCTATCTATTACAATTTTTTTCAAAATGAATTAACACCTCACCTAAAAAAAAATCATGAATGAAATAAGACAAACCAAGAAGATTCTGGAAACTTGGAGGCAAGCAACCATATGTTTAATCCATAAAGAAAATACAGACCCCGAAAACGTAAAAAACTATAGACCTATCTCCCTTCTAAATTTAGATTATAAATTATTTAGTTTTATAATTGCAGATAGATTGAAGAAACTACTAAACAAGACAATAAAAGCGGATCAAGCAGGTTTTCTACCCAAAAGAAACCAAAATCAAAACGTAAGAACAATTGTGGACCTAATTGAATACTATGAAATTAAAAACCAAAAGAAAGTGATGTTATTGGCCATAGACGCAGAAAAGGCTTTCGACAATGTTAATTGGAACTTCCTAAAATTTTTGATGAAAGAAATGGATATCGGTTACTATTTTCAAAATATAATAAATGCCATCTATGAAAGACAAGAAGCAAAAATACTCATAAATGGATACGAAACAGAAAGCCTAGAAATTCAAAAGGGAACGAGACAGGGGTGCCCTTTGTCGCCCCTGCTGTTTATCTTAATATTGGAAGTCCTAATGGACAAAATAAGAGAGGAGAAAGAACTAAAAGGCACGAAAATACAAGGAAAATAATACAAAATCAAAGCGTTTGCTGACGACCTAATCTGTATCATAGAAGACCCCATGGAAAAACTAGGAAATTGGCTAGCAACAATAGGAGAATTCGGAACAGTGGCAGGATTTAAAATAAATATAGAAAAGACGAAAGCATTAGTGAAGAATATATCAACCAAAGAACAGAAGGAGATAGAAGATCGATGGAGGATAAAAATTGTGAAAAAATTAAAATACTTAGGGATCATATTGACAACAAAAAATCTACATTTGCTACAAAATAATTATACAGATACATGAAAGAAAATTAGAAAAGACATGGAAAATTGGAGAAGTCTAAATTTAAGCTTATTAGGGAGAATAGCGACAGTCAAGATGCAAATTCTACCAAAAATGGTCTTTCTCTTCCAAAATTTGCCAATAATAAGAAATCAAAAATTGCTGAAAGAATGGAATAAAGATATGATGAATTTTATATGGCAAAAGAAAAAAACAAGGATAAATTTCAAGAATATGATTGAGGAAAGAAAAAATGGAGGTATGGGAGTACCAGAATTTAAGTTATACTTCGAAGCCTGTGCATTAATGTGGATACGAGAATGGTCAAAATTAGAAAACGAAAAATTGTTGAATTTAGAAGGGATAGATTTAAGAGCAGGATGGCATCAATATTTATGGTTTGAGGGAGTCAAAAAAGAAAAAAAAAGTTTGGGATCCATTTTATACGATCGGCTATACATAAAATTTGGGAAAAATACAAGAAGAAAATCTGTGTGAAGACCCCATTGTGGATATCACCGCTGGAAGCAGTTCAAAGAAGGGAGCTAGGCTGGAATGATTGGCTGAAATATAAAGAATTGGTGAAAAAAGAAAAGGGGAAAATAATATTAAAAACTCAGCAAGAGATGAAGGAAATCAATGCGAAAATCTCATGGTTACAATTCTGGCAGATAAGAGAAAGTTTTTAAAAAAATGAAAAATTCGGCTTCGAAGAACAAACAACATTCTGGGATACTATAATGCAGACGGAAAGAAAAATAATAACAAAGATATACAAAAAATTAAGAGAATGGAACAAAGACCCGAAGGAAGAAAAGGAATACATGAAGAGATAGAAAGAAAATTTCGGAAGGAACATAAGAATAGAGGAATGGAAGGAAATTTGGACGAAGAAATTAATATATACGTATGCAACAGATCTTAAGGAAAATTGGTTAAAAATGGCATTTAGATGGTATTTGACTCCATACAAATTAGGCAAATACTATAACAATGTCAACATAAATTGTTGGAAATGTAGAAAGAAGGAAGGCACTCTATTTCACATGTGGTGGACATGTGACAAGGCAAAGTCTTATTGGAAAAAAATACATGAGATAATGCAAAAGATGCTAGGTATTAATATTCAGTTAAAACCAGAATTATTTTTGTTGGGTATGACAACACCAAAAATGGAAAAGAACACTGATAAACTACTATTCCTGCTAACAACAGCGGCGAGGATGTGTTATGCAAAATTATGGAAAAATGAAGAAATACCAGAACCAGAAGAATGGCTACAAAAGATATATGACATTAGAAATATGGACCGACTTACATATTTAATATCGAGAAGCAAGGATAAACCGACACAAGAGACAAATTGGGGAAAAATTACTATTTAAAAGAGATAAAATATAAGACAATTATCTAGACAAAGGACTATACTCCTAAGAAGAAGGAGGGAGAGAAGCCCATTATGGGAGAGAAAGAAGAAGAACAATAACAATAACAGCAACGAAGAACAGAAGAGAGAGAAAAGGAGAACATCTCCACCAATCTTCTCCCCCTCCTTCTCACTTTCTCTTTTTTTAAGTGCCTTTTTTTTCTTTTTAACAATGTCACAAAAAACTCAATAAAAATATTTTTAAAAAAAATAAAGTTGGGGCAATAACACATCCCTGTTAGACACCTGATTCCACCTTAAATGGGTCACTTTGGGAGCCATTGCTGTCCAAGACCATTGCCATCATGTCATCATGGAGGAGCCACAGGATGTTCACAAATTTGTTAGGGCACCCGATTTTTTGGATGATGATCCAGAGAGCGCTGCGATTCATTGTGTTGAATGCCTTTGCAAGGTCGATGAATGCCATGTACAGAGGTTGATTTTGTTCTCTGCATTTTTCTTGAAGCTGTTGTGCAGTGAAGATCATGTCCACTGTTCCTTTGGAGGGGTGGAAGCCATTCTGGCATTCTGGGAGGGTGTCTTCTGAGAGGGGTAGAAGGCGGTTTGCAAGGATTCCTGCGAGGATTTTCCCAGCTGAGGTGAGAAGGGAGATACCTCAATAGTTTCTGCAGTCTGTTCTTTCCCCTTTTTTGAAGAGGGTGATGATGGTGGCATTCTTGAAATCTGCTGGGATTTTCTCGGTCACCCACACTTTTTCTATGAGTTGGTGGAGTTGGTGTGTCAACTCAGGTCCTCCCTCTTTAAAGATTTCAGCAGGGATCCCATCAGGTCCGCTGGCTTTGTTATTTTTTTTGTTGGCTGATGGCATTGCTGACTTCTTCCAAACTAGGCAGTGCTGCAAGCTCATCTCTGGTTTGTTGTTGTGGGATTTGTGAGAGAACCTCTTTGGCCACATTGGAGCTGCGGTTCAGGAGGCTTTGGAAGTGTTCTTTCCAACATAGTTCAATTGAGTTTTGGTCCTTCAGGAGTTTGGTTCCATCTGATGAACGTAGAGGCTGTATGCCATGGTTTCTTGGTCCATAGATGACTTTTGTGGCTTTGAAAAATCCCTGAGCATCATGGGTATCTGCAAGGTATTGGATTTCTTCAGCCTTCTTTGTCCACCAGATGTTGGACCAGATGTTCTCTTGTCCTTCTTTGGACCTCAGCTTTTGCACTGGTGTAGATCTTTTACTTAGCAGCACAGTTGATGTCTCTCTGCCATGTTTGGAAGGCTTTCCTTTTCTTGTCAATTAGCTGTAGGATCTCGTTGTCATTTTCGTCAAACCAATCTTGATGTTTCTTGGTTTGATATTCAATAGTTTCTTTGCAGGCTGTGATGATGGAGGTCTTCAGTTTGTTCCAATGCTCCTCAACATTTTCGGGGTGTTCTGTGGGTAGATGGTTCTTGAGTGCTGTTTGGAGATGGGCTCGTCTGGAGGGCTTCTGAAGGGCTTGGGTGTTCATTTTGCACCTTGTCTTTCTTCCTTGGAGTCTGCGCTTGAGGGCCATCTTGATAGCCATTGTGGATCGGATTAGTCTGTGGTTCTGTCCAGCAGTCGTTAGCACCTGTCATGGCTCTTGTGAGGAGCACGTCATGGCGATCTCTGACACGTGTGATTACATAGTCTAAGAGGTGCCAATGCTTTGACCGGAGGTGCTTCCATGATGTCTTGAGCTTATTCTTTTGGCAGAAGAGCATGTTGGTGACGACAAGGTTGTGTTCCGCACATTTGGTGAGAAGCAGGATGCCATTCAAGTTGCTGTTTCCAACCCCGTCTTTTCCTATAGTCCCTGGCCACAGGTCGAAGTCTCACCCGACTCTTGCATTAAAGTCCCCCAGGAGGATGATTTTGTCCTCCTTAGGTATCTCCGATAGGACAGTGTCCAGCTGACAGTAAAAATTTTCCTTGATATTTTCATCAGCATCTAATGTTGGTGCACAGGTACTTATGATGGTTGCCTTTTGGTTTTTGGCAAGATCAATTAGGAGGGTTGAGAGTCATTCATTGATGCCAGTGGGTGCTTCGGTCAGATGTTTCACCAGATCATTTCTGATAGCAAAGCCAAATCTGTGCATTCTTTGATCTTCTTTGGGCAGTCTTTTCCAGAAGAAGGTGTAGCCTCCTTTTTCTTCCTTCAGCTGTCCCTCTCCTGCTCTTCAGGTCTCCTGAAGTGCTGCTATGTCAATGTTAAAACGTCCCAGCTACCTTGCAATGATGGCAGTTCTGCGTTTGGGGCGTTCACTGTCAGTGTTGTCCATCAGTGTCTGTACGTTCCATGTACCAAAGTTCATTTTTCTTTTTTGGCCGCAGGGTGGGGACCCCACTGGACATGGCAGTCCAGTCAGGGATAAGAGAGGCAGATTATGTTTAGGGCACCTTTTCTAGCCCCTTCCCCATGTGGAGTGAGCAGAGTAGGTCCCAAAAGCGGCTGCTCAGTCATGGATACAGCTGCCGAAATATTCAACTGCCTCGGACCTTGAGGTAGAACGACTGAGTCTGTATCCACCGCCCATGTGCCAGTCTGTGACTAGGGGCTTCCAGATTTCACAGTCCTGCCACCATCGCCACTCGCTGATTGCCACGGGACTTTGGTTGATTTGTTTTTATTTTCTTTGGAAGACGCCTGTGCGTGAGATTTTTTAATGTGTGGAGGTCAGTGCACAACTGATCAACACACAGTCTTCACAGAGTGAGGTTCCACTGGTGGTGTAGTTTAACACAATGACTGTGGCTTCTCAATCTGTTGCAGCCTTCTTCCACCGTCACAGCTGTTTTAACATGTACCATGTTATCCTCCGCCTGCTCCACCATTGAGGTCTTTGAATCTACGGACTGTGCTTGGTCTGGAACCTCCCACACAGCCACTCCTGGGAGTGCACGACTCCAGTCGTTGTGCCCACAACATGCAAGCCCCCTTAGCATGACAAGGTGACAGTCCATCGAGAGGGAGTCCTTTTTGTACATATGGCCTAGCAAGGGTCTTCTCATTGTTGTGTTTTGAACATATTCTTACACTTTGATGTGAAAAACTCGCGTATAAAAGTAAAGTAACTATTTGAACTCCTTAAAGATTATGCATTGAATAGCCTGCAATGTACATTATAGAATTACCTTGCCCATAAAGTATCAGTACAATATTTAGACCTCATTGTATGCTTAGGCACATTAGCATGGCATTTCAGCACAATTACGAGGGCTGAGAACTAATTTAATTTGCATACTAATGAATGTTCCTTTTAACCCACCCTTCTGCCTCTTACACAGCGTTAGGCTTCTAGTTGCTTAAGGGGTAGATAGGCATTTTTCTCTTACCTGACATTACGCTCTGGGGAAGTGTTAATTGGCATGAAGTAGTATTCCAGCTAGACTGTCTACAGCTAGTAGGAGAGAAAAGGAGGCATATGGTGAACACCTGTGGTACCCATTTGGTCAAAGGCAGATTTGTGGTGCTATCTCTGCATGTCATGTGACAAGGGGTACGGAGCTTCCTTTTGATATCTCTCTCAACTGAGTTTTGGGTTTGATCTTAAGGCTGACTTTCCAGGAGATGGTAGGGTAGTGAAAAATCTAGATTGTTTTCCCCCCTGGGGGAAGCTGGGGAGACAGTCTGAATGTACCCCAGCTACTCCAACATTCGATTACTTTCCATTTGTTCATTTGTAGAAATAATTCAATTGGCAATAGTTTAAGTAAGATGGCTAGTATTTAATCCAATTTAAGTGTGTAATCTCATTATTTCATGGGTTGGTCAGCAACTAATTCTCGCAACTATTTGGAAGCAGTGGCCCTGGAGGCTTTAGGATCTCTTTGTGGGTTTTAGAAATTAAAAGATGCTTCTAGGGACTGTGTTTAGCCTGCATTTTCCTTTTATCCTGGGGTGGAATATTGTGTTCTGTTTTTGATGCTATCCTCTCTCAAACCTAGAATACAGAAACTGTTGGTTTTAATGGTTAAAGTATTTAAAAAGCACCTAATTATCTTGCTCTATGATTTTCTCCTCAAGACTCTTAAAGAGAGAGGAATCACAAAGTGGGCAATATACAATAAAGTTTCATTTATTAGGTAAGAAAAGCTTCACTTCTAGGAGAGAAGAATTTTGAGACTCTGTGTGTTGAAAGGAGGGTTTTCTTTGCATTTGTGTGTATGAGGGCCCTTCCAGACAGGGCACAAAATGTGGGTCCTGTCGGACTTTTACCTGAGGTGCCCAAATAACACCTCAGGTAAAAGAGTATTGATTCAGGACAAAGCAGGAAAACCCCGATTTGCCACAGATTAATTTGATACCCAAGTAGACGTGGACCTCAGGGTATGGGCCCTGTGGGGACTGACCCCTGGGTAGTCTTGCAACCACCCAGGGGTTAATCCCCACACTCATTTTGCACTTTTTGGGCTTCCCAATCCCTAAAGCTTTAAAAGAAAATAAACTTACTGGGCTGCCATGCCTCTTATCCAGCAGCCCTCCTGATGTGTAGAAATAACACACCAATTGGCAAGGGGAGTAGGAGAGAAATCACTCCTGCACCTCCGCCCCGCCTACTGGTGCATCATTCCGATGCTCAGGAGGGCTGCTGGAGAGGAGCCATGACACCCCGGTAAGTTTTTATTTTATTTTAAGGCTGGGGGAGGGTGGAATGGGACCCCCCCCCCCCCCCAGGAAAGCCCAGGTCTTTGGGAAGGGCATGGGGAATTAAACCTGCTTCAGAGCGGGTGTCTTTAACCCATTATGGTGGGTTTAAGCCCTGTGTGGAGAGAGAGAGTGGGGAGTACATTAGCGGTTTGTCTGTTTCCTTGTGAGATACAAAGTAAAAAAAAATTATGTGTGCTTGTGTAGGTATTTACCAAATAAATATTAAATATCTATTTTAAAACTCAAGAATATGTCCAACATGCTTTAAAATTGCAAGGTGTCTTCAGTCATGGTGCTTTAACATTGCAAAGTGTTTTCAGTGGCTTAGATAATTACTTGATACTTATTTTTTTAAAATGTACAAAATAAATAGACACTTTCTCCCTAAATGTTTATAAACAGGGTATGGATAGTCGAATAGAAGTCAAAGGGCAGCATGGGAAGTCGTCACTTCATATTAAGGATGTGAAATTGTCAGATGCAGGAAGATATGACTGTGAAGCTGCAAGCAGAATTGGCGGGCACCAGAAAAGCATGTTCCTCGATATTGAATGTAAGTTTTAACTTTTCCCCCTCTTTGTATTTATTTTGCATATCTATTTTAACATAGCCTAATTGTTCTTTACCAATTTTGGCATGAGTGGACAAATTATCAGCTACATTATTAGTCTTCATATGGTGAAGACTGCAAAATTTATCTGATTGAGGTCTCTCCTATCCTCCACATAGCCTATCAGCTGTCCACTCAAAACAATGATGCTCATAGTGCCTCATTTGTCATTCAATAAAAACAGAAATTGTGGAGTCTTTCCTGTCTGTTGTCCTGATTACATCAGCCAGGACACCTGCTAGTAGGGTTTTATTAGTGGCCATAACTGTTCATGTCTCAATGTTGACTGAAATTCAATAATTCTGTTTTGCATTAAGCTGTTTGCTAGACCATGAACATACATGTTCTCTAATATGGAAAGTTTTCTGCTGTTTTTATTAGACATTATAGTTTATCTATCTCTTGGACTCATTATTTTCTTTTTAGGAGTTACTGTAAATTTAGCAAACTCTAAATTAATGTAATGTTATTCTACAAGTCTGAAAGTCCAGGCTTAGTTAGGTTTAATGAGAACTGAACAAAGCACTTTATAATGTGAACCTTGCAAGTCTCTCTCAAGATGTACAAAATTGGCCAGTGAGAATTATGATACGTTTATCGACACACGCATACCTCCAACTATAGAGATAGCTGGGTTTGTTTGTGGGTTTTTTTTGCCAGATAAATATGTTCTTTGGGGAAGAAATCTAGTAAAAATCAAGTACCAATTACCTCTGATCCCATAGTAATACCAGTTGTGTTTTTTTTTCTAAAACTTTATTTTATGGATATGTATAAGAATTATACAGTCAGTTTGTGTACTGTTTTGAATGCAAAACTACTCTGGAGGCCCGTGTTTAACTCCTTACTCAACTATGGAAATGCACTGGGAGTCCTTGGGCAAGTCACAATCAATCTCAGGAGAATCTTGGCAATAAAGACATGTGGTACATATACCTCAGGGTCATAATAATAATAATAATAATAATAATAATAGTCACTTCTTTCTGCTGCTTGAGATGGATACAACACCATTAAAACAAAAAAATAAAAACTATTAGAAGACATACACAAGACATACAGAGTTATAAACCAGTTAAAACCCACTAATGAAATGCAGGTTAAAATTCACAACTTAAAATTGACCAGATAGGCCTGCCAGAAGAAATAGTTCTTCAATTGCATCTCAAATTCCAACAGCTGAGTTAGCTATCGAAGCTCATATGTCACAAATGACTTGAAGGTACACAACAGCATCAATAACAGTGGTAGAAATGTAAAGTACTATACTTGGCCAGAAAAAATGAATTTAATGGGTGACACCTGGCTTGTACCCTTACTAGGAGTCTTAGTAGATCACAAGTTGAATGTGAGTCACACTGTGATGCAGCAGCTAAAAAGAATTAATGTTATGCTAGACTGCATCAAAACATATAAAGAGTCTAAATGAAGGTAAGTAATACTACCACTCTGCTTTGGTAAGACTTCACCTGGAATGCTGTGTCCAATTCTAGGCAGTACAATTCAAGAAGGATATTGATAAGTTGGAATTTATTTATTTATTTATTTATGTCGGGTACTTCTACCCCGCCCTTCTCAACCCCCTAAGGGCGACTCAGGGCTGCTTCCATCCGGCATACATTTGATGTCTACAATTCAACACAATAAAATACATAGTAACAACAATTATAAACAGTTAAAACATTATGTTAATACACTAAAAGGCTAGCCTGGTGGCCATCGTTTTGCCAAGTCCATAATTAATAAATTCATTCCACTTATCATAGTCCATTTCCAAAGCTTTAGTCATCATTGTCCTTGTCAGTCTGCCAGATTACCCAAAGGCCTGGTCCCACATCCATGTTTTTAATTTCCTTCTGAAAGAGAGGAGGAATGATGATGATCTAATTTCCTCGGGGAGTGAATTCCACAGGCGGGGGGGGGGGGCACCACCGAGAAGGTCCTGTCCCTCGTCCTCGCCAATCTCATCTGTGACAAGGGCAGGGCCAAGAGCAGGGCCCCTCCAGAAGATCTTTCCAAACAGTCTTCAAAGGCAACTCCACATAGAACATGTTGCAGTAATCTATTTGGGATGTAACAAGAGTGTGGACCACTGTGGCCAGATCTGACTTCCCAAGGTATGGGCGCAGCTGGTGCACAAGTTTTAATTGTGCAAAAGCTCTCCCAGTCACAGCTGAGACCTGGGGTTCTAAGCTCAGCGCTGAGTCCAGGATCACTCCCAAGCTGTGAACCTGCGTCTTCAGGGGGAGTGTAACCCCGTCTAACACAGGCTGTAACCCTATGCCCTGTTCGTCCTTGCGACTAACAAGTAGGACCTCTGTCTTGTCTGGATTCAGTTTCAATTTGTTAGCTCTCATCCAGTCCGACACAGCAGCCAAGCACCGGTTCAGAGTCTGGACAGCCTCCTTGGTGACAGGTGAGAAGGAGTGACAGATTTGGACATTATCTGCATAGAGATAACATCTCATTCCAAAACTCTGGATGATCTCCCCCAGCGGCTTCATGTAGATGTTAAACAACATTGGGGACAGAATTGAACCCTGTGGGACTCCACACAACAATGGTTGTGGGGTCGAACAGGTGTCACCCAGTAACACCTTCTGGGACCCTCCCTCGAGAAAGGACCAGAGCCACTGCAAAACAGTACCCCCAAGTCCCATGTCTACGAGGCGTCCCAGAAGGATACAGTGGTCAATGGTATCAAAGGCCGCTGAGAGGTCCAGCAGAACCAACAGGGACACACTTCCCCTGTCCAGTTCCTGGCGAAGATCATCTACCAAGGCAACTAAGGCTGTCTCAGTCCCATGTCCCGGCCTAAAACCAAACAGCGGTTTTATAATAGCTTGTTTTAAGCTCGCTGGAAATTTCCCCTCCTGTAAGGAGGCATTAACCACCACCTTTACCCACTCTGCCAAACCCCTTCTGGCTTCTTTTATCAGCCAGGATGGACAGGGGTCTAGGATGCATGTGGTACATCTCACTTCTCCAAGGATCCTGTCCACATCCTCAAGCTGAACCAACTGAAATGAATCCAATAAAACCGGACAAGCAGGTGCTCATGTTACATCCTCAGAGACTGCTGTTAACATGGCATTGAAATCAGACCGAATCAGCGCAACTTTATCCGCAAAGAATCGAGCAAATGCTTCACAGCGAGCTAGCGAGTCATCAGGGATCTCGCTCTTCGGCGGGTTTAACAGTCCTCTGACAACTTGGAATAGTTCAGCCGGACAGTTCTTTGCAGATGCAATATTAGCAGCAAGAAATGATTTCAGTGCCGCCTTTATTGTCATGTCATAGGACCTTAGAAAGGTATCTAGATGTTTTTGGACTGATTTGGAGGGCCTTCTGCACCACACGCACTCTAACCTCCTCTTCTTTCGCTTCATCGCTGCCAACTCCTCAGTAAACCAAGGAGCAGTTTTAGCTCAGATACTCAAGAGGGGGCGCTCCGGAGCAATTGTATCAATTGCCCTGGTCATCTCACTGTCCCAGTGAGAGACCAAAGCATCAATAGAGTCACTTGCCAAGGAGGCGGGAAAATCCCAAAGAGCCATCAGGAATCCATTAGAACCCATAAGTCTCTTGGGGCGGACCATTCTAGTGGGTCCACCACCCCTGCGGAGGCTAAGGGGCACGGTAAGTCTAAACCTGATCAGGTGGTGGTCGGTCCATGGCAATGGAGCGATGGTCAGCTCCTTCACCCCACCACCTTGCTCCCATCCCTGACAGAAAACCAAATCCAATGTGTGCTCGGCACTGTGGGTGGGACCAAATATTAATTGGGACAGGCCCATGGTTGCCATGGCGGCCATGAAGTCCTGAGCCGCACCTGACAGGGAGGTCTTGGCATGTACATTGAAATCTCCCAGCACTAGAAGCTGTTGAAACTTCAATGCCAGGTCCAAGACCACCCCTGCTAGCTCAGGTAGGGAGACTGTAGTGCAGCGGGGTAGTCGGTACACTAGCAGAATCCCTGTCCTGTCCCTGTTACCTATCCTAATGCCAAAACACTCATAGGAGGTTGACTGTGGGATGGGGTACATGATCAGGGAGATAGAATAATTATAGACCACCGTGACTCCGCCTCCTCCCCCTCCAGATCTCGGTTGGTGCTGCACAGAGTAACCTGGTGGACAGAGCTGGGAGAGATTCACCCCTCCCCCCTCATCCAACCAGGTCTCCGTTATACAAGCCAGGTCAGACTGTTCTTCAAGTATTAGATCTTTAATAATAGAAGTCTTCCCATTCACTGACCTGGCATTAAGCAGCACCACTCTTAATCTGGAGGGACCGCCATAGAAGGGCAACCAAAATGGAAAAAGCTCTGGAAGCAAAGCTCCGTGATGAGTTCTTAGGGAGCTACATATGTTTGGTTTACTGAAGAAAATGTCAAGAGTTGACATGATAACAATGTTTAAATATTTGAAAGGATGTCATATTGAGAGAGTATGCTTGTTTTCTCCTGCTCTAGAGACTAGGACCCCTTCCACGCAACTGAATAAAATCCCACATTATTTGCTTTGAACTGAAATATATGGCAGTGTGGACTCAGATAACCCAGTTCAAAGCAGACATTGTGGGATTTTCTGCCTTGATATTCTGGGTTTGGAAATAAAATGAGGTTTTCATTCATTTATCTCGACACTGTTTTTATTTTTTTATTTTTTTATTATTTCCCACATGTGTACCCCACCCTTCTCACCCCTTAGAAGACTCAGGGTGGCCTTACAACAGGCAATGATTTGATATCAACAGATATCAATCTGAAAATAAACACAGTTAAAATCTAAACAATTGAAATATCAGTTATTAAAACAACAATTGAAATCACACAAATTGAAATCATAGTCCCAGGACTGTCCATTTGTCAGTCATATTAATTTATTATCATTATTGCTACAACTACTGCTCAAGTGCTTGATCCCACAGACATATCTTAAGCTTTTTCCTGAAGGTCAGGAGAGAGAGGGTTGACCTGATTTCTTTGGAAAGAGTGTTCCACAGATGAGGGGCCACTGCTGAGAAGGCCCTGTCTCTTGTCCCCACCAGTCACAACTGCAACCACTCTACATGGGGTTGCCCTTGAAGACTGTTCAGAAGCTGCAAATTGTTCAATGGGCAGCTGCCAGATTGTTCACCCAAGCAACGTACAGGGAGTACACAACCCCCCTGTTGTGTCAACTCCACTGGCTGCCAGTCTGCTACTGAGCACAATTCAAAGTGCTGGCTTTAGCTTATAAAGCCTTAAATGGTTTTGGCCCAGTTGATCTGTCTGAAAGTATATCCCTCTATAATCTGCCTTGGAGGTTAAGAGTGTCGGGGGAGGCCTTCTTGATTCTACTTGCCTACTATCTATATCTATATCTTTATATAACTGGAAGGATACGTGTTGTGACTTCATCACACTAGAGCAGTAGTTCCCAAAAATCCCAGCCAGTGTTAGGATTTCTGGGAGTTGAAGGCCAAAATATCTGGTTGAGAACCACTGCACTAGAGCATCTATCCAATTTAAAACTGGTTGCTGCCTCCTGCAGGATTCTGGGGTTTGTAGTTTGTGGAGAGCTCTTTAAACTGTCAGCCAGGGAGGTCTTGAGCCTCACTAAACTACAAACCACGCTCTGCAGGAACAGCAAAAGTGGATAGATGCTCTAGTGTGACAAAGTCCCTGAATTCAGAATTCTTTTTTGGACACTCACATTCATATACACACTCTCAAATTGAAAAGAGACTCCTAATCAATTAAAAAAATGTTCAAATTGTGATCAACCACTACAGGTCCACATTCTCAGCCATTTTATGAACCATAGAGAATTTAGGTAAAGAATGTTAGAAGAGATGATCCCTTACAGCAGGGGTGTCAACCTCATTTTCACCAAGGGCCATGTTAGCTCTATGGCTGTCTTCAAAGCACTGTTGAATCCATGGACAGAGAATCTGTGGCTACAGAGGCCAACACATATATATATATACACACACATACACATAATGGCCAGTGTTCTTTGCTTTTTACCCAATTTATAATGAAAACTCCCATCAATCTTGATCATTCACCATGTGGACTGGGGATAATGAGAATTGCAACCCAACAGAACTTGTGGCTCTGAAATTAGGGAAAAGTTAAGGGACAATTTATCATCAGACAACATATCCACAAGTCTTGTATGTAAAATCAAATCCCATTGTTGGGACTGAATAGAACAAACTTCAGCCTTCCAAATGTTACTGTATTTCAACTCCCATCCACTCTAATCATGATGTCTAATGGTGTGGAGGAAGACAGAAGTTGTGATCCAGCATCTGAAGGGTTACATAAAATGGCAGGGTGGGCCAGATTTGGCTCCAGGGTCTAGAGTTTGACACATACACTACAACATCAACAAGTCAGGCCTTTTTTTTCTGGTCGTGTCAGGAGAAACTGCAAGCTGCTTCTGCTGTGAGAGAATTGGCCGTCTGCAGGGACTTTGCCCAGGGGACGCCCGGATGTTTTGGATGTTTTTATCATCCTTGTAGAAGGCTTCTCTCATGTCCCCGCATGAGGAGCTGGAGCTGATAGAGGGAGCTCATCCACCTCTCCCCAGATTCGAACCTGCGACCTGTCGGTCTTCAGTCCTGCCGGCACAGGGGTTTAACCCACTGCACCACCAGGGGCTCCTAAGTCAGGCTTAAAAGATACATTATACAAATTATAAAGTCTACATGATTTTTCAGAATAAAAACCATAAATAGAAGCATCTAAAACCATTTCAAGAAATAAAAAAGGAGTTGAAGCTACCTATTAGGCTTGGTTGATTAAAAAATGGTTCAAAACCCATTTTGGATGTAGGGGGTGCTGGCGGTTCAATTCTAAAGTCACTTCCGAAGTTTTCAGAAAAAAATCAGAACTTTCCAAAACTTCCGAATTGATTCATTTGTTGCACTCCAGGCCAGGAGGAAGCCCTCTGACTTAAAACACAACACAGCTGAGTGAAAATGCAAGCAGTTTATTGTACGCTATTTAAAAAAAAAGCATTAGGAAAACACTCCAAAGAAATAGGTGAATCCAAGTAGGTAGAAAGATAAGCAGGAACAAATAATTCAGGAAATAAATCTATTGAGGTGCATGGAAAATCTGCACAGAAACTTCCAAGGTAAAAACTCCAAATCATGAACTCAAACAAAGTATAACTGCCAGATTTGCCATTACGTTTTGATCCAGTTCCAAACATTGCTTCATCTGACCACAGATTCTGTACTTGGCACTTTTATCCCCAATCTACTCTAAAACCCCACCAGAAACTTGTTTCTATTCAGCCTTGGTTCTGTCATCAATTTTTCTCTCAGCCTGTCAGAGTGCCGGAGAAATTGTTGAACAATTCTGTTTTGTTTGAAAACCAGTCTTTTATCTTCTTGCTCGTTAATTTCTGCAGCTGGGCCAGATGCTGAGCTTTTCTCAGGCTCAAAAGCCTGGGAATTCTCTGGTAACAATTCAGGCCCTCTTCCAGAGACCATCCCATCATTCCCAAACTCTTCAGGAACATTCGCATCCGCAAAGACACTTTGAACAGGAATCCCATTGTCATTATCTGCATCTAAAGCACCCTCATTATTAGAAACAGCATTGTCATTTTCATTCCCAACATCATTAGAAACAGCATTGTCATTCCCAACATCCAGAGAGCCCTGATCATTAGACACAATCACAGGCTAAACTCCAACATTGTTAATGATTGAAGCGATCATGCAATATACGAAAAACAGCACTGGCACTGGGGAAACTCCAGGAGCTTCTCCCTCCCTCATTTTTAGACCAATTTTGATGAAACTTGATATAGTACTACAACACATCTTCTTCTATTAGCATACCAAATTTCAACATGTTCCGACAATCCACCGATTTTTCAGAAAATTTTTAAACAATTTTAGAAATAATTTATTTTTTTAAAGAGTACTCTCCTTGAATTTGAGGCCCAGCAAGGTTTGGAAATGTAGCATCAAGTCCCCAAAACACACCCCAGGAATTAGAGAGAGAGGAAACACACAAAGAGAAGGCTTTGGTGACTTCTCTGGTTGTAAGAAGTCACCAGCTGTGCAGCCGAGGCCCAGCAAAAACCTCCCTTCTTCCTTCTGCCTTGCCATCCTCCATTTTCCAAACCTCTGGCTCCAAACCCTCCCTTCCACCCCACACAAGAACAGCAAGCAGCAAAGGTCCAAACCTTCCCTCTCCCTTCCCCAACTGCAACGAGCCTTCTAGCCATGTGCTTGGGTTTATATGCAGCAATGACTGCCAGATGCTGCTAACCCCTCCTTTCCCCAAAACATAAACCCTGATTGGCTGGGAGGCAAGCATCTTAGGCTTCACCTCCCATCAGGCTTAGTTGCATTAAAAACGCTTCACCATTGTTCTGACTCACTTCTGCATCCCTGAAATAAATGATGCAAGACGAGTCAAAGCTATAGGGGACTTTAGCATCACGGAAACATGGCGGAAGTCCATTTAGAGGACAAAAAAAATCTGATTTTTTTCCCTAATTACACCACATTGCAACCCTACTACCTATCCACAAAAGGGATTAAAATAGCAGAGATGTCAAAACTTTAAGAGAACATACACATGTTCGCTTAGAGACAGAAAATACCAACAATGTTGCTGCCACCTAGAAACCATTCTGTAATGGTAACCCACCTTGAGCCGTGAGGAGAGGGGGGCAAGAAATCAAACTATTATTATTATTATTATTATTATTATTATTATTATTATTATTCACTCTAGTAGCCATGTCCCAAGTTTCAGACAAAAGAAATATATCATAGATGATGTTGAGATATATAAGACGAAGGGATGTTGCATCGTTTGTGTGAGCAGTTTTCTTTTCACAGTTTTCATGTCAAAACTAGAAGAGTTGCATCTATTTTAATTTGGAATTTGCTGTTGTCTTTGCTTTTAATCTGTATGTTGCTTGGGCTTGGCCCCGTGTAAGCCACCTCGAGTCCCCTTGGGGAGATGGAGGCGGGGTAGAAAAATAAAGTTCTTCTTCGATTATAAAACCGCTTTTTGTGGTTTTCAGTAATATGATATCAACTGTAATATGATATAACCTGCTTGTCACTGATTTTTTTTCTTTATCTCATTGATTATTTATGTACTAGCTTCCTAATTTTTTTTAATTTATTCAGTTTGTCATGAATATGTTTTATGAAAAAGTATAAACAACATCAAACAGGAGTCTTTAAACTTGACATTCAGTAGTTTAAGAAGAAAATAGACTTGTCATTTACTCATTGGAAAATAGTTTTACTGTCAGTTCTAGAGCTTTATTGCAGTGATACATCTCAATGATGTCAGCGATCCAATAAACTACTGAAATATGAATAGCAAAAAGCATGACTAAAATTATGATATACAGGTCCATTTGGAGCAGAAATAGGAGAACTTACATATAGTAATGTGATGATTATGAACAACTATGACAGAATTGACAGATACATTACCAAATTACTAAGAAATAGTAAATGGTGAACTTTTAGAAAACCACAACTGAAATGTCAATATTGTTATATTTCCTTTGTAGACTGAAATCTACTGTAAAATAAGGGAAATGAATTGTAATAATATTAATAGAGGTGGTACTACATGTTATGTGTTTCATATTAACTGTTCATGTTTGCAGAACTGATTTGGTTGTTGCAAAAATAAAATGGTAAAAATCACTTGCATACAAACTATTACCAGTACTGATTGTTGAATAATCAAGGAGAGAACAATAATATAAAATGATTTTTCATAACATTAACAGCCCTGTATCCTTGACAGTAATTTCCCAATCATTTTAAATGGTTGCTTTGCTTCTCTGATATTTTGAACCAAAGAAAATAAAGGTATGTCCCTTCCTCCCTTTCTATTTTAATTGGAGAAAGAAACAGATTGTCTCTGATGTATAAATGCCAGATTGAGAACTCTTTGTAGTTCTGCAGCACTAGGTTTTGTTTCTTTGGTCCTAAGACTGTGCAATTCAGCAAAACTCCATGCTGTTTTCAGTGGCCAGACTTTGGTGTCTCCCCTGATCCATATTTTGGGATCCTCTTTAATTAGGGCAGGAACAATTCAATGTTTTGTTGAAGGCTTTCATGGCCAGAATCATTTGGTTGTTGTAGGTATTTCTGGCTGTATGCCCATGTTCTAGAAGCACTCTCTCATGACTTTTCACCTGCATCTATGGCAGACATCCTCAGGGGTTGTGAGGTCTGTTGCAAACTAGGAAAATTGTGTTTATATATCTGTGGAAAGTCCAAGGTGGGAGAAATAACTCTTGTCTGTTGGAGCTAGGTGTGAATGTTTCAGTTGACCACCTTGATTAGCATTTGATGGCCTGACAGTTTTTAGGTGTGGCTTGTTACTGTCTGGGGGAATTCTTTGTTAAGAGGTGCTTAGGTGTTCCTGATTGTTTCTTCTCTGGAGTTCCCCTGGGTTTCTTTTCTGGAGTTCCCCTGGATCCTCTTCTTGTGGAATAACTGCTTTGATTGTCTCATTGGTGATCTTCAATATTATGATTGGCTCTTTGTGTGCATGCCAACACTTCTTCTGTGACTAACCTTCCTCCTCCAATCAAAGAGTACACAATTTCATTGGAACATAGGATTATTTAGTCTTCAAATTCTGGTGCATATCCCACAAATATATTCACATCTGTTTTGTTGTCAAGTTTGGTTCTTTTCTCTATTGGATTGTATGCATAAGACCAGAACAATTTCAGGTGTCTTGCACTTGTCTTCTGTTCATTGTATAGCTAATAAGGTGTGGTACTTCTAGATTTAGTTGGTTCTCTACCATTTTGCAGGTAGGTTATTGTTGCAACTCCATCACTCTAAAGCTTTGCCTGCAGTGTGAGGGAGCATAACTTCCTTTTTTAAAATGCACGTCATTCAGTCGTTGAAGACGTAGCAGAGCGTTAGTGGTCTCGTTCAAGAGGCGGGAGTATAAAGTTTTATCCTGACACAGTTCAGTCGCCATCATGCGTTGGAACAGTGAGGAGCGTGCTTTTGCCGTTGAGGCCTACTTTTCGAGCAAATTTGGAGTGGCCGGCCCGCTCTCCAGATTTGGCCCCTTGTGATTTTTTATGGGGTTTTTTGAAATCCCGTGTTTATGTGAACCATCTAAGGACCTACAAGATTTGAAAACAAGCATCCAGGAAGAAATTGCCAACATAACGCCTGCTATACTGGCAAGAGTCATGACAAATGCCAGAAATCGGTTTACTCAGTGTATGGAGAATGGAGAATGGGAGACGTCACCTACCTAATTTGATCTTCAAAACTATGTAAAGCAAAACTTTATGTACGCACCTACATTATATATAACAAATCTGATTTATACAATGGGTTTTATTAAGTTTTGAAAAAAGGAAGTTATGCTGCCTCACCCTGTACATCTGGAATCTATTAAGACTGTAATTTTTTTTGTTTTGCCACTCAATTTTGTTCTGGGAAATATAGAACAATTGTCTCATGTTTAATGACAAATTACTTAGGATGTCCTTTGTTAAGCGTCCTGTGAATTCGCCTTAATTATCTGTTCTGAGAATGTGTGGCTTTATGTTAAATTTGTTGCTCACTCCTGCTGTACAATATTATAACTGTTCCATCGCATGCTGGGCCTGTAACAGCTGTACTTTTCTATAGGACGTATGCTTTAAGCCCAGCGGGAAGCCAGGGGCGCCTCAAAGAGAGGTTCTCAGGGATTTTTCTGAAGTGATGGTCTTTAGAGTCTTTAATGATACAACAAAGTCTTTATTATGGAACAAACAACAAATCTTCAAAGGTTCAAACAACACTTCAAGGCTGTCTTAGTCTAGTCCTCAATGGACTGGTACCTGACTTTGATTAACTGTACTTTCTCTGTAAGAAAATAACCCTTTTTAACCTCTCCTAGGCTGTCTATTACCTATGCCTCATCGGTGTGGGACCTAATACCGATTCCAAATGTGTCTGGGTATTAAGTAGACCTACCAGCCGAGGCTTGAAGATATTTCAGCTGGAGTTCCGTGGACCTGTAATTGTTGCATCCCAGATCAGGAAATGAGACCATAAGATTAAATCCACCACACTGGACTGTGGGGAAAAACAATCTTTTTATTGATGAAAAATGGTTACAAAAGAAAAGTAAATGCAAAGTCAACAAGCCACAGTAGAAACTCAACAGTCAGGAAAATCTCTGAACTAGAGCAAAATTCCAAAAGCAAACAATACAAAAATTTGGAACCTGTTAGCATCTCACTAACTATACTTGAAAACTAGAAGCCTCTGGGAATGCAGGCCATGGGAAACGGGAAATCTGCCAAGGTGTTACCTCAGTCTAAACGATGCTTGATCTAACGAGACAGCCCAAGGAGAGGCCCCTTAAACTAAAGAAACTGTTCTTTGACACGCCTCCAGACTTGGAAGCCTGAGCCTCCCTTTCCCTTAATCTACTTGACCTTCGCAGCCCCTGTGATTCACTCATGTTTTTCCAAATCTGTTCCCTTCGATCCTCATTTAAAAAAACCCCAGGTGTGAGTTCCTCCGGAGAGCTATCACTGCTTGGTTCCACAACATTCTCATCAGGAGAGTTGGTTTCACTTTCCCCACCACTGACCTCAGAATCAGCAGTTTCAAAACCATCAGGGAAAGATACATGTTCAGAAGCCTGTTCAGTTGCATCAGGAAATACAATCAGAGAATCAGGATCAAGTTCACACAGAGATTGGGGCTCAGGTTCACACGGAGGCTGAGCCCCAACAGTAATGCTGTTCTCCTTTCGAGAATTTTTAGAAAACTTCAGGACTGTTCCCTCTGATGCTGTGAGGCTGTGAGCTTTCAGCCAGAGCTTTTGGGACCTTTCTCCTGGAATTTCTTTTTCTGTATCCCCAGATGTTATTGAGAAAGGAAGTTTTTCTATGGGAGGAGCTGCTCTAGGTCCTATAGCAGAGCTACCTTGTGTGAGACGGACTAGAAAATAGCTCCTTTCCCTCCCAGAGCCCAGAATAAGGGGCAGAACCAAAGCTTAATTGTGATGGATAGGAGGCCTGTCCTATGACTGCAAAACAGGTAACAGAAAGAAAATAAAGTTGGAGCTCCTGGTACAGCCGTACCAGCACAATAACTCTTCAATAAGTTTATTTTCTGCTGCCCTGGAGACTGGGATATGGAACAATGGCTTCAAACTACAGGAAAGCAGATTCTACCTGAACATTAGGAAGAACTTCCTAACTGTGAGAGCTGTTCAGCAGTGGAACTCTCCACAGCAGAGTGTGGTGGAGGCTCCTTCTTTGGAGATTTTGAAGCAGAGACTGGATGTCAAGGGTTCTTTGAATGCAATTTTGCTGCTTCTTGACAGGGGATTGGACTGGATGGCCCATGAGGTCTCTTCCAACTCAATGATTCTATTATTCTAGTACTTGACTCTCTTCTTGGATCAAATAGGTGGTTGCATATCTGCAGTAAGCATTAGTAACACTCAGGAAATATCTGCTCCCACTAATTGATTTTGGTTTTGCTGTGCATTAACTCTAGAGAGTGCTGTATCTTACCCTGATTGGGATCTGAGGATCTTGTTCCTTTTACCTTCACACATCAAATACAGTTTGTTGCCTCATAGTGATCTGTCACATGCATGTCTTTAGTTAAGTCTGCCTTTAGAAGTTCATTTGTGGTATTAATATGTTTTCAGCTTTCTTATCCTTCTGTGCCACAGTCAAAGGCAGTTCTCATGTTTGCATTGATTGGCAGTCTTTTCAAGTTCCTTTTTTCAGTCAACAACAACATTCAGTTACTCAGCTGTATTGGCATGCATTACAGACTCCTCATCGTAAAATACAATGCAGCCTTTTCCTTTAAAATTTACTTTGCGCTGGGACTGTGGTGCAGTTGGCTGGGAGTCAGCTGCAATAAGATCACTACTGACCAAAAGTTCATGAGTTCGAAGCCAGCCCAGGTTGGAGTGAGCTTCCAACCATTGTGTGTAGCTTGCTATCGACTTTGGCAGCCCAAAAGACAGTTGCATCTATCAAGTAGGAAATGTAGGTACTGCTTATGTGAGGAGGCTAATTTAACTAATTTACAACACCATAAAATCTCCAGCAAGCAAACAAGCAAGCAAAGAATGAGGAAGTACTCCATCAGTGTCTCAAATGGACGGTTTAGCAACAGCTCCCCTGGTGCCCAGAATACCCTCATGACAGCTGGAAAGTTAAATAGTCTATGTGTGTCTATCTATATATGTTGCGTGTCTATGGCATTGAATGTTTGCCATGTACGTATATGTACATTGTAATCTGCCCTGAGTCCCCTGCGGAGTGAGAAGGGTGAAATATAAACACTGTAAATAAATAAATAAATAAATACTGTGCAGTCCCTCGGTGTTAGGATTTTATTGATATTAGATAGGGCCCCAAGTCTGTCACATGTAAGACCACATTAAAGTTATTTATTTTATGCTGCCCAATAAGTTTTGGCAGAACAGGATAACAATGCTCTGTCCATCAGTTTGAAGCCTTGTTTTTCCTATTCCATGCATATGATCTTGATACTTCCATCCAATTCCAAAACAATTCAGCTTGGCACTTATGAGATGTTGCCCCATCCTCCAAGTTCCAGGTATTTTTATTTCTGTTTAAAGACTCTCATAAAGCATTATTGCCATCTGATTCCTGTGTCTGTTTAGCTTGTCTCAGACATCCACATTCTTTGTTTTCTGAATCTTTAGGTTTTTTTCTCAAAGCAAATGGGCTCAAATGTTAGCTTTCAAAGTACAATTTTACCACATGAAAAATAATTAGCATCAGGTGAATGCATACAGTGATTAATTCCTGATCCATTTTCCATTTGATATTCCTCAGCTCATCAGTGATATACTTTATATTGCACAAATATTCCTGAACTCTTTCACCAGGTTCCATTTGTATACAAATAAATAGTTCTACTAGTGAAAAATGCTGATGGGCATAGATTGCTTATTTCAAGATATTCTAACAATGATTCAGCAGTTTTATCATTCCAAAAGTACCCAAATGTCTCCTCAGTGATAGGGTTGAGAAGAACTTCAAGCTTCTTAGCTTCCCAAGTTGGAAACATATCTGCTTCCTAGGTTCTTGTGGGTTTTTTCGGGCTATAGAGCCATGTTCTAGAGGCATTTCTCCTGACGTTTCGCCTGCATCTATGGCAAGCATCCTCAGATGCAGGCGAAACGTCAGGAGAAATGCCTCTAGAACATGGCTCTATAGCCCGAAAAAACCCACAAGAACCTAGTGATTCCAGTCATGAAAGCCTTTGACAATATCTGCTTCCATTAATCTCTGTTCCTTGCAGATTATAAGAACTGGATCCTTGCTCATTCAAGTTCCCTTCTGGAAATCCAATACCTTACAAGTCTGAGAATTGTCAACTTGGCACCCTGGGAAGCAATAAAAAAAACTGGACACCCATAACCTGATAGAGAGTGTGTGAAATTGATAGTGATCCTGATTATGGAGCAGAGACACTAGCAGCTTGGAAAAACAGACTAAAGATTTTATCATAGGAATTCTATTGTAAAATAAGGCAGTTACTAAGGGTGCTAATCTGGGGAAGTTGCATTCTAGAGAAAGGCTGAAAGAAGACTAGTGAGAAGAAATGAGATATTAAAAAATTCCCTAAGAATATCAGTTTACATCATAGAGCAGTGTTTCTCAACCTGTAGGTCCCCAGGTGTTTTGGCCGTCAACCCCCAGAAATCCCAGCCAGTTTACCAGCTGTTAGGATTTCTGAGAGTTGAAAGCCAAAACATCTGGGGACCCACAGGTTGAAAACCATGGTCATAGAGGGATCAGGACAGCATGACCAGGGAGAAGGTGGCAGGATGTCCCCCCCTCCCAATCTTTTTCCTGTTTATGCAGGGGCCTCTGCTAGTGTCAGCATTAGGTACACATAATGTACAGGAACTCTGCAGCCCTCTGGCAGCAGCGATGATGACAGGAACAGTATGGTGACAGTCCTGCTGGGCCAAAGCAGTCTCAGCTTAGTTGATCCTAGACTCTGCCTTGCTGTTTTCAGGTTGGGGATGAAATATGTGACTGCCTCTGGGACCAATCTATTTCTGCTCTGGACTACACCTGCAATAAGCAGCTGGTACTGATGAGCCATAAATTACATTTTGTTGGTCTCTGAACACTGTCCTAAACATCTGTAGCTTAAAGATGCAAGTATACTAGATTCTTCCTGTTTATATTGAATTGCCCCCATGTATAGTTTCCATGTATAGTACTGCTCCAAAGAACATGGAAATTGAAACCTCATCCTTAACAACTGTATTATTTAATAAATATGGAGATGGCATGTTATGCTACATGTAGACTAGTTTTGTGATCACTTGCACCTTTAAATTACAGTGTTGTCAACAGGAGTGTGGGGGATTTGAATCTAATATTTGTCTGGTCACTGAGATAGACAAATGGCAGTCTATGCAACTGGAACTATCAGGCAACTACAGCTGCCATTCCACTTAGAAGATAACCAACTGGAAACTAGCATGAGGTTTTCCCATAATACAGATGACAATGATGTCTATATGTTCATCCTGAAGATAAGAAACCTCTCAGAATATGAGTTGGTAACTTAGCATGATAAATCTAATGCAGTAGACAGCATGAATAGGCCTGAGTAACAACGGAAAAATTTGTTTCTAAAATCGATTTGTATTTGGGGGGTTTTTTTGTTTCGATATTTAAAATAATTACAAAATTTTCCTTTTAAAAAGTTCAATATTTACGAAATTTCGTAAATGGTAAAAAAATTAACGAATCGATTTCCGAAACAATAACGAATCGATTCGTTAATGGCGGACGCGACCGCGAAATACGCTAAAAAACCTCCAAAACCTTCTGAAGCTTCCCTCTCCCTCTGTTGTTGACTGTTGGTGTGATATTATAATTTTTTCACTAATTAAACCATAAAACTGGCCCAGACATGCGGAAATAATAACGAAACGACGTCAAAACAATAACGAAACGAATACAATATCAAAATACGAAGCATTTACAAAACGTTTTTGAAAATTCGTTTTTTTAATAATTGCTCCAGAATGGTTCGTTATTGTTTTGTAATTTAAAAAATCAACGAATTATTAACGAATTACGAATTAACGAAACGAAACCGCCCAGCCCTAAGCCTGAACTTTGTAGATCTCTGTAATATCAGTAACTTAATTGTTGCATATGTTACTCAGGTTATCTTTGGAACTTCAGACCAATTCTGCTGTCAGATCAAGAAGATCTTATGGAATGCTTTTCCCAATACTATTTTTATATTACATAGAGTTTCTTGATTTGTTTTGTTCTTTGATGTTTTCAAACATATTGGAGACCAGTTTTAATTGTTTCTGTGATCCCGACTGTTCTCTTGTTGTTGCTGCTGCTGTTGTTCTCGTTGTTTTATAAGATACATATCTGTTAAATCTGATTGTTTTGGGGATATTTTGTATTGTGCCTTCATAAAAGATTTACATAAGCTGCCGTGAAAAAGTGTCCTGCTGTTCTACTGAAAATACAAATAAATAAATTTTAATCACTAAAAATGCTGCAGTGTGGCATTTTGTGCACAGAATATTTCATATTGCTGAATTTGGGTTGAAGCATTAAAAAGTAATAGTTTTGCTTACTTTTTACATTATATTTAACACAAAGAATATGAAACACACGGGCCAAAAAAGGGTAAATGGAAAATAAGATTCTACCCAGTAACAGCAGTCTACCAACACAATTCTCTTTGGAGCAGGTTTGTGGAAAGAACAAAAACTGTTCTTGTCCAAGCAAGCATTCTTATCTGTTTGACAGGTTGTCACAATTTAAGAGATGTAACTGTCTTTCTATGAATAACTCAGTGAGATTCAGTATATGCCTCACGTAGACATGTTGTTTGAAGCATTTAATGAACAAATTCCAGACTTTGGATTTCCAGTAAAAAAAAAAAATCTGGGTTACTAGCGCCAAAACGGAGACATAAGTGTCTAGGACTGGATTTTATCTATTCTCTTGGCTTTACAAAGGCCACAATCTAATGTGGAAAGCTAATCATAATATATTTATTTCTCAGCTGTCTCATACTAAAAACACAATTATTCATAATTCAGTTACAAAAAATTAAATGACTGAAATTGTCTATGCTGTTGAATTGTTGGTTCTTTCTTTGATTATTAACAATTGAATAATAAGAGTAGATATAGAGAACTGGATTCAACAATAGCAATTTGTTTATCCTAAAACCAATTTAAGTTGAGTTGGACCTGGAAGGGGAAAGGGGAAGAAAGCAACCTTATCCAAGATCAGGTGAAGCTAGATGTCACCCTCGGCAAACTTCTCAGCCTTCATTTGTATGAAACACCTGAGCACTGAGAGTAATCCAATAGCAATAACTCCCTGGCTGGTCATCAACTGAAAGGCAGATTAAAGGAGCCCCAAGTCACAGGATTTAAAATTAGAACAAAGCTCCCAGGTCCCCATCCCACCTTGGATCACAGGACCTAAAGAGGCAGTTCCAGAGACCAACCTCTCACCAAAAGATAACAGTTCCCATGTCCTTCCAAATGACTGCATATTTAATAACAGTGCCCATAGCCATTCATCAAAGTAACTAGAGATCTAGTGTAGAGGAGGCAAAAAAACCAATGGAAAAAAGTGGGGAGGCAATCAACATTGAAGGCAAAAGGATAGGCTGAGAAAAAATCTGAAGATGCTGTGAAAGATGGCAGTAAGGATTTCTATCTTGCTCTGTCCCCCATAACTGGCATCATGGTGATTTGTTCCTGATGCTGTCCTTCCTGACTTCTCACCATAACGCCCCCCCCCCCTCCATAATGTCATTTGTCACACAGGTTTATGGTCACATTTTTAAAAGTAAAACATTTTGCAAAAGCATAAAATATTATTAAAAGTATATAGTTCTTCCAGATGGTGGTAGTGAAGCTGATGTTAACTGATCATTCAATTCTGCACATTCTGCAAAATTATGAGGCACAATTTGTTTCTGCATCAAACTTGCTTATTTGTTCCATTTGAATTACCTCTCATATGACATATTACTGACAAAACTGTTATTTAACTCGTCATGATAGGTTTTTTTACATGCCAGAATCATAGTAATACAATTTGCTGTTAATTTGATGCTTAAGGTGGACAGTCATTTCATCTATTGATTCAATTATTTGATCATTCAGTTCAAATACCTATTGTAACCAAAGCAACCAGTTTCAGGTTTATGTGATGTCACATAATACCATTTTAGTCTAGCTTATTTAAAAGTGAGACATTAAAAGGAAAATCAAGAAAACCCATTTTTTTGAAAGCAGACTAGAACATAATAATGAATTTATGTGCAAGGACATTAAATTTTATAACATATCAGGTAAGATAGGACTGAATGAATACAAAACAATAACATGTTTCATAATATTCATGTTTTCCAGATGCTCCAATCTTTGTTTCAAATCAAACAATATATTATTCTTGGGAAGGAAATCCTATCAATATTAGCTGTGATGTTCTATCTAATCCATCAGCATCTATACATTGGAGAAGAGGAAAATTGGTTTTACCTGTAAGAAATACAACTCATTTAAAGACGCACAGTGCTGGAAGTAGATTAATTTTAGAGGTAAGATTTTGAATAGAAGTTTTAATTTAAATCCTACTCCTTAGGAAAGTCATATTTTCTTTACCAATAAAATGGAGGTCACTCAGATTACTAACAGATTTGATTATTTTTTCCTGAACTGACACTAATTTTAGTAGTTTATAATGTAGTAGTATAGAAACATAGTGTTGGAAGAAGCCATGAAGACCATGTAAAGACAATATATATTCTGTATATTTTATTGTGGTACAAAAATTAAGCAAATCAAAACCAACTGGCATAATGATAAGCATTTACCCCAATTTTCTAGGATATGCCTAGATAAACACTGATGTATACTACCATCTGCAAATGTTGCAAAAATAGTTGAATATAATATATTTCTGTGAATTTCTAGTGTCATGCGATCAGATTAAATTCACCTACTTTTTGGAATTTCCCTGAAATTTTGGACATAATGCCTAACAGACAGTACTATAAAGATTGGGAAGAGAGTGAAACTTGGGTAAAGTTTTACAGAAACACAGAATTGTTTTTTTTAAAGTATTCTAAACTATGAATATCTCCATGAATATGGTTAAATACGTAATTATGAAACTGCAAAAACATGGCTCACTTACAATTTTGGTTGGAGAAGGCTATCCACCAAAATTCAGTGCCCACAGAATGAGGACATTAGCCTGAGAATTCAGTGGTCTTTCTTAAGGACCTGAAGAAATTTCCAGCTGAGTTGGAAATACCCATCCATGGGAAAGTTGGGCTTTCTGGAAGCATGTTTAGAAGAAAGCCATTGCTGAAAGGAAAGTTAGTGTACTCTGAAAAGAAATGAAATGTGGGTAACACAGCAAACACGGTTCCCACAGTGAAGAATGGCAGTGATGTAAGGGCATGCCTTTCATCAGAAGCCACTGGAAAATTGGCCAAAATCTTTGTAAATTTCATCATTGCAGTCAAGAATGAATAACTGTTCCATTTTAAACTTTGCAGTTATCTTTGACATTTATTTTGTGCTTTGAAAATATATGCAGAATTGTTCAATATGCCATAAACAACAAAATGTTGTTTTCTACACATAAAGTTGTATTTTCTGTTACTTGTTTTTTGTATAGAAATGTTTTAGGTATAGTTATTTTCTGTGCAGAAAATTCCATTTTTATTTGTGCCCAAAAGCTACTTGTGTTTCTTTCACAAAAGAGCTCTTCCCTGCATAAGATTTTCTAGATACTTAAAAACCAATTTTTCAACCATTTTATAAAATATTTTGTAATATTCTTTTCATGGGAGGAATATTCAATCCTTACATGGGAGAGAGATACTGGCTGAAGTAATTATTTAAAATTGCAATAGTTTAGAAAACGGATCCTGGATGTAGTAGAATGGCCTTATCAATGTTTAAACCTTTTAGTAATTGAGAATCAGTGGCAAGATTAGAAAGGTGCTGTTAACAACTGTCCACTTCCAACTGACAGAAACAATTTTGTCTAGAAGAAATGGCAAAAAATGAAAGATGGAGATATATAGTTGAAATAAATTTATGCAAGACTCACAGTGGAAATTCCTGCAAAAAGTGTTTCCATCAGGTATTGGCTTGGGGAATATAGCTTTTCCCACCATGAAATAGAGACCAGACACAAAACATGAAGGAAAAGGACCATTTCTTGATCTATTTATTTATTTGTCAGAACTTCTGTGAGAACCTGTAAACCGAGTGAATCTATCAAGGAAAATAACTTGTAAGAAATAACCATTTGTTGTCAGCCAACTGGGAAAGAATTCCTTTGGTCAGGTGTCACTTGGACAACCTCCAATGACCATCCTTGTACTATCACCAAGATCCCTAGGTCTATCCAAATTCTTTGCCTATGCACCTTGGCCAATCTTAGTGAAAGCTCATCTTGAGGACACTCCTGCCCAAGCCTCAACTTTTTTTAAGAGTGAGAAGCCCTCATTCCAGCCCCAAGGGAGACCCCTTTTACAGCCCCCTGAGCCACAAAACCTAGAGAGACAAAGGTGTGTGCCATGGTGCCTAGCAAGACTATGTAACTTTTGACATGCCATGACGACCTATCTAAATAACTCATCCTAAGCCAATGAGCAAACCCAGATGAAAAATTGTGGGGTAGGCACACCACCACCCCGAAACACTTGGGGTGGGGGGGGGGATTCCTACCCGGCCCTATAGAACTTAGTAATTTTCATTCTTTTAATTTTTGACCTTGTTTTTATTGTGTTTCTCCAAATTCCATCTCCCTTTTCTTCAGGTTTTGGGACTGTTTTTTGTTTGGGTTGGGAGTGGGGCTTTTTGCAAAGAAATACACTCTTTCTGCCACATTTTAAATAAGTAGCATTTTTCCAGTAACAGCAACACTTATTTATAACACTCTTTCCAACAAAAGGCAGAACATCAAGCATATAATTAAAAACAAAGTAAATAAAATATGACATATAAACATATGTAAAACCCCACACATCCTACCACTACTCATCTCAGCAACATTAGACTCAACTGAACATTTTAATCCTATAATTCAAAGACAAAGATCTTTAAACCCTTTTGAAAATGAACAAGCCTCCTCTATTCAGAGGAAGACTGTTCCACATAGGCAAAGGCAAGTCTTAAAAGGCTCACAGCTTTGGCAGAGCTGTGTGTATGTTGGTGGAAAAGTCAATAATCGTTAGCTTGTGCATCCCATGCGATCTAATCTGCAAGCCAATGAGAGGGATTACAGCATACAATCTTAAATATAAGGACCAAAAGTTTGAAACAGGTCTGTAATAGTGGCAAGTGAAGGAATCTACAAGGAAGGGTATGAATACTTAAAACAACCAGGATGAGGATAATACTATTGTGAAATAAAGCAATATTAAGAATAGAGGAAGAAGGCAAAATTACCAATAGTCTATTATAATGCTCAAAAGTCTGGACAGGTAGGTGAGTACATTTTACCTTTTATGTATATATGTATATTTTAATGTGGAGTTTTGTGTATATGTGTTTTACTAAAGTACATTTGCACATGTTTTACAACTATATGCACTTATCTATTCATATTTTGAAAATATATGCATATTACATGAAGAAAATCTATTTCTCCTGATACAGAAGAGAAACACATTTTTGTTTTTTTGTTTTTTTAAAAAAACCTACTTCACATTACACTCCATCTTGGGAGAAGCTTAAAGGTTATCAAACCTTTCTCATGTTGTACAACTGCTCACTGTAAGGAATAGGAGGGTGAAGTCTATGCAAAGATGCAAAAGACAAGATATTATGATAATTGCTAATAATGTTTTGAAAATCTCATTCAGTTACATTAATGTAGAAAACAAATTGGTTTTACTGGGTTGTTGTAGGTTTTTTCGGGCTATATGGCCATGTTCTAGAGGCATTTCTCCTGACATTTTGCCTGCATCTATGGCAAGCATCCTCAGAGGTAGTGAGGATGGCAAGCATCCTCACACCTCACTACCTCTGAGGATGCTTGCCATAGATGCAGGCAAAACGTCAGGAGAAATGCCTCTAGAACATGGCCATATAGTCCGAAAAAACCTACAACCACCCAGTGATTCCGGCCATTAAAGCCTTCAACAATAAATTGGTTTTAGCTAGTAAGTTGATTTTAGATATGTGATAATGTTGCATTATATCACCACGCTAAAAGCTAAATTAAAAAAAGATGCAAAATTATTCCTTATTTATTCTTCTCCATCTACTTCATCACATTGAAGCAATGAAATGGTTGGCTGAGTAGAATTGAGCAAAGCTCTGTTTTTCAATGAAATGGATGATTTCCCTACCATCATCACACTGTTAAATGTATCCATGCAACTCAATAGTACTCTGCATTCTTTGAATTTGTCATCACATTATAGAGATTTGGCCCAGCCCACCATCCCTCCCTCATGTTCCTTATTGAAAAAAACCCCTCCTCTCTTTGAAATCCCAGCTTCCCTACTAACACAAGATCACATGTCAACTATTACATGTCTTCAATTCCAGAAGCAAGGAAGCAGGGAGGGAGAAAAGGAAAGCGGCTATGTTCCCCCCCTCTCTCTCTTCTGACCCACAGAGAAGGGTGGGGACCATGGAAAACTATAACTCTCAGGATTTCATAGTATGGAGCTATTGTATTTAAAATAAAGTCCAGTTGAATCTATTTCACAGTGTAGATGCACCCAGATAATGTTCATGGATCTTTGGAAACTGCAATTCCCAAGACCATCTCATGGAGACATGGCATTTAAAGTAAGGTCCACCTACATTCATTCTACAGTGTAGATGTACCAAGAGAAGGGTATGGAACTTGGGAAACTATAACTCCCAGGAGGACTCCATTGCATTGAGTCATGGCATTTAAAGTGGTGTGGAAGGGCATTCCTTCCATACTGTAAATACACCAAGGGAAGGGTATGGACCTTGGGAAACTATGACTGCACAGCATGGAGATATGACATAATAATAATAGTAACAATCCTCTCCCGGCCTTCCCATGAAACACAAGGCACAGACACATTACGGAAGGAAGGGAAGGGCCCAGAAAGGCTGTTTTGTTTTTTTTGTTTTTTGTAAAGCAACTGTTTTGTCAAAGTAAAAACTTGGTGAGCAAAAGGTAATGCTTTCCCTAACAAGGGTACTTTTGGCAACTCCCACAATTTGGGTAAATGTTTCATTTTAAACCTGGGAGCAACAAATGCCATCACATTACAGAAATGGCCAATCATCTGGATCATTTCAAAAAATCCACTTCCCTTTGAAAAAAAATGCTGGCACCCACACATAAAGTACGTGAAGAATGCTGTATCCTACATTTTAATCCAATCTAATGTGATGAGAACAGTGGCCTTCCACATTTGAAGTGTAGCACTCAATGGTATTTAGTAAATGTGATGAAGTGGCATGACCCTGTTTTGAACTTTTGATCAGATTTTGAAAGCCTAATTTCTCAACCACCCCCCACCCTCTCACGCACAAAACCCAGCAAAATTCTCTTGGTTTCCTTTTCTCCCTTCTTTATAATCCTTTATACTTACCATCTCATTTTCTATAGTATTCTGATTCCCAAAAAGGCCTCTGAGTTTTGTAAATTAGTTGCTTAGAAAATTAAAGTTGTCCAGTGTGGAACACAAGAGGCTCATCAGGTTATAAAAATGGCCAGCACTTCTTCCAAATTACCCTTCTTATTTCTATCTTAAATAATAGTTTTGTAAATTAGAGGAACTAAAAAGAGAAGAAATAATTTTATAAATATCCAAGGGAAGTGTGTTTTTAGTAACTAACAAGTTGGATAACAAAAATATCATGTCTCTTGCTAAGTTAATTAATTATTAAATTATCAACATTCTAGTGAAATATTCATGCTGAAATTCCAACTATTCACTCTTATTTATAAATAATTAATTCGTCCTTTCCTTTTGCAAATTTTGAACTAAATTCACCATTAATTTATATTATTTTAAGTTATTAGTTCCTATTACAAAAAGCCCTCATGCTGAAAAAGAGAATGGCAAGCAGGAAGGGCTGTATATTGAAACTGGATATGTGCACAGTTGAGGGCCTGAAAATATGCAGAGCCAGTGTATGAGAAGAAATTAGAAGAATAGAAGTTTGCACACCTTTATGGGGAGCCTTTGCATCTAGGAACTCTTCTGCAGTCAGCCTTATATGGTGATTCACATAAAAACATAAAAGTGGATAAAAATGTGTATTCATTATCTCAGATTGCTCCCACCTCTGACAATGATTTTGGACGATACAACTGCACAGCCACAAACCGAATAGGAACACGATATCAAGAATATATCCTTGCTTTGGCTGGTAAGTAAATATGTATTACTTAAATTATTTCATTTAATATTTTAATTCTACTTGCTGATGTGCAATTCCATTCATTGTGTATTCATAGTGCAGGAGTATGCATGCTGTTTGTAAGTCCAAGTCAGTTCAGTGATGATTATCCCCATCACTGGAGATTCAAGGCTAAGGCCTTTTAAAATGAAAATGAAAAGAATAAATTATATTTATCAGTAATTTATTTAATATTTAATTAATGAAGTACTTTTTGCAAGGATAGTATGATTAAGACGGAGACTCGAGCCTGCACAAACCATTTGAATCCCCACTGCGAAATAAAGAGACCAGACACAAGATGTGGAGAAATAAATGGGCCATATATTGACCTAATTAGAAACTGGTAATTGAACTAATTGACTAATTGTGGGGAGAGCACTGCAACATGGGTAATGGTGTGAGGCCATGTATCTGGGCAAAAAACTGACCCCAGGGGGCACTCCATATTGATAGTTTGCTATCTTGGCCAGTCCTTGGGAACCTCCCCCATTCTTGGGAACCTCCCCCTCCCAAACCATAAAGCCCAATAGGAGGCAAACCTCCCAAGGGAAGCCCAAAGGGAGATATTTTGGGGAACCCCCTAAACTATAGAGCCTACAGAGATACCCAAAATTCCCCCTTCACCCCAGTATAGAGGGGTGTCAATGTGTACGCTGATCCAAGCTCTCCCCCCACTTCCTGCCAGTGACACCTATTTATACAGCCTCCACCCATTTAAATTATTTACTCCTGACAGCAGTGCAGAGAGGAGGGGATTACGTTCAGGAAGGTTCCCTTGCCCCCCTCCCAAGTGGTGGGAATACCAGACAGAACCATCTGGACTTTTGCGAGGGGATTCAGTTGCTCCCCTCTGGCCCTCCAGTTGGCTCCTTCTGACTGGAGGTGAGTGTTCTTTTTATAAAAAAATGTGAATCTCATTGGTGCATTATCCCTTAAAGCAGTGGTTCTCAACCTGGGGTCCCCAGATGTTTTTGGCCTTCAACTCCCTGAAATCCTAACAGCTGGTAAACTGGCTGGGATTTCTGGGACTTGTAGGCCAAAAACATCTGGGGACCCCAGGTTGAGAACCACTGCCTTAAAGGAATAAGTCCTTCTTTAATATTTACATCACTCATTTTATTACATTTCTATCTTGTCATTTGTCAAAAGGAAAGGCAAATGACTATTATAGAAAAGGCTTTAAAAAGAGGCCACCCATACTTGATGCTCTGTTGGCATTCTGCTTTCAAAAATGGAATAAACATTCTGGACATTTTTCTAATAACTCGAACATTTTTAACTACTGTATTGACACTATCCAGTACAGGCTTCAAATATGGGATGTGTGAACCAGGATAATATTTTCCAGTATTTCAGAGTTATATTTTCAGTACAAAATTTGAAGCTGTGACCTGATGGGTTAGCATTGAGATGAAAATGAATTCCCATTCCACTATGGTTCCTTGCCACTGTTTTTAAATGCACACTTTTCTGTTCTCATATAAAGAGCTGAAAAGTTCATCATTAGCTTATACCTACAGTATTATTTGTAGCTGCCGTGTTCATTATAGTTCCTTATGCATAATGCTGTGAAGATAAATCTTTGCCCATTTCATTCTTGCATACCCAAGCAAAGAATTTCACATACAAAAAAATAATGTTCCTCCTGAATAAGATTAGGCTGAGTTTATGCAACTTTTAAGATTTCACAACATGGGACTTTATTTGCAAAAATGAAAATAATACTATTGTCGAAGGCTTTCATGGCCGGAATCACTGGGTGGTTGTAGGTTTTTTCGGGCTATATGGCCATGTTCTAGAATGCCTCTAGAAGATAGCCATATAGCCCAAAAAAACCTACAACCACCCAATGAAAACAATAATCCAAAATTCCATATATTTTGTGGGGGAAAATATTGTTTTTAATAGAATGTCTCTTCCTGAGATAGCTTTTCTAACTAGAGATGAGAAATATTGTGAGTATTCTTCCATTATTAATTATGCATAGTTAGAACACAACTCCACACAATTAACAGTGATGCAGTGATGATTTTAACAGTATAATTTCATGTTTATCCATCAGCTTGAGGCTTTATCTGAGATCAGTGTTTTGAGGATTGTACTGCAAATTGCATAGCATTAAATAGAATATTGTTGTGCTTTGTTCAGTTGCTTTATAATGCTGTGTGAAGCCTTGGCATAAGTTCTTGGAATGTAATAAAATAATAAAGAGTAAAAAGATATTCCTAATAAAGATAATTCATATATCTTATAATTTTTTTATAAATAATACATAAATAATTCACTTTTGAATTTCAACAAATGTTTATGAGGGAAAGCTTTCAAAAACTGCCCAATCGTGTGGCACAACAAATAAGTGCAAGACACAACAATCAAATGATACACAACTTACACCACTAGGGGTGTTACATAGCAATTCAGTTTCTTGTCCAGTTTTCATCAAGGCAGCTTATTTAACCATGTGTTGTACAACCGCACATAATTTGAATTGCCAACTGATATAAACTGAGGACTACTGGAACTGGAACTGTGTCAATTTATTCTAATTATATGGATCAAGGCACTAGTATCATTACAAAGCCAAGCTGTTGCATGTTGATGGCTATACAGCCTTCCCCCCCTTTGACTTCATTTACTCTAATTGTTCTGCAATTCTTAAAGGTTGATTATGCTGGCTAAATGTCACTGTGCCTCTTTCATAAGCAATTAACATTTTCTTTATCAGTTTTATGAGAATGACCCTTAATACATTCTTTAAAGTAGAAGTGGTGGGGGAGGAGGAGGAGTAGGTTCCTTTTAGAGCATTTTTGTGTGAAGCAATAATAGGATATGCAGCTCAATAAATTTTCTCAAAGCAACAAAAACTGTTGTGCCAAGCAAATATTTCACCAGTAGTGCAGCCTGCCTATGTGTATTTATACCTGTTAATCCAGCAGTTTTGTGTAAGAGGAAGGATGATATGCTTAAGAATACATTAATATCTTTCAACCGTGGCATGCAATTTGTTTAACATTTATTCTGTACTACAACAATTTTTGAAATATATTAAAGTCTGTTTGAAAACCAATCATTAGTGAAGACCACTGTAAAGAATAAAAAGAAATGTCAGCAGTTTTAAACAATGTTGATTTTTTTTGCCCATCCTGATGTGCAGTTATATAGCTCATGATGTAGTAAGTCAAACTGTTGAAAAGTTTGTTTGATAAATGAGTTTATTTCTATGATTCCTTTTTCACATTTTAAAGTGGCCAACGTTAGAAGAAAAAAAATAACAGTAAAATATTTTTTTAAACATATGAGGTGTTAAAGAAAAATAAAGTAATAAAAAAACCAAGCCATACAACACTTTCTGATGTAAGTATGTCTTCAAATGTCACTGGGACTTTTAAAATGTCAAATTCTAAAGGAGGATGTGTAGAGGGATGGATTTGATTCACTCGATTGCAGTATCTTGTTCCTGCCCATCAAAAGACTCAATGGACTTGGTAGTCACATTCATTCCCATAGGCACTGGAATAGCCCTTGATCTATGAAGGATAGCTTTAACTCCTCTCTAATTTATCCCATGCATTATTTCCTAACTCATTGCTAAAGGGGTCAGCAATTCTATGAAGGACATACAGAAATGGTGTAATGCCTAAATAGACGTGGAAGAAGAAAAACTCTCCTGCTAGTCAAATGTTGGGGTGAAGTTCTATCCTAATTTTACACCCACAGAATTCTCTATGTTCTTTTTATCTCCTCCTCCTCCTCCTCTGAAACAAGAAGGGGAAAGAAGGGCAAAATAATACGATATAGCACTTTGTCTGTAGTTTTGTGACAGTGTATGTAAACATGGAATGTAAAAACACCTGAAAGTAAATTCCCTGAAAAATAATCAGAATATGGTTTTGACTTGGAAGGAAAGCAAAGATAACTGAACTATTTATGATGTGTTAGTATTCCTTCTTTACAATACAATTAAATGCTTAATTAATGGTATTATGAAGAATTCTGTGCATCACACAAGTGGATCATGCACTTGTGAGCAGCCCTTAATGGAGCATACTTGAATTAAGATGCTATTTTAGCGCCCTACTCTACCCCATCTCTATGCACACAAATGGGCACCAAGTTACTCTCCCCCACCCCCGCCCCCCGCATCACTGTGTGAGTAGCAGTCTATTAGCCAATATAAAGTACTCCTACATAAGGGACAACTATTCTACCTCAATTCTCAATTTCAGTTAGATAAAATCAAGTGTACACCTCAGTTGTGATTCATTTTGATTGCTCAGCCAATTAGTTGTATGACTAAAAATAAAAAGAAGCCCAGACAGCATTCTTATCAGACTGCTTTTCAGTATCCTTCCAGACCATTGTCTATGAAAACCCTCCTGATAAACTAAAGTCTGATGACTGGAACAATATGATGCCCTAAAATTCTGATTCATGCTGGTACTGATAATGTTTTAATGAAAAATAGATACACTTAAGCAAAAAAGAGTTAATAAGGAATTTAATTAACCTTTGAATGCCTGTATTTCACACAAACCTGATAGAAGCCTGTTGCAAATTCCTCAGAAAGATGAGAAGGTATAATTAGCTAATTAGGTAATTAAGCCACTAATGAATATCATATAAGGGTCAAGATTGTTTATATGTAAAACTCTTATGGTCACAAAAAAAATCATAAAAATATGGAAGACAATGAGGAGGAGGAGGAGAATGGTGGATAAAAGAGTGTGTTCAATAGTTTAGGACAACATTTTTAGATATGCAGTTACTAAGCCCATTAAAGGGATGCAGAGAATTCAAGGTTCAATTATTACAAAGGTCTGTGTAAAAGTATAATATCTCAATGGTGATATAGTATGATGCAGTGGTGCCTCGCTGCAGTGTAAGTGCACAGACACTACCATGTCTACGTTTCTTCCATAAGATTTACTATGCCACCATGCCACCTCTCTGTCAAGGATGTAGAAATGGGCTACTTCCAGTGTTTCAGCAGACAACCATCTTTCCTTCTTGGTTTTCCCTTTTCTTTGGGATGTACTTTGTTGCCAGCTCCTGAACAATGTTGCGAAATTCTGTCCATAGATTTATCAATGTCTTTATCAATAGCCCCACCTAATTAGATCTGGATCTTTATGAAAGATCCAGGTCTAATGAGGTGTCGGGTTTATGGGGGCTGACTCCTGGGACACATCATGTGTTTCCTGGGAGTCAATCTTCACAGCCATTCTTCACCTTTGTGCTCCTGAAGCAGGGGAAATGGAGGGAGGAGTGGATGGATTTTCCTCTTCACCCCTCCCATCTCCTCATGTGTCATTTTTTTCGCACTACGAGGATGCGAGGAGAGGCACCATGGCAGCCACAGATCTTTTCAGTAAGTTTTAGGGAGTAAATTGGGGATTTTGGGGTGACTTCATGTTATTCTAATTTCAATACAGATAGCATGTAGCCACCCTGGGAGGGAAATTCCGGAGTTGTGGGAGGAGGTGGGGACTACAACTCATGATGAAGTGGCTTACTTTTCTGTGCAGGGTTTAGGTATGTGTGTAGGGATAAGAACTGCTGTCTGAGCTCATAGGTGACAAAGAACTAGTTACAGGTAAGCCAATAAATTTTATATTTCTCATATAGTATCATTTTACATTACTGCATTGTAGTTTCAACTATTTAACACAGAAATAACCAGCAAAATTTGCATTTTTTATTTTTCTTCAAAGGTGCTGTGCAAAGAATGTACTTCTAAACATTTCATGGTGTTATTTCTGCTCTCTAACTGACTTATTACGCTTTTCTAGATGTACCATCCAGTCCACATGGAGTGAAGATAATAGAGGTATCACAAAGTATTGCTAAAGTCTCTTTCAATAAACCAGATTCACATGGAGGGGTTCCAATCCATCATTACCAAGTGGATGTGAAAGAAGTCACTTCAGAAACATGGAAAGTTGTCCTTTCCCATGGAGTTCAGAGTGAGTTTTCATGGAGGAAAAATGGGGCTAAATCAGGAAAAATTGATGGAATTTTTTAATTTTGTTGCATTTGCCCATAAGAAGACCTTTTTCATGATTTCAGATATGTATGAGTATTCACACAAATAAGAACTCCCTAATTTTGAGACATTTTGTAGTCATGGGAAGATCTATAATCATTTCTAATTGTTTTATGAAGCAAACCTATTTATGTCTGCTCAGAAGTAAGTCTCATTGTGTTCAATTGTCTGAATTCATGCATTATGCTTGCCCAAGGTCATTCAATGTTTTCATAATAGGCACATATCCAACAAAAGATTTGATTTAGTTTAATTGTTTTTAAATGGTTATGTAATGATGATGTGCAACTGATTATGCAAAAATAATGCAGTTCTTCAACCAGTTACACATCCTCACAGGTGCCTTTGTAGCCAATAACAGAGCCTTTTTGCTTAAAAAATCCCCACTGTTCTCAACACAGACTTATCATAAGATGGTTTTAAAAAACCCCAAAAGAGATTGAATAGTGTATTATTAACATTTTTGTTACTCGCTTTCATACCAACAGTGCAAATACAATTTGGTCTAAATGTAAAGATTGACAAGCAATTGTATCCAGTTATGCAAAACAGTAATCCATTACAACAAGAATACAACAAGAAAGTTTCAATACATAAATTTTTATTCATCCATATTAATGCCAGTGGCTTTTACATTTAATTAAGTGTAGATAGGCTTGCAGTCCTAGGCCCTTGCAGTCCTAGGCCCCTATCATATAATCCAGATTATAAAGCAGATAATTTGGATTTTTTTCTGGCTCTGTAGGAAGCTCTCCCAAAGCTGGCTTTTCACTCCCAGGCCCCTTCTATACTACCATATAAAATCCAGATTATCTGCTTTGAACTGAATTACACGGCACTCTAGACTCATACAGTATAATCCAGTTCAAAGCAGATAATGTAGATTATCTGTTTTGATATTCTCAATTATATGACAGTATAGAAGTGCCCCAGAACTCTAAACCAATGTATGAAGTTGCAATGTATGACCACCCAATCAAGGAAACTGAGTAATATTTATTTATTTTAATATTTGGCATATTTATGTCCTGTTCTGTATTACAAGATCTCAGGATGACTAGCAATAAACTAGTTTGAAACCTCCCCCCCCCCCAAAAATTTGTAAAACACTGCACATAAATGAAATAATCTGATTGTTTAAACATTTGAAAATCACATGACTGTACAGATTGGATGAAATCATTAAACATCAGAGACTGTAATTAAAAAGTTTTATTCTGCTGCCAAAATGAATCTAGTGCTGGTGCCAAGTAGAGGGCATTCCACAACAGAGAAGAAAGCTCATTTACTTCTCTTCAGGCAAATGTCTATAAGAAGTGTTGCATCAGGCCCTGAGGTTCCAGTAATTTAGGGCTGGAATTCAAATTGAGAAGGCATTGGCAGTCAATGCAATTCATTTAGAACAGGTGTTCTATGCTATATTGCTTTGTGATATTCCAGACAGCAATGTAGTGTTGTATTTTGCATTAGCTGCTGCTTCCAGTTCATTCCAAATAATAGCACATAGCAGTAGTCTTGGGAAGGAGTTATCAGTACATTAGCTACCATGGCTAGGTTATTCCTGTCCAGAAAAGTTATTGCTGACCCAGGCAATCCGAGAGGAGCTGTCTTTCTAAGTTTTAAGTGGAACAGATGTACATAGATATTCCAAATTATGCTACTTCCCCAATGGGAGAAAAATCCTACCAATAAATGGTTGTGGCATGGAATTTTGCCAGAATTGTAAGCTGCCTTGAATCCCCCTGTGAGGGTGAAAAACACAGTGTATAAATAAAGCGAATAATAAATATTTACCTTCTAGAACTGAGAACCACTTGTCATATCAGATTTCTTAAGTGGTTGCTCATTATGCAGACTATGGCAGCACCTAGATGCTGGTCTAGCTCATGCACAATGATCAAACAAGTCGGACTGAGTTTCTCAAACTCACCATTTTCAACAGCTTTACCTAGCAATTTCACACACTCTCACACACAGAATGGCACTCTGTGGCTTTACGTTTATGGTGTTGAAAAGTAGTCATCCTATTTACTCTCTGGAAAGATAGGAACAGAATTACTATAACACCAATGTCTTTTATTCTTAGCTGATAGAACTGATCCAGTAGGACACCAGGATCAATCATATCAAATGCCACTGAGAAGTCCAAGTAGATCAATAGAGAAGTACTCACTTTGTCTTTAACCCAAATTAAATCATCAGTAAAAGCAATGTGCTGCCCAGGGGTTGAATATATCCTTGACCCCATTTTTGTGGTCCTCAAACCACCATTTTACATTCAAACCATGCAGAATATATCCTTGACCCCATTTTTGTGGTCCTCAAACCACCATTTTACATTCAAACCATGCAGAAATAACCCCAAAGATTTAAAATCATACAGACACACCACATCCCACCTCCAAAAGTTCTGAAGACATTTTTTAGTATCCCAAATATTGCCATTTTCCTCTGCTGTTCCTTTAAAAGGACAATAGGTAGTAATGTATGTTGCAGCTTCTCCCCATATCGAGAAGGATAAAAAAAGAAAACATGTATTTAAGCATGCTGTCAGTAGGTGGTCAATGACATTTCTGAACAGAATAATAGAATAATAGATTTAGAAGAGACCACATGAGCCATCTAGTCCAAACCCCGGAAATGCAGGAAAAACACAATTCCCCCTGATAGATGGCCATCCAGTCTGTTTAAAAGCCTCCAAGGAAGGAACTTCCACCACCATACTCCAAGGCAAAGTTCCACTGCTGAACAGCTCTTAAAGCCAGGAAGTTCTTCATAATGTTCAGGTGGAATCTCCTTTCCTGTAATTTGAACCCATTGCTCTGAGTCGTAGTTTCCAGAGTAGCAGAAAACAAGCCTGCTCCCTCTTCCTTATGACATCCTTTCACATATTTATACAAGGCTATCATGTCTCTTCTCAACCTTCTCTTCTGCAGGAAAAACATACCCAGCTCTTTAAGATGCTCCACATAGAGCAGGGTCTCCAAACTTTTCATCATTTTAGTCATCCTCCGCTGGACACCTGTCAGCTTTTCAATATCTCTTTTCGATTGTGGTGCCCAGAGTTACACACATTCCAGGTGAAGTCTAACCATAGCAGAATAGAGGGACACCATGACTTATTTATTTATTTATTTACTTTATTTGTATACCGCTCTTCTCAGCCCTTAGGCGACTCAGAGCGGTTTACAACAGTTTAGATATACAGGATACAAAATCATTATGCATTTAAAAACAAAAGCATCACAAGTCATTAACATCATTAACATCATTAACATCAGCATCAAAAACATCAATACACCAATATAACAAATCCATCTGGTCTAGTCAGTGAAATCAGAATCCAAAACTCGTTATCCATTATTCCGTGTTCCAATAATCAGTCAATCAATCACACTGCTTAGTCAAATGCCTGTTCAAACATCCAGGTCTTTACTTTCCTCCGGAATGCCAGCAAGGAGGGGCCAATCTAATATCTGCAGGAAGGGCGTTCCACAGCCGAGGGGCCACCACTGAGAAGGCCCTGTCTCTCGTCCCCGCCAGGCGTGCTTGTGAAGCCGGCAGGATCGAGAGCAGGGCCTCCCCAGACGATCTTAATGTCCTAACTGGTTCATAGGAGGAGATGCGTTCGGACCGGTAGGTCAGGCCAGAACCGTTTAGGGCTTTAAAGGCTAAAGCCAGCACTTTGAATTGTGCCCGGTAGCAAATTGGCAGCCAGTGGAGCTGGCGCAGCAGAGGAGTGGTATGCTCCCTGAGTGCCGCTCCTGTTAGCATCCTGGCTGCCGATCGTTGGACCATTTGAAGCTTCCGAGCAGTCTTCAGAGGCAACCCCATGTAGAGAGCGTTGCAGTAGTCTAAACGGGATGTGACTAGAGCATGGACTACCGTGGCCAAGTCTGGCTTCCCAAGGTACGGGCGCAGCTGGCGCACTAGTTTTAACTGTGCGAATGCTCCCCTGGTCACCGCTGAAACCTGGGGTTCCAGGCTCAGTGACGAATCCAAGATCACACCCAAGCTGCGAACCTGTGTCTTGAGGGGGACACACTCTAGACACTATACTCCTTTTGATGCACAATCTAGAGTATTCCTTTTGATGCAGCCCAAAATACACTTCCCTTTTTAAGTTTTTGCATCATGGTGTTGAAGACCCCAAGATCTTTTTCCCAGGTACTGTTGTCAATAATAATATAATAATAAACTTTATTTATATCCCGCCACCATCTCCCCAATGGGGACTCGGAGTGGCTTACATGGCGCCAGGCCCGAACAACAATTACAATAAGAAAACCAAAACACAACCGAAAACACAAACAATAAACAATATCATAATTACATAAAACATATGAATACATAACTATATTAGAATTACAAAAGACACAGGCACAGAGACAACGGGTGGGCTACATGTAATGATTAAAAACAAACTAATTAAAACTAATTAAAAACTCAGACAAGATAAAAGAGAAAAGCAGATAATATGCGAAGTAGTACTCATTATAGCGGGGGTTGTGGAGTCAAGCTTTCTCACAAGGAGGGGGGATATCTACTCGCATGACAGAACTTTAAAACAGTCATGTGAAATTGTATACCTACTCATCAAAGGCACAGTGGAAGAGGCAGGTTTTAAGGTTCTTCTTTAAAACTTCTAGAGAAGGGGCTTTCCTAATTTCTCCAGGTAGTGAGTTCCAGAGTCAGGGCGACCACGGCGGAAAAGGCTCTCCTCCTTGTATTTACCAGGCGAGCTTGTGACAATTGGCAGTGGTGAGAACAGGGCCTCCCCAGAGGATCGGAGGGCCCAAGATGGTTCATGGAGGGTAGGCGGGTCCCAAACCGTTTAGGGCTTTGTAGGGGATAACCTGCACCTTGAATTGGGACCGGAAAATAAACGGCAGCCAGTGGAGCTCCTTAAACAGGGGGGTTGACTGCTCCCTATAAGTCGCCCCAGTTATTAATCTGGCTGCCGAACACTGGACAAGTTGTAATTTCTGGGCCGTCTTCAAGGGTAGCCCCACATAGAGAGCATTACAGTAATCCAGTCTAGAGGTAACTAAGGCATGGACCACCATGATCAAGTCAGACTTCACAAGGTAAGGTCGCAGTTGGTGCACGAGTTTTAGTTGTGCGAAGGCCCTCCCGGCCACCGCTGACACCTGCACATCAAGCGTCAGCACTGAGTCCAGGAGGACCCCCAAACTGCGGATCTGTGATTTCAGGGGGAGTGCAATCCCATCCAGCACAGGTTGCCACTAGGGCTGTCCAACCACGGAAAAATTTGTTTCTAAACTCGATTCTTTTTTAGGGGGTTTTTGCATTTCGTTATTTAAAAGAATTCTGAAATTTTTCTTTAAAAAAGTTCGATATTTACGAAATTTCGGAAATTACGAAACAATTTCGAAACAATAACAAATCAATTCGTTAATGGCGGACGCGATTGCGCTATACGCTAAAAAAAACCTCCAAATGGGACAGGGGGGACTTCTGAAGCTTCCCTCTCCCTCTGTTGTTGACTGTTGGTGTGATAATTTATTTTTTATCACTGATAAAACAAACAACAACCATAAAACTTGCACCAGACATATGGAAATAATAACGAAACAATTACGAAACAATTACGAAACAATTACGAAATAAAATTTAAAAATTCGTTTCATTTTTAGTTGCTCCTGAATGGTTCAATATCGCTTCGTTATAAAAAAAATAACGAATTAATAATGAATTACGAAATTAACAAACGAAACCGCCCAGCCCTAGTTGCCACCCAATACCCCGGTCAGCCGAGCGACTGACCTGGAGGACCTCTGTCTTGTCAGGATTGATCCTCAGCTTGTTCTTCCTCATCTAGGTCGCTACAGCAGCCAGGCACTGGTCCAGTATCCAAGGGGCTTCCTTGGAATCTGGTGGAAAAGAGTAGTGGAGTTGGGTGTCATCTGAGTAGATGACACCGTATTCCAAAACTCCGGATGACCTCTCCCAGCGGTTTCATGTAGATATTAAATAGCATGGGGGACAAAATAGAACCTTGCAGGACCCCACAGGTCAATGGCCAGTGGTCCGAGCAGGAGACCCCAGCTTCACCAACTGGGAACGACCCTCCAGGAAGGGCCAGAGCCACAGTAGAACCATGCCCCCGAGTTCCATTCCAGTGAGCCTCCCCAGAAGGATACCATGGCTGATGGTATCGAAAGTCGGTGAAATATCCAAGAGAACCAGCAGTGTCACACTCCCTCTGTCCAGCTCCCTACGGAGGTCATCTACCAAGGCGACCAAAGCTGTCTCAGTACTGTGCCCAGGCCTAAAGCCAGACTGCGAGCAATCCAGATAATCAGTGTCATTGAGAAATCCCTGAAGCTGTGATGCAACCACCCGCTCCAGAACCTTGCCCAAGAAGGGGAGGTTGGAAATTGGTCTGTAGTTGTTACATATCGTCGAGTCAAGGGAAGATTTCTTTAGGTTTTACCACTGCCTGCTTGAGGCAGGACGGGAATTTTCCCTGACCCAGTGAAGCATTTATTATTGCAACAAACCATTCCAACAACCCCTCTTTGGCCAGTTTAACTAGCCAGGACAGGCAAGGATCCAGAGCGCAAGTGGTCGCCCTCAGAGTCCCAAGGATCCCCTCTACGTCATCAGGTTGAACAAGGTGAAAAGAATCCCATAACATCGAACAGACAGGTGCCTCGGTTACCTCATCTGGAACTGCATTTAAGCTGGAGTCCAGCTCAAGGTGTATCTGAGCAATTTTGCCTGCAAAATGGTGCACGAAATCACTACACCAAGTCGCCGAGTCATCAGAAAGCTCCCCAACCTCAGGAGGACTTTCCTGGCTTCTGGCAGAGCCGCGGAGTAAGCCCTAATAGCGGCTTTAGCCGATGTTTGGTCAGATGCGTCTCGAGATTTTCTCCAGATGCTTTCTAAACCCCTCCTCCAGCGCTTCATCTCAGCCAGCTCCCCGGTGAACCAAGGAGTTGGAGTGACTCTGCGCAAGGAAAGGGGATGTTCGGGAGCGATCGTGTTAATTGCCCAGGCCATCTCGCTATTATAGTGATCAACAAAGGCATCAAAAGGATTGTCAGTCTCCATGACAGGAAGATCCCCAAGAGACCTCAGGAGTCCCTCTGGATCCATAAGCCTCCTGGGGCGGACCATCTTAATGAGTCCACCACCCCTGTGGAGGTTAGTGGGTACGGTTAACCTTAAACTTATCAGATGATGGTCAGACCATGACAATGGAAGAATGTTTTGCTCTTCCACTCTGACTGTTCCACCGTCCACAATAAAAACAAGGTCCAGCGTGTGTCCCGCCTGATGAGTGGGATCAGATATTACTTGAGTCAGCCCCATGGTCGTCATGGCAACCATGAAATCCTGAGCTGCGCCTGTCAATGTGGTCTCGGCGTGGATATTAAAGTCTCCCAAAACTAAAAGTTGTTGGGAGGCCAGGGCCGAATTTGAGACCACTTCCACTAGCTCATGTAGGGAAACTGCCAGGTCGCAGGGTGGACGGTACACCAGCAGAATCCCCAAGCTGTCTTGGGAACCCACCTTCATGTAGACACTAGGCCTGTCGGTTTTGTTTCGTTAATTCGTTATTTCGTATTTAAATCGTTTTTTTTTTTTGCATATCCGACGCGATATCAAAACATATTTTCAAACCCGGAAGGGTTTGAAAATATCGAAACAGCAGCCCCATTTTTTTTACGAGCTTCAGCTCGTCTCGTAAATGGAATGGCGGCTGCTGTGCTGACTTCAGTGCTGTGGTCATGTGCTGGTGCCTGGGAGCCAATCCGGCGCTCCCAAGCACCCCAGCAGTGAGTGCACCGTGGCAGGAGCCGATTGGATGGCGCGCGCGCGCTCACCCGCGCGCCATCCAATCGGCTCGGGCTCCTGCGCCCCCCTCCTCCTCCTCCTCCTCCCAGCTGTGTTGCAGGAAGTGCTAGGAGGAGGAGGAGGAGGAGGAGGAGGGTGCAGGAGCCCGAGCCGGATGGCGCGCGGGGCTAACAGCAGGAGCGGAGGCCGGTTGTAAAGGTGAGCGGAGCGCGCGCGCGCCATCCAATCGGCTCGGGCTCCTGCGCCCTCCTCCTCCTCCTCCTCCTACCAGCTGTGTTGCAGGAAGTGCTAGGAGGAGGAGGAGGAGGGCGCAGGAGCCCGAGCCGATTGGATGGCGCGCGCGCGCTCCGCTCACCTTTACAACCGGCCTCCGCTCCTGCTGTTAGCCTCGCGCGCCATCCGGCTCGGGCTCCTGCGCCCTCCTCCTCCTCCTCCTACCAGCTGTGTTGCAGGAAGTGCTAGGAGGAGGAGGAGGAGGAGGAGGAGGGCGCAGGAGCCCGAGCCGGATGGCGCGCGGGGCTAACAGCAGGAGCGGAGGCCGGTTGTAAAGGTGAGCGGAGCGCGCGCGCGCGCGCGCCATCCAATCGGCTCAGGCTCCTGCGCCCTCCTCCTCCTCCTCCTCCTAGCACTTCCTGCAACACAGCTGGGAGGAGGAGGAGGGCGCAGAAGCCGGAGCCGATTGGATGGCGCGCGCGCGCTCACCCGAGGAGGAGGAGGAGGAGGGCGCAGGAGCCGGCGGAGCCGATTGGATGGCGCGGGAGGCCGGTTGTGTGAGTTTACTTTTCAGGGCTGTATGTATGACCAATCCAGAAGCATTCTCTCCTGACATTTTGCCCACATCTATGGCAGGCATCCTCAGAGGTCTGTTGGAAACTAGGCCTGTTTGATCAAGAAAAAATTTCGATATTTAAAATATTAGGCAAATGGAGTTTAAAAAATGTTTTGTAAATATTTACGAAATTTCGTAAATAACAAAACATTTTTTTGGAAAGTTTTGTAAATATTTTAAATATCGAAACAAAAAAACACCCCAATTACGAATCGATTTTAGAAACAAATTTTTTCTTGATCAAACAGGCCTAGTAGACACATTCAAACCTTGGAGATTGCGGAATGATGCATCTGATCAGGTGATGGTCTGCCGAAAGATCACCGCAACTCCTCCTCCCCCCCCCCCCCCAGACCTAGCCTGGTGATGAACCCCGAAGCCCGGAGGACACAGCTGGGTGAGATTCTCCCCCCCCCCCCAACTCATCCAACCAGGTCTCGGTGATGCACGCCAGATCCGCCGCCTCATCCAGGATCAAATCCTGAATGACATATGTTTTGCCATTGACGGATCTGGCCAGATATCACCCATTCTGTACATTTTTATTTCTTTTTTTTTCTGCCTAAGTATAGTGTCTTACATTTGTCCTCATTTTGTTACTTTTGGCCCAGCAATGTAATCTGTTTAGGTCATTTTGAATTCTGATCTTGTCCTCTGGAGTATTAGCTATCCTTCCTACTTTAGTGTCATCTGCAAACTTGATAAGTGTGCCCTCTAAATCTTCATTTAAGTCATTATTAAAGATTGAATAGTACTGGGCCAAGACCTAAACCTGCAGCACTCCACTGCACTGCAGCAGAATGAAGAGGAACCATTGGTGAGCACTCTTTGGGTTTGTTCACTTAACCAATTACAGATCCACCTAACAGTATCATTGCCTAGCCCACATTTGAGTAGTTTGTTTGCAAGGAGGTCATGGGGGACCTTGTTCAATTCTTTACTGATATCAATTTATTCTACATCCACAGCATTCCCTGCATCTACCAAGCTTGTAACGCTATCATAAAACGAGATAAGTTTAATCTTGCATGACTTGTTTTTGAGAAATCCATGTTGACTTCTAAGAATAACAGCATTCCTTTCTAAGTGATTGGAAACTGTGTCCTTAATGATCTGCTCCAGAACCTTTCCTGGTATTGCTGTCAGGCTGGTGGATGATAACTGTTTGTTGTATTGTCGAAAGCGTTCATGGCCGGAATCACTGGGCTGTTGTTTTTCGGGCTATATGGTCATGTTCTAACATTTGATGGCTTGGCATTTTTTAGTATGGCTTGTAAGTGCCTGGGGGGAATCTTTTGTTGACAGGGACAGCTAATCACCTCTCAACAAAAGAGTACTCCTGTTGATTCTTTTAGTACTCTTGGATGAGGTTCATCGTACCCTGGAGATTTCAGTTCATTTAGAGTAGCCATGTATTCCTGGATCACTTCTTTACCTATTTTGGTTTGCATTTCCTCTATTACCTCGTCCGCTCCAAATTGCTCCAGTTGAACAGCGATCTCCTTTTGGGAGAAGACTGAGGCAAAGGAGGTGATGAGCAGCTCTGCCTTTTTCCTATCCCGTGTTAGCATTTCACCACCTTCTCCATGCAAAGGCCCTACTTTGTGGTCATTCCACAAATATATAAACCTTTTTTCCTAGTTCCAACAGACCTCACTACCTCTGAGGATGCTTGCCTTAGATGTAGGCAAAACGTCAGGAGATAATGCTTCTAAACCATGGCCATATAGCCCGAAAAAACCTACAACAACCCAGCCATGAAAGCCTTCGACAATACAAAGGCCCTAGTGTTTCTTTTTTCTTCCTTTTTCTACTGACATAACCAAAGAACCCCTCTTTATTGTTTTTAATATCACAGGTAAGCTTGAGCTAATTTTGTGATTTAGCCAGAACCTTTTTTCCTACATATGTTGGTTATTTGTTTGAATTCCTATTTGGTGATTCACCTCAGGCTTTTTTTTTTATCTTTTTATATGAAACAAGAAGGAAATGGGTCCAATTAACCTGTTTTCTTTTCACGTACAGCTAAATGTTTCATGCCACCACACATTGGAGCATCTTTTTCCAAAATCAGTTCACTTCTAACTATAGCAGTGGTTCTCAACCTTCCTAATGCCGTGACCCCTTAATACAGTTTCTCATGTTGTGGTGACCCCCAACCATAAAATTATTTTAATTGTTACTTCATAAATGTAATTTTGCTACTATTATGAATCGTAATGTAAATATCCAATATGCAGGATGTATTTTCATTCACTGGACCAAATTTGGCACAAATACCCAATATGCCCAAATTTGAATACTAGTGGGATTGGGGGGGGGGGGTTGATTTTGTCATTTGGTAGTTGTACTTACTAGGATTTATAGTTCACCTACATTTAAAGAGCATTCTGATCTCCACCAATGATGGAACTGAACCAATGTTGGCACACAGGAATCCCATGACCAACAGAAAACACGAGCAGGGTTTGGTGGGCATGGATCTTGAGTTTGGGAGTTGTAGTTCACCTACATCTGTGGACTCAAACAATGATGGAACAGGACCTAATTTGGCACAAATACTCAATATGCCCAAATGTGAACACTAGTGGAGTTTGCGGAAAATAGACCTTGGCATTTGGGAGTTGTACTTGCTGGGATTTATAGTTCACCTACAATCAAAGAGGATTCAGAACTCCACCAATGGTTGAATTGAACCAAACTTTGCACACAGAACTCCCATGACTAACAGAAAATACTGGAAAGGTTTGGTAGGCACTGACCTTGAGTTTTGGAGTTGTAGTTCACCTACATCCAGAGAACACTGTGGACTCAAACAATGATGGATCAGGACCAAACTTGGCACAAATACTCAATATTCCCAAATGTGAACACTGGGGAAAATAGACCTTAACATTTGGTAGTTGTAGTTGCTGGGATTTATAGTTCACCTACAATCAGAGAGCATTCTGAACCCCACCAACAATAGAATTTGACCTAACTTTCCACATGTAACCCAGATGACCCAAATACTGTGCTTTCTGATGGTCTTTGGCGACCCCTCGGACACCCTCTCACAACCCCCCCAGGGGTCCCGACCCCCAAGTTGAGAAACACTGTACTATAGCTTATTAGCCAGGATGGGCACGAGCCAAACCTCCATGTTGCATGATGAACTCACGTAATAATATAATTAAGTTTAAATAACTGAAACTGATAGCAAGCATTTTTTTCACTACCACATAAAAGGAACAACAAAGAGTTGTAATTGACTCTTAAATTGTACATGCTCTGTGCCCTATGTTCATATATATCGTTAATAAAAATTTAAAGAAGCAATAAAATATTATAAAGAAAAAAGTACAATGATGTTGATGTGCAAATGGAATGCAGTCTATGGCCCCATCTACACTACCATTATAATGCAGATTGAGTTGCAATTTATGGCCATATAATCCAGTTCAATGCAGTTATTAGCCTAGACTTAAATCAAGAAATAGTTTTCTTAGATCTACAGAGACACTTGCTGGAACACCTCAGCAAGTGAGAGTCCAAAAGTGGCAGGCTCAAACCCAGCACCTCAATCCGTGGGTGATACCAGATGAGAGACTCCCCCCTGTGCACACAGAAGACTGGGCGACTTGGAAGGCACTGAACAGACTGCGCTCTGGCACTACGAGATGCAGAGCCAATCTTAAGAAATGGGGCTACAAAGTTGAATCCACAACATGCAAGTGCAGAGAAGAGCAGACCACAGACCACCTGCTGCAATGCAACCTGAGCCCTGTCACATGCACAATGGAGAACCTCCTTGCAGCAACACCAGAGGCGGTCCAAGTGGCCAGATACTGGTCAAAGGACATTTAATCAACTACCAAGTTTGCAAAATCTGTACTTTTTTATCTGTTTGTTTGTTTTGTTCTGTTAGAAATGTAATTCAATGATATGGTTGCTGATGACACGAAAAATAAATAAAATAAATAAATTAGCCTAGACTGATCATATAATGGAATTCATTGCATTATAATGACAGTGTAGGTGGGGCATATTTCTATATTTCTGCAAAGTGCTGTATGTGAAAGCAGAATAAATCAAGCCTTGATCAGGAAAGAGTAGGTTGCTATGAGATCCTCTAATGAAACTTACTGCAATACAAGGGGGGGGGGGGGGGTGATGTCAGAAAGCTAGAAATGAGTGATAGACAGACTGTAAAGTTAGGTCTTGGATATGTGAAAATAACCTGGAAGACAAAGCGGGGACAGAAATGTATTTGTGTTAGTTTACTGAATTTATTTTTACACACTTGTATTTTCATAATGCAACAGGTTTTCCCAATAGATTAACTTTTGTTTGATTTTGAATTTTTGAAATCCTAGTCTGCCTTTATCGCCATCACTATATTACACTAGAAGAAATAATATGCCAGATATTGATTCACAAATAGCAGAAGCCTCTCCATATATACAAATTGCTTTGTAAAATAAAGAGCTGAAAATGACAGCTGTCTGCCTGATTTATTTTGAACCTGAGAAATTTCTATGAGGACTTTGACTGTTCTGGACTTTTCTTTCTCAAAATATTCATCTGTAGTTTTATTAAATCAATCAAAAAGTGAAAAGCAGAAGGCTGTTTTATAAACTAATCTATTGAAACAATATGTTACTAGTATGTTTTATTTTTAAAATGCAGTCGCTTTTTCTTTTATAGGGCAGTGATTGTGGGATTTCCAGTTTTGGTTGAGCTAATATTCCAAAATTCCAATTTGTGTAATTTCCATGACAAATACTAACCATGCTTCCCTTATAGCAAATTCAATTTATGTGTATGTGACTTTGAATTACCTGTCTACTTATAATATCCCTATAGATTTCACAGGTTTTTGCCAGACAATAAATATTCAAGAGATGGCTTTCCCAGGCATCTCCCCTGAAATATAGCCCTGGTATTAATTTTCAGTCTCCCACCCAAGTACTAACCAGAGTGTACTCTGTTTACTTTCTGAGATCAGATGAAATTTGATGTCTTGAGTATTATATGAATTATTCCGAGTAGCAATTAATTCTGATCAGCCTCTTGAGTATTTTCTGATGAGTTTATAACCCTTATCATAGCAACTGCAAATACGGGACAATTTTAGTATGCAGTAAAAGCTTCGGAATGAAGCTGCAGTTTTAGTGTTCTAGCCTTCAAGTAAGATATTCCAGCTGTCTGGCATACTTTATAGTTTGAACGGAATGACCCTGGTGCATTTCTGATACATGCACTTTTATTTCTCTGTTTAACAATTTATGTGGGGGGGGGGGGGGGGATTCTTAATATTAGTTTATTTTTTAGGTTTTATTTAATCTGCTAGTACATATTATTATAGACCTGCACAAAACAACAAAAAAGAGAATTTCCTCTTCCGTGTAGTTCCTTTTCAGAGGAACCCTTTCTTCCTGAAAGAGTGCAGGAAGCTTCAAAATGTGTAATTTTGGTATTTTACCTTTTACCCAGCCAAAATGCAACCTAGTAAAATGAGAATGGGCATGCCTGCTCTAAATATCCCCCTACCTATTGTCTTCAACAAGTTACCTATCTGGTATTGAGAGTTTCATGTTTATTTCGGTTCCCTGTGTGATGAGCCTCCCAATTTTTCCATGTGTTTGAATTATGTCAAGAGCCTACAATTCTTAGCAGCAAATTCATTTCTTATTGAAAGAGAGAGTATACTCTGCAGATGGAAGCAATATTCATACTTATTAATATCCTGGCAGAGAAACAGGTTCCCCTACAGACAGAAAAACACATTGGGTGGAATAATAGTTCAGTGAGAATTTTGCATACATTTTTCTTGGTATTTGAAAATCAACCACCCAAACCATATTTAGTGCAAAACGTGGGTTTTCTGTGAAAAACACTGTCTCAAGCACAGGAAATCTGTTTCTGTGCAGAAAACAAGGCATTTGTGCAGGCTTGCACACACATACATACAGAGCCCCACATATTTCTGTGCAGAATTATTCCTCCTCATCACTTTGGGGTGTTTAAGGGTTCACATCCCTTGTATATTTTTCCCATATAACTTTGGAAAGAAAACATTCTGTTCAACATCTATTCAAAGATGAATAATTTAGCATTGTTGAGTTATAGATATTAAATAACAAGTTGCAGTGTTGGGAAAAAAGCAGCTCTTTATTCTCTGTAAATTTACTACAGAAACTGTCATTAACAGATTGCTAAAATGCTTTTCAACAGGCGCGGTAGTTCTTGGCTGTTGTTCATTAAAAAACCAACATATATGCTTAACAGCAGCAGCAGCAATAACAACAACAGCAACACTAAGTCTATCAGTCTAGGATTGCTTTTTCCTGAGTCTCAAGTTTTGGGTTTCACAATTTTGAAAATTGATTTTAGTATTAAAAATAAGGTTAGCTATTCAAAAGGAGCTATAGTTTGGTAAGTTCATATTCATTCTCTCATGCAGTCTAAGAGATCTCCTAACACAACATACTTATTCCCTGCTGGCATTTATCACACCTCCCACTGAGGGGCTATGGCAGTCTTTTATGCTATAAGTTTCTAACCTTCATTTTCTCACCAGCTACTCGTATTTGATAGAATAACACACATTCTTCTCCATCTAGCACTTTCACTGACAAGCAAGTTAAGGTTACGTTTGGTTGTTCTTGCCTCTCTGAAGAACAGTTTTATGTTTAACTTGGTAACAGTTTGTTATCTTCTTTGTGGGTACTACTTGCATTTTTTGGAAATAGAACAATAAAAGTAGTTAGAAATATCAAAAGTGGGGGAAGTTGCCTATGAAAAATTAGCTTTTTCTAGTGGTTCCCAAACTTTGTCCTTCTATGTATATCAGACTTCAACTCCCAGAAGTCCTAGTCAGCAATGTTGGTAGATGAAGTCAAAAAACAATTTTAGGGAGCCAGAGTTTTAAAACCACTGCTCTGGTCAGTTATTTCTCACTAATAAAGGGTGAAAACTTAATTATGTTTGCATAAAGGATGAAAACTTAATTATGCTTCTGTAAATCTCTGTTTGGAATTTGGAGGTACTTTATCGTATTTTCAAAATTAAACTTATGGGTTAGATTATTTCTTAATGTTCTGCTTTTCTTCTTGAATTTTGCCCGCAAAATGTGTATCTCCATTTTCCTGCAGCTTTTAGGTTTTCTTCTGTTTATCCATGCTTTACATTCAGGTTATTTTTAAAATTACAATGATATTGCCACAAACAACAAATAATACAGTTTAATTTTGTAGTTGTCTCAATATTCTTTCCATGAGTTTTTTTGTCAGTCTTCAGGAATTTATGTGAATATTTCTATAAGTTTGATCATATCAAGAATGGATTGTTACTTAATTTGACTAATAAGCATGTATAAAGCAGATGAAATACCGATATATTTACAGAACTGAAAGCTGCTTGTACCATTTCCTATCATCACTTTGTACTAATTAAATCAGGATTCAGGAACTGTGGAGCACAGATCAAGGCAAACACACAGAATAGTGAAATTATATATTAGGCCTGGGTAACAACGGAAAAATTTGTTTCTAAAATCGATTCGTTTTTTGGGGGTTTTTGCGTTTCGATATTTAAAATAATTACAAAATTTTCCTTTTAAAAAGTTCGATATTTACGAAATTTTGTAAATGGTAAAAAAATAACGAATTGATTTCCGAAACAATAATGAATCGATTCGTTAATGGCAGACGCGACCACGAAATACGCTAAAAAACCTCCAAAAACTTCTGAAGCTTCCCTCTCCCTCTGTTGTTGACTGTTGGTGTGATATTATAATTTTTTTTCACTAATTAAACCATAAAACTGGCCCAGACATGCGGAAATAATAACGAAACGACCTCAGAACAATAACAAAACGAATACAATAATGAAATACGAAGCATTTACAAAACATCTTTAAAAATTCGTTTTTTTAAAAAATAGCTCCAGAATGGTTCGTTATCGCTTCGTAATCAACAAAATTAACGAATTATTAACGAATTATGAATTAACGAAACGAAACCGCCCAGCCCTATTATATATGTAATAAAATAGCTACCTCATAATGTTCAGGACGATGTGTGCTGTATCTGTCAATCATCCCACCTCCACTATACTTCCCTCCATTCCTGGGCCATTTATCTCAACTTAGAGGAGAAATGAAATGATAACTGTGCATCAAGATCCTTCAGCTTCCTACCCTGAGCCTCATAATCCTTTGCAATGTCCTGAAAAACACATTTTGTAGTGTCATTGATTCCCACATAGACCAAACTGTGGGTTTGATTAGTCTTGTCAACCTCTCTGTTGCATCATGGATTTTTGCTTCAGGAGGAGAGCACACACTGTTTCTTTTCCATTATCCAGAAGTCCCTAGCACCATCCTCTGAGGATTGCCAGGGGATGTTCCATGTGCATAGTCTTCCACGGTCATCACCTGCACGTAACTGCTGTTTTCTTTGTGGTTCCTCATCATCATTAATAAAAATGAACACTTTGAACAAATTGTTATTGTTGTTGTTCAGTTGTCTCCGACTCTTCGTGACCTCATGGACCAGCCCACGCCAGAGCTCCCTGTCGGCCGTCACCACCCCCAGCTCCTTCAAGGTCAGTCCAGTCACTTCAAGGATGCCATCCATCCTTGCCCTTAGTCGGCCCCTCTTCCTTTTCCCTTCCACTTTCCCCAGCATAATTGTCTTCTCTAGGCTTTGCTGTCTCCTCATGATGTGGCCAAAGTACTTCAACTTTGTCTCTAGTATCCTTCCCTCCAGTGAGCAGTCGGGCTTTATATCCTGGAGGATGGACTGGTTGGATCTTCTCACAGTCCAAGGCACTCTCAGAACTTTCCTTCAACACCACAGCTCAAAAGCATCTATCTTCCTTCGCTCAGCTTTCCCTAAGGTCCAGCTCTCACATCCGTAGGTTACTACAGGGAATACCATGGCTTTGACTAGGCGGACCTTTGTTGCCAGTGTGATGTCTCTACTCTTTACTATTTTATCGGGATTGGACATTGCTCTCCTCCCAAGAAGTAAGTGGCTTCTAATTTCCTGGCCACAGTCTGCATCTGCAGTAATCTTTGCACCTAGAAATACAAAGTCTGTCACGGCCTCCACATTTTCTCCCTCTATTTTCCAGTTGTCAATCATTCTTGTTGCCATAATCTTGGGGTTTTTTTATGTTTAGCTGCAATCCAGCTTTTGTGCTTTCTTCTTTCACCTTGATTAGAAGGCTCCTCAGCTCCTCCTCGCTTTCGGCCATCAGAGTGGTGTCATCTGCATATCTGAGGTTGTTAATGTTTCTTCCAGCAATTTTCACCCCAGCTTTGCATTCATCAAGCCCCGCACATCACATGATGTGCTCTGCATACACGTTAAAAAGGTTGGGTGAGAGTATGCAGTCTTGCCGTACGCCTTTCCCAATCTTGAACCAGTCTGTTGTTCCGTGGTCAGTTCTTACTGTTGCTACTTGGTCCTTGTACAGATTCCTCAGGAGAGAGACAAGGTGGTTTGGTATGCCCATCCCACCAAGAACTTGCCACAATTTATTATGATCCACACAGTCAAAGGCTTTAGAATAGTCAATGAAGCAGAAGTAGATGTTTTTCTGAAACTCCCTGCCTTTCTCCATTCTCCAGCGGATATTGGCAATCTGGTCTCTCGTTCCTCTGCCTTTTCTAAACCCAGTTTGAACATCTGGCAACTCTCGCTCCATGTATTGCTGGAGTCTTCCTTGCAGGATCTTGAGCATTACCTTACTGGCATGAGACATAAGGGCCACTGTACGGAAGTTTGAGTAGTCTTTCGCATTTCTCTTTTTTGGTATGGGGATATAAGTTGGTTTTTTCCAGTCTGATGGCCATTCTTGTGTTTTCTATATTTGCTGGCATATGGCATGCATCACCTTGACAGCATCATCTTTGAAGATTTTAAACAGTTCAGCTGGGGTCCCGTTGTCTCCTGCTGCCTTGTTGTTAGCAATTCTTCTTAAGGCCCATTCAACCTCACTCCTCAGGATGTCTGGTTCTAATTCATTCACCACACCATCAAAACTATCCTCGATATTATTATCCTTCTTATACAGATCTTCTGTATAGTCTCGCCACCTTCTCTTGATCTTTTCAGCTTCTGTTAGGTCCCAGCCATCTTTGTTTCTTATCATACCAAATTTTGCCTGAAATTTACCTCCAATGTTTCTAATTTTCTGGAAGAGGTCTCTTGTCCTTCCTATTCTGTTGTCTTCTTCCACTTCCATGCATTGCTTATTTAAAAATAGTTCCTTATCTCTTCTGGCTAACCTCTGGAATTGCGCATTTAACTGGGCATATCTCCCCTTATCACTGCTTCCTTTTGCTTTCCTCCTTTCTTGGGCTACTTCCAGTGTCTCAGCAGACAACCATTTTGCCTTCTTGGTTTTCTTTTTCTTTGGGACGTATTTGTTGCCACCTCCTGAACAATGTCGTGGACTTCTGTCCATAGTTCTTCTGGGACTCTGTTTACTAAATCTAGTCCTTCAAATCTGTTGCAATTATGTAATTCTAAATTACATAATTGAACCAATTATGTAATTCTAAATTCACGTGGATGAGCCACAGTCCTTCTACTTCTTTGTGTCACATTCCATCAAATGTCTACACCCTGTATTTGGGCACAGACCTCCTCCACAGAGATATCTTCCATGTGTTTCTGATGCAGGATAGTCTGTCTTTTTCTGTGTAAGAAACCCCTCTGGGTCTCAAATTGCTGGATTTTCTCTTCCAAGAGGGCTACTAACTTGCACCTACTGTATATATAGCTACCAATATTCTCATACAAGAACTCCTACAGCAACTCCCTTGCCACATTCAGTAACTCTGGCAATAGAAAAAAAAAACTCTGGGTCTCCCATTCAAAACACCTATGTTAAACATCCATACAAAACACCCCTGAAGACTACTGAGAGCTCCTGGAACTGAGTCTGCAGCTATATTAACAGCTAGTGGCTGCTAGTGTCTTCCCAACTACATATCTGACTCACTTTCTCTTAGTAGATGCCCCTGAGACGATATGCCCAGGTAGAGCTCAGGGTCTACTCTCAATAGAACAATAGAACCATACTGACCCTTCAAGCTCACACAAACAATCAGTCCTTAAGCTCACCAGAACACAAGAAAACAACAGAACCCTAACAAGCATGCAAGCAATGAAACCTTCATACACACAAGCACAAACAGCCTTACACCAAAAGACACAACAGCCTTAACCCAACAAATACTCTGCAGGTCTGTGCAGGTTTAACTGAACAGACAGAAGCTTACCTTATGCTGTCTCTTCACAATCATGCAAAACACCCATGTTGACTTTGTCTGCTCACCAACATCCCATATTCTGAGCTTCAGAGATTGTGGTTGTAGCCATGTGCATGTGGACATTCGCACAAACATACTTGCAAAACACCACCAAACTGTCACTTATGCTGCCACTGCATTATTACTGTGATGTTGTGAGTTGCTGAAAGCCTTTGACAGTACATTATTACTGTTATTGTGACTGCAATTGACGTTGCTGTTGATTGAATAGGAGGAGTAAACCAAGTCAGCAGTCTATGAAAGTCTAAATTGCATTATAACCCAGGTTAAACCAGGTTAAAGGGGGGGGGGTGGCTAAATGGCAGGATGAATAGGGTTAAAGTCTGCAAAACTTGTGTTTAAAAGTTTCCCTTTAAGCCTGGTTCTTTCTGAGAAACACATGTTTTTCCATGCCTGTGTATTCCTGCAGGCCTGGAAGAAACGTGTTTTCCTTCCCTCCCCTCCTGCCCCCCCCCCCCCCAATTCCTCCTCAACTTACAGGATGAAGGCTTTCATGCAGGCTGGCAGTCCATGCCTTTGTTCCTCCTCCTTGGAAGTTCCAACAGAGAGCCTTGAAAGAGAAATCCCTCCCTCACCTATCCAAGGCCCTCTTTTGGCTCTTTCAAAGGAGGGAGGGATGGAGGCAGGAAGTCTTCAGGGCTTGTCCAGTCTTCTCCCAGTAAATGTAGGGGGAAATGGAAGGCAGGGAGAGGGAGGCATGCACATTCAATAACTTCCCTTTAGCATGCACACCAAGTTAAAAGTGTGTTTTTTAAATGTTTCATGCTTTTGGACCTATGGTGGAGATAGACAACAACACATAGATTCTTATTATATCTAAACAACATTTAATTATACATTAGAGTAAATTCACCATGTTAGTAGAAATATAATTTGAGTTACCACATATTTTGTGCCAACTGGCTGTCTCCCAATCTTTAAAAAAGATATGTTGGGATATACAGTGAAAACACCGGTACTGGTTATGTTAATATATTTGAAGTTATTGGAGATTTATTGCATGAAATTTGTGCAGTGTTAGAACTTTTAATACTGTGTTTGTATTTGCTTCTGTAGTTTTATATTCTGAATTATGTATGACACACATTTTCATGTCCTTCCATATTTGATTTCTAGAAGTTTTTTTTTTAAAAAAAAACCTAAAAAATACTAAGCAAGTTTTGAATCTTCATTGGCTGATTTTAAATGTAATGCAGGCTATATTCCCATGCATTGTGTTGAAAACATATCATAGGGTCAGACTACATATTCAGCTACTTTGACATTACCTTAAGGTCAAGCAAACAACACTACAGACTATTTTATGTGGTTTATATACTATGGATACTTTGAGGAAATACAATTTTAACTATCTGAAATTGGTGTATACCTGGAAATGTCCTGCCCAACTACTCAGGCAGGGGGGTTGTAGTGATGTGTGCTCTCCCTCACATCATCTTCTTGGGGCTTCTTCTCACCAGGAGCTTGTAGAGCCAAGAGAACTTTGTGTGTCCAGTGTCTGCTGGCTTATCAGGAGTGGGTCCTGCCCCTCCCCCTGATTGGCCTTGGATCCATCGGCAGCCAATTTAAGCCTGGGCTAGGCCACTTGCCAGCCAGTGTTTTTCCAGATTGTGCCAGCTCACCCACCCTTCAATTCTGTTAACCTTGTGTTTGTTGCATTGTCAGAATTATGTTATTTGTCATAACTTGCTGGCTTGTGTTTGGTAATGGGCCCTGGATCTGGTTGGTGTAACTCCCCCCTCCCCATTTTGGAAGTGGGTGGTGTCCAATGGCTTACCAGGGTGTGACTGTACCGGTGCCCTGGCATGGAACCAGTTGGTAAACAGTTGCACCTCTGGGCATGTTTAGTGGTGTCAATCAGCAGCAGGCTGTCTGATTCCTGATCAAAGACCAATGCATGGCTGCCAACCCTGTTATCATTTGTAACCAATAAACAAGTTGTGGCCTTTTGTTATCCCAACACTGTGTGTTTGTCTTGTCTGGCAGGAGGGAGAGGTCATCCCTGCCTGCGTAACATTATAGGGGTTTATATTCTTATACTACATTGAAACTGTGTGGTGCTAAATTTTGCCTTGATTTATTATCACATGTAATATTAAATAGAATCTGTATAATTGAAAAGCTTTAAAGAATTAGAAACATCAGAAATAAAATGTATATTCCCAAAAGAACTCATAAAAATAAAAAAGTTATTTCTAATGGCTTTGTAGAAACAACATTTGATGATTCATTGTAATGAATAATCTCATTTTCTACACTCAGAAGCTAAATTTCCGAGAACAGATGTAAATTTTTAAAAATTAATGCTGGTCACATTAGTGTGTTTAATTATAGCTGCAGTATCTCTCCCCCCCCTTTTTTTTTAATACTGGAAGGTTGAAATCTAAACCATACAATAGCAGAAGAAACCAAACATGTTATTTAAATTTTATTAGTAAAAGTCCAGCCTACATGGTTTTTCATTTCAGAATGTAAGTGTACAATAAGTCTCGCCCAATATTAAATATGTAAAAAGTAGCCTGGGTCATTGTGTTATTTTGAAGAACTTCCATACTTCCTATAGATATCAGAAATATGCATTAAAATATATTGATTCAATAAAGTAAATGAAAAAAAAACCAATTAGAATAATTACTGGGATCCTAGCATTTTAAAATTATTAAAGGGACTCTTACTCCCTTACTCACCAATGAAATATGGCAAGAAAAGGTGAATTTTTAAAGTAAACGTATTGGCTTACTTTTGTTTCTTATCCTGATAGTAAATATTTATTTTGTTCTTTAGATCAGAAAATATGATTTGACATTTAAGGAAAGAACAAAATTGTGGTATAAATGACAACCATTTTTCAACTTCATTAGTGAAATAGTTCTGGAAAGAGGGGCTCAATATGGATCTAAGGCTGCAGAGAACTCAGCAGGGCCATGTGGAATCTAGATTTGATTTCTTTCTCTTAATGTTTTCCTTGCCTTGATAGTCCTGTTGCTAAAGTGAAACTGAAAGGCTTTTATTCTTATTAATTGTATCTTTGTCTCCTATATTCTGTATCTGTGCAGATGCATTGTCAGAAATCCCTAGAGCTAAATATGTCTCGCAGAAACCTTATCTCCCTTTCCCATGCATACCCCTGATCCTGAAACTCTTCCCTTTTTTTCATTCACCCCATTTGTGTTTTTGCAGGGAACTTGCTCTTCAGAACATTACAAGTTTTATGATAAATTATGCATTATTTTTGTTGCTCTTCATTTTGTTTCCTTTTTTCCATTTCATTTATTTCATTTCCCCCCTCTTTGAAGACTTGAACATGGTCAGAAAATTTCTCAATCTGAAAGTCACTCCCATGGCCTTCTCTATATGAAAGACAGCTGCCAGCCCCATCACACATCTTAAGGGCCTTCTTTGGGAAGCCCCAGACAAGTTCCTATACATAGCTTCAGTGGGCATTTTCTGCAATAATATGCATATGGAGCAAATCTCAGGTGCTCCTTTGTTTTCAGATCCTCAGCACTCAGTCTCATCCTTCTATATCTTATTTGGTACTGAGGACTCCTGTTCGTTAAACTGCCTATTGCATGGACTCCCATCAAAAAGCTGAAAAATTGTGAAGAAAAATAAGAATTCAATAAGCAGATTACCTGATGTTGAACACAAAGTACTGTATATTGCTTCACACTCCTCCAAATGACATGCCATGTCATTAAATTGTTATTTTTTGTCTTCTCAAAGTTTAAGGATATCTGGGATTATAACTAGGAGATGCTTTATGATGATTTACAAACATTAGGTTACTTGTAAAAATGAGCAACCTAAGTTCCTAAGAAAAAGGTGGTGCCCTCAGTATTGGAACAGCCTCTGCTCTCAAAATTGGACAAGGCATTCAAAAGCATATTGTGACTTTTCCGGTCTCAATTCTACCAAGGATGCTTCAATGTCATACCACCTGAGGCCATCTATGGGAGTCCAAAATAGGCCATACACTTGTCAGTACCCTCTTACAGGTATCTTCGATGTAAGGCAAATATTCACTGTTGAGTTCTGTTTCCAAAGAGGAGATAATGGACAGGACTTTGGTTCTCACTAGGGGTTCAGATAGGATCCACAGTATCCCATGCCAGTTTTGGATGAGCTCCAAGGCAGAAGACTAAGAGATGTTCAGTTACTAGATCCTGTCTTCAAAGGTGAGATCATAGACAGGCCCTCCATTCATATTAAGAGTTCTTTGGAGCACTGTGTAGAAAGATAAATCCAAAAAATCGAATTTGAAACCTTATCACTATCTATGATTTTAAACTCATCTAGAAGACACCAGTCAAATAATCTACCATGATATTCCTCCTCTTCTACAAATTCAAGAATACCCAAGGGTCATTGTCAGGAGATGTGGTGTGAGCCTCCTTTTTCTTGATATCCCATTTGATATCATCTCTGCACTGGGATTGGCATGCTTATGTGTATCCTTGAGGGTAAATTCCTTATTGTTCAAATGAGGGAGCATGGTATCAAAGTCCTCCAATTCCATATACTTAAGATACAAGCAGGTCTTCATATGTATCTTCAATCTAACATGTCCTTAAAGGGTTATATTTGTAAGCAACTAGATACTTGTAAATAACTAGACACTGATACTTTACATGAATGAAATGTTTTGACCCTGTTTTGTATCTTGCTTTTGAAATGTGATTTTATTCCACCCTCATTACTGAAGAAGAAGCTCACTATAAGTAACTCTGTGGCTTGAGCTTTTACTTCTAAGGTCAGAGCACCTGCTTCAAAGAAGGACTTAGGTGGGGGGTGAAGCTTCTGTCATTTTTTCCTGCATCATTCTGAGTTTTATAGTTGATTTAATTGAAAGTAAAATGCACGGCTTAATTATCTTATCATTTATGGATTGCCTTTTAGCATACAGTTTGAAATATCTTTATTATGAAAGAGCAAACTGACATTTTAGCTGTTTTGTGACATTTTAACCAGATGTCTAATTCACAATTTATTAATTGAATTGTTATTTGAGTATTTCACACAGATGTAACTGGGTCAGTAAGACATTTCCTGCATAAAATCAATATAGTGATTTCCTAGAAAGAAATATTTTTGTCCTTTGCTTGCCAACAGTACTTCATATTTGGGAACATTTTTTTAAAGAAAAAGGCAGAAACATTTATTTTCATAATCATTTGAATATAATTTTTACAATAATCAAAGGGATGCTGGAAAAAATATGTGGTACACAGCATGATAAATGTTTTGGAGAACTTTTCTTGTGAAAGGACAGCTAGATCAATCACACAGTAATATTAGTGGTATTTTTATATCCACTTTTCAATCATTTGGCAAGATATGTGACTCAGCTTCAGTCAGTAGACTTTTATTAGCATTTGTGTTATTCCTTTTTATGACTATTCAAAAGTGAAACTTTGACCAAACTGTCTCTTGAATTTTCAAACTTCATAAGAGTATGTCCTCATAGTTAGATCAGTCTACATGGAAGCCACATTTCTATCTCAGCTTGCAGAGTGGGTGGGTAGGAACTATATACTTACTATACTTATACTATCTAGTCATAGAATTTATATCTGTATATACATTTTCTATAACTTTTACTGATTGATTAAGTGCGATATCATGTTTGCATAATTGGGCATCTCTTGGCTTCTGTATTCTCTTACAGTTCTCTTCTCTAATGACATCTCTAAGTCATTTATTCCAATCTATTTAAGCAAACTTGCTTAACCTGATTGCTTTTATCCTTCAAAAAAGGATTACCTGATATCTAAAATGTGTTGTCTGTCTGGGCTGGTATTCCATGTTATTATTGGGGTTAAACTTCCATTTCAGGTTGTTCTTTATTCCTGCAAACTGCGTGTCCAGAAACTAATACCAATCAGAAAAACTGGATTACTAGTTCAAATAATTGGGGTAGGGAACCAGTCTGGATTGGGAGCACATTCCAAATTGGCATTCTGCAGATGTTCCTCTGAGTAAAACTATCTGTCACTGAGATAAGAAACTTTAAATAAATGTATGCCTCACAAACAGTCAGAGTTGACAGAACAGAAAGTACTTGCTTCCTTTGCCATCTTGCCCTCTTCTCTTGATGAATGGGAATTAATTTGATATCTAATGTCATTACTCTGAAATTCCTTCAGTTATATCCATTATCAATGCTGTACTGAGAAAACATGGAAAGTTTTCTTCTTTATTGTAAACAGACGTACACATTTTTCCAGCACATTCACTATAAATTGAAAAGTTATAGGGAAAATATTTAGATGATTTTATGGTTTTACTTTTAATTCTCATTCTGAGGTATCAATGTGTATACAATTAAATACATATTCATGTATACACATACAAACACTGTATAAGTAACTATAAAAGAACACGTTTTACCATGTAACAAAACCAGACAAAATTCATTATGTTACTGTCGCAATATACTTGTGTAAGTGAATTACAATAATGTATAATCAACAGATCCATTTATGTAATTGTTTTAAGCTGTTTAATATTAAAGAGGAGCTATTTGCCCTTTCCTCTGCAGATCTTCATATGCTCCTAGCTTCTCTGGGAAACTAGAGAATCTGCTGGATCAGATTTTAAAGGAATTCAAGAAGGGAGAAAGAGAACCTCTGTTGTGCAAACAGAAGGCCACTAGCACAATATTGGATTTCAACCAAAGTCCTCTATTGCATGTAGAAGATGTTTACTGATATTTAGTTTCTCAGCATAAGTTTTATTTATGCTCATGAAATGAATGAAGCTGACATTTTACAAAGTGTTTTGCATATTTCTCACAACATGTCTATTTTTAGCTAAATTTTGCTCTTTTTCTTTTAGCAATGGTGCTTCTCAGCAGTCTAGAACCAAATACAACATATGAAATCAAGGTTGCTGCTGTAAATGGAAAAGGGCAAGGAGAATATAGCAAAATAGAAACATTTCAGACCCTACCCGTTCGTAAGTTATCTTATTGCTATTTTTATACACGTATACACACAGTTTCAAATTACTCATACTTTTTTGGGGGGGAGGGATACATATGAACTAGTGTTGTCATTGTTGTTTTAATGCTCCTCTTGATGTCTGTCAGTAGCTCTACAGAATGAAGAGAAATTATTCATTGATGGGTGCTCTAAAGAAGAATGTTATAGATTTTGTCATCTCATCTATAGTTTTGAGATCAATTTCTTCTGTAGGAGAACCTCAACATTCATTGACCGTTCAACTGATTTTGATGCACTTTTTAAATTATAAATACTTGTCCAGGAACAATTTATCAGATTCCACTATGAATCCTACTGAAAAAAAAATCACCTGATCTGGTAGGACTAACATATTCTAGATGTATTTACAACTTGTATAGAAGTTATGTAATACATTCTACACATTTTGCTTAGAAATCCAAAGGTTATTTAAGTCATTGCACATTTGAAGTGTCTGTCAATGTAACAATAAAACTATGTTATGGGACAACAGATTTTAGAAATAGGTTCAATAGCCAATGAAACATTCTGACCTCTGTTTTCAAGCAACCCATGTGTAGACTTCTTGTTTACGTTATGAAAAGGCAGATGTGGTTATCTGGGTTTTTTTTAATACTATCAAGAGGCAGATGTGATTATGATTTTTATGCATTGCAACAGCTTTTTACACAAAGGACTAGCACTATAAGGAGATGGACCATTTTCCGCAAGTCAGGAGAAATCACAAGGACAAGATTTGTTTTTGTTTTTTTCATGTCAGGAGTGACTTGAGAAACTGCAAGTCACTTCTGGTGGGGAAGAATTGGCCGCCTGCAAAAGGACATTGCCCAGGGGACACCCAGATGTTTTGATGTTTTACCATCCTTTAGGAGGCTTCTCTCATGTTCCCACATGGGGAGCTGGAGCTGACAGAGGGAACAACTCACTCTCACATGCTATTTGCCCCATACCTTATTTGGAGGGATCCGATGGCATCTGTATAGGGTAGCTTTCCTGGCATGGCCCTGTATTTTTTCATTACCCTCCATATCTGCCACTTCTCTTTATAGTACCATTGGTCCTATATATGGAGATGCAAATGTCCATCATTAAATGGAAAAAAATAAATTGCATTATCATTATCATTATTACTTTTATTCATACCTTGCCTTTCTCCCCATGGGGATTCAAGATGGCTAACAATACCACACTTCAGTCTATTTTTTTTAAAAAAAACACAATATTAAAGTGTGGTAAAAACAGATTAAAATGTAATAACTTCATTTTAAATCTGTCCTGAGTCCCACCAGAGAGATAGGGTGGAATATAAATAAAAAGTTATTATTATTATTATTATTATTATTATTATTAAAATAGCATTTAAAGCTCACAGTCCCCATCCCCTCCAAACAATCCCACCTACAACCTTTCCAAAGCCTGCCCCTTATCCTTCCCTAAATATCTACTGGTAGGAGAAGGCCTTTACCTGCCTGCCGAAGACCAGCAGAGATAGGGCCATCCTGGTCTCTTTTGGGAGGGAGTAGCCACCGCAAAGGCCCTCCCCCTGTTCCCACCAAATGTGTTTGAGTGGGTGGGGGACAGATAGAAGGCCTTCCCCAGTAGATCGTAGATGTCTACAAAATTCATAAAAAGAGATACAGTCCTTTAGATAACCTGGGCAGATGTCATATAGGGCTTTGCATGTCAAAGCCAGGGCTTTGAATTGTGTCTGGAAACATGTTGGTAGACAGTGGAGCTGTTGCAACAAAGAAGTTATACAGACACCAATTTAGTACGGGAACCACTTCCTTGGAAGTAGGTGAAAGGGAGTGATAGAGTTAGGTGTTTGGTGAAACCAGTGGTTTCAGGTATACATTGAACAGTATGGAGGACAACACAGAGCCCTAAGAGACCCCACAGACTAGTGGCCAAGGAGTCAACTAGAAATCTCCCAGCACCACTTTTTGACAATGTCCCTCCAGGAAGGAATGGAACCACTGAAGAACAGTACCTTCAAGCACCATCTATGGTATCAAAAGCCTCTGAAAGGTCCAGGAGAACCAACAGGAACAGACTCCCCTTGCACAGTTCTCTGCGTAGGTCATCCACCAAAGACACCAAAGCTGTCTGTCTCATAATGAGGCCTGAAACCAGACTGAAATGAATCTAAATAATATCATATCCTTGTCCATGCATGGTCATGGTCAACTTTGGTCATAATGGTATGAGAAACGGATTCTTGAAGAACTCACTTTAATTCAAACAGTTTTGGTGAAATTTGTTTTCAAAATAATCATAGTATTAATTTTGACTGTCTGTGCATTATTTGCAACATCATTCTAAATGCTTGGAGCTAAACTCAATTGTTAGACCCAACTAAAGTCAATCCATGGAATCAATGAAACTTTAAAGCCATCTTAATTCCCATCATGGGATAAAGGTGGATAGAATTCAATAAATATATTTATTTATTGAATTCTATCCACCAAGTTCTTGTTGGATCATTTAGTCTATATAATTGGATTTGGTTTATGCTTTTGTAAGGCTTCTTCTCTTTGGCTAATGGATACCTTATCTCTTTAAATGCCCTGTCCCACTTACCCAGCAGGAAAGTTGTGTCTGCAGGTTGTCCTCCACCTGCCATCTTCCCTTCTGTAGCACACAAAAACATCAGCCAATCAGATAGAACCTCCTGGCTCTATCTGATTGATCATTCTAGGCAAGGCCTTTACTCAGGATTGCTCACTGGGTATTTAAGGCAGCCCAGAAGCTCCCCAGCTATGTCGCCTCCAAGAGCTTTCCACCGACCCTTAGTTCTTTGTTGCTGTTTGTCTGTATTACTTGTTGTTTTGACTGTATTATTCTTTGTCACAACTTGGGAGAGTTGGTATGGGCCCTGGATCTGGTTCTGGCTAGTTTGCCTTGTTTGAGGGATCATTCTTTTGGGCATCAGGTGTGTGGAGGCACAGGGAGCCCAGATGGTGTAAACAGGAGCCTGCACTATTTTTCTGTTGGCTTGTCATCAGAACACCAGGTAGGGTGTTCTGAGATCCAGGACCCATGTGTGTTTGCTAAACCTTTTTCAGTTGTAACCAATAAATTCAAGTTGTGGCCTTTGTTATGCCAACACTTATGTGTCTATATTTTGTGTTTGGGTCATGGGGGGGGGTCTTGCTTTACACATGCAAATACAATTTACATACATCATAGACTAATTGCATTATATTTTATCATCTTGACTTTTATCATATAGGTGAACCAAGCCCACCATCTATTCATGGCCAACCAGGCAGTGGGAAAAGTTTTAAACTTAGTATAATAAAACAAGATGATGGAGGAGCACCTATTCTGGAGTATATTGTAAAATACAGAAGTGTAAGTATACTATTAGTAATAAAATACATTGGGGGTTTTTTAAACATGCATAAGGTATTTTCCAGAATGTTTTATATTTGCTACATCAGACTAATATGTTAGCTCCCATGGAGCAATTATCTGCAGATAGAAAATTAAACTGTAATATCAGGACTTGTGTGGCAAATGGATATTTGAAATCTTCAAGTAGCATAAAACTGAGAGAGAAAAGAATCACTAAATGTATTCAGGAAGATTGTATTTTAATAGAATTCTGGGAGTCAGTACTTTTTAACTCAGCAGAACCTCTAATAAACACATTTAGAAATTCTTGGAATATGATCTACAATATTAACTGCTATGTGACTACAGGAATAAAACAGAATCTTTTTTCTTAAATAACATTTGCTTTGAATTTTTGCTTTTTTATTTACTTTTGGTGTCTTTATATGTTCTTTTTTGCCATTAGGAATGACAAGATCAGTTTAAAGGAAAATGACAAATAAAAATAATAGAAATGACATGCAATATCTATGAAGTGAGCAAGCATTGTGTAGTAGCTTCGATATTGAAGAGACCAGGTTTTTATTGTCCTCTTGATCATGGAAACCTGTTAAGTAAATACTCATTCTACCTCAACAAAATTTAATAGCAAATCACTTCTGAACAAATCTTGCCAAGAAAACCTGTGATAGCTTTTCCTTAGGGCACCATAATTTGGAAATACACACAATAACACTATATGGATAGGAGGGTAGGGGGAGAGAGAAAAAGAAATGTGGCAGCACCATTGACAAATGGGGCTTTTATGATATATTAAAATATAAAATATATTTATACATCTATGAGACAGAATGCATAAAGTTTAACCAAAACCTTGCATCTCTTTGGCAGGATTTTTGAACTTTGACAGGATTTTTGAACTAGGGACATTTTTAAAAATATATTTGAATAAATCATACTCATTGGAAAAAAGTTGTCCTGGCAATTAAGTCAATGGTCAAATTGCTGCACATTCTTTGCAATTTTTGAACAGTTTACAAGGAAAATTGTCCAGGAAAGATTTTTTTCTTCAGACTTTTTTTGTTGTAAAGTTGACGATATATTTATGTCTTCTGTTTTCTGCACAGAACTGTTTCTCCATAAAAGATTCTATGCATTTCTCAACCCCCAGAGTCCCAAAATGAAAACAAACAAAAAAGCCAAACTCAGACGGGGGGGGGGGGGGGGGGTAAAATATTTGTTCTTACATAAGAGAAAGAAATAAGATTGTCCATAGATGTTCTTTTTACAAAACATTCACAAATAGGGGTTATTGTTTGTTTCTAGAAATAAGGTGAGGATCATTTGTGAAAAGACAAATTTAGCTTATCCTAAATTTCTCTAGGTGCCCTCTTATCTCTGTGTGTCTCTCTGCTGATTTCTGGTTAATCTCCTCTTTTTAAATCTTTTAATGGTTGAGGGGTTTTTCAAAAGGCAAGGCTATTTTAAGCAATAATATTTTGCATTCATTTTTATATCTTTGTTGGCAAGATTTAGTGTATAAGGAATTTTCCATCTGCCATTGTGAATCTGGAGAGTTTCCTGTTATTCTAATCAAAACACCCTCTTAATGTCTAGCTTTCATTTATTTTCAATATAGGATTGGCCATGGCCCACTAATAAATCTTCCTTTTGTCTTTCTATTTTTGGGCTTCACAGCAATCACTGCTTTCTAAAATACATTATAAAACATTCAATAAAGGTGTTCACTAGCTTTTCAGAGACAGCAAAACAGCATGATGAATGTAGACTTGTTTTGTTTTTTGTCCTTGAAACATCTATCAAACAGCTATTCAGTACAAATAAGATATTCTCTTTTATCCATTATGTTATTTTAAAAGACACTGATATATTATATGTTACAAAATATATTTTTATAATACTTTGCCAAGGGCAATTAAACTATATTCAAATATTTGTGAATCTGCATAATACTTATGATACGAGGTATTTTCTTTCTGTTGGATCTTCTCAAAACATTAAATTAATGCAAGGCTGTCAAAAACGTTTTCTTGACTGAGACAAAGCAGCAAATTGTCTTTATCCCCAAAACCTACGTAAGTAAGCATAGAAAGCATAGGTAATTAAAAGAAAACAACTATTAAATTTTTTGCCATTTTTATTATACTTTAGGGTGCTATTTTTTAGAAATAAAAACAATGCCAATGTCATATAAGATATAGTTCATCCACAACTTTGAATTTTTAAATCAATTAAGCTGTTGCTCAGCTTTGATTAAGGCACCATCTACACTAAGCACTTCAGTTGGTGTAGATATGGATCAGTCCCACTGCAGCCAAATGTCACATAGTGCAGATTCTGGTAATGTGGGGAAAGTCCATCTTTATGCAGCTTGTCCCACATTAGTCAGAGTCAGAGGAAAGTCCAAAATCTGCCGCAGTTGGACTTTCCCCTGATTTAGTGCATGTGAGGATGGAACCAGACACAACTGTCCCCACTGTCATCTTGTACTTTCCAGGCCCAGGAGGCCCAGAAAATAGGATGGAGATTCCCTCCCATCCCTCATGTCATGGTAGTCTCCAGCTGTGGCATGGTCCTACCTGTTCTCCATTTCATACTGTAACATTGGCCACAGAAATAGGGAGTGCTGGGAAGGGAGAGAGAAATTATTCTTTCTCTCCCCCTCCTTTATCCTTCGGTGCCCTATCATCCTGGCTCACATCACAGCACATGATGGAAAACAGGTAGGATCCATGTCAGGACTGGAGACCACCATAACACAGATGGACACTATATACTAAAGATATATAATTATATTTCCCATTCCTTTCTAATTGTATTCAAATGGAGATTTGTGCACTATTCTGCTGCCTGGAACTATGTTTTTCATTCCATTTGAATAAAATATTCAAGTATTGTACTAAGCCTTTAAAAACGTAAACCTTTAAGATATCAGACAAATAGGGAAAGGAATTCCCTTTTTCCATGGAATTTAAAAATTGAGGTAGAGCAGAAAAGTAATTTAACTGTCAACTCTGTTCATGAACCATAACGCTTTTACCTCCCCTTTCACATAGCAGTTAAGTTAACCCCTGCCATAAACATTTGAACTTGCTACAGTTGCAACACAATAGTTGAAATGTTAAGCTGTGTTTGTGACGTACATTACAAAAAGGACAGCAGAAAAGAAATAGTTCCAAAAAGCCTCATGACTGAACAGAAGGCCAATCAGAGGGATGCATGTGTTGATCATCTGAAATGTCTTGAAAGGGAGCCAGAATTCTTCAGTCGCATGATCACAGGTGATGAAGCAAGATTTTTTAATATGACCTGGAGACCAAACACCAAAGTCAGAAGTGGCATACTGCAAACTCTCCATCCCAAGAAAGCAAAACGAGCAAATTAATCAATTCAGTGCTCATTTGGTTTTTTAACAGTCAGGGGATGGTCCACAAGGAATGTGTGCCTCCAAGACACAACCTTTTTATTAGGAAGTATTTCAAAGTTTAAGGAATAGAGTGGCACATATGTGACTAAGCATTGAACTCACTTGGATGCTGCACCACGACAACACCACATGACATATGGCAATCTCCATCAATGATTTCTTTTTGGCAAACAAAAAGCATTTCTATGGCTCCTGAGCCCCCCAAACCTATCAGATTTCAGTCCCTGTGACTTCTCCTTAATCCCCCAGTTCAAAAACCACCTGAAAGGGCACTACTTTGTTACTCTGGGTGAAATTTGGATGAAATCCAGAAGTAACCAATGAACTGAAACTTATTCCACGAGAAGCCTTCGAGCACTGTTATGAATAATGGGAACAACACTTCCATCACTGTGTAGCTGTGAAAGGAAACTATTCAGAAAGGGATACACTTGAATTGGATACAAAATAAAATTCATGGTTAAAAGAAAATCAGTCTTATTACTTTTCTGTAGTACCTTGATACACCAACACAGTATTGTGTTTGCAGAGGAAATAATATTCTATATTCTCTTTTCAATTATGTTGCCTATTTGCTTTATTTAATGGATATCAGGTAATATCCATATACCTATATAGTCTCTCCTTAAGTTGCCTGAAGAATGTGCAGTGAACTTACTGTTTGCCTTACAAAATTTGGCAAGTCAGTCTCTTACTTTCCTTTCTTGATGTCACACTAAATTCTTTTGTGATGTTTGGTTCTGTTGTGTTCCAATTACTTATTATTATCAATATGCCTTGTTGGGTGTATGAACAATTTCCTTCTAGAGTGTAGCACAGATTATTTCCATTTTTTCTTACTCTGTTTCTGTAAAGGATTTTTTTCCCTTGCGGTCTTGTTGATATTATTTGACAAAAATTTCCATCATATGCCCTGCTGCTTTTGCTACATTTCATCTTACTATTAATGCTACTTTGCTTCTTCTTAGATTTTCATTTCCTTTCCCTTTATTTTCCATTTTAGCTCATTCATCCAAAGTTTTCCAATGTTTACACATTCTATTTCTTTCTTTTTTTACACTCCGTAACTACCTCTAGTTCATGATTTCACATTCCATATCCATATTACATGTTATTCAGCTCTGGACTTTCCTTTCACATCTAAGCATATCAATACATGAACACCCTTTTGGTGTAAGTACAGTTGTTACTTTACTTCTGAACATTTCACTTTCCTCGTTATTTTTTCTTTCATTTTTGATTGTCTCATCATGGGTTTTTCCCTACAAAAGACATTCCCTAGTACCTTTAGTTTACTGATGTCAACTTCTGTGTATTACTCAAAATAATGAGCTTAAGTGCTTCTTCTGTTGTCTCTGAGAGATCATCCACCAGTATCTCCTCCCTCTTTCATTTTCAGCCCCCCGCCCCCAATACACACACCAACCACTATTGCTGCTATATAGCAGCTGCTTTTCAGCAAAAGTCTGTGTGACATAGGCAGTGCTACCATTAACACAGCGTCTTGCCCTTATAAAAACACACAATCCCACTGTCACAGGAAGCTCATCCCATGGTGGGAACTAAATCCAGGTATTAATTAAATTATGAAAAAGTTACTGTTATTTTATTAATGTAAAAATTACTTTCAACTACACTGTTTTCCTTCAATGATGTTATATTGGATTTAGGCCAAGGAATTACATTAAAGAAAGTAGCAAATCACCTCATTTGCATAGTACTGATATTGAGTTACTAAGACCATCTTAGTATTGTAAGAAACAGTAGACCATTGCTCAATGCACTTCTTAAGCATTGTAGTCAATGCAGTCTGGTCAATTGTGGAGTTTGTTTCCCTAAGGTACCCAATGTGCAGCAGGAAGAGGGGGGGGGGGTGTTACAAATTGCAGTACATTGTTGGCTATGTGTAGACTACTGTTTTTTGTCGATTGGATTGAATTGTTGCCAATGCTGTGCCCTGAGTCCCCATCGCGGTTGAGAAGGACGTACTGCAAATAAATATAATATAATATAATATAATATAATATAATATAATATAATATAATATAATCAAAGGAGTTGTAATGTGTCAAATCACTTTGGTACAGGGTTTGGCAAATTGCATTTTATTGCAAAAGAATGCATACTCTCAGCAGGTTAGGGTTTTTTTGTTTTAGTTTTTTATTCCTGTAAAATTTGTTCAGATGAATTTGGTACTTTTTGGAAACAAACTCAATTGCACCCCCTTTTTAGTAGGAAAGAACATACATTAGTTGCCTAATAATGTTAGTTGTGCCTCAGTTCCAAATGTATTCAGTTCAAGAACTTATTCTGTCATTTAAACCATTTGCATTTTTACAGAAAGATAAGGAAGACCGATGGCAAGAGAAAAAGGTCCAAGGCAATAAGGATCACATTGTCCTAGAGCATTTGCAGTGGACAGTGGGCTATGAAGTGCAAATTACTGCTACAAACAGGTTGGGATATTCAGAACCAACTTTATATGAATTCATCATGCCACCAAAGCCCAATATCATTACAGGTAAGTTAATTCTAAAATACTATCTCCAAGTGCTCTTATTGTTGGTGAGGCTCATAGGCATACTAAATATTCTAGAGAGCTTTAACATTCACTTTGTTCCCTTTAAACTTACTCCCTCTGACTAGTAGAATTCTTATGCATGAGGACTTCTATGAATTGTGTGTACTAACATAGGAGAAGCAATAAGTATTATGAAGAAAAGGGTTTATATTCAATCAGCTTCAGTCAGTTTTGCTGTACTAGTACATAGAAGAATCCTCTCTATGGTATAGTGTAAATCACTCTTGGAGAGTATCAATGAAGGAAATGGAAGTGCAATTGTTGAAAATGTGTATGATAATTCACAAATGCTGTAGAAAAGCATGGTACTAAGTATTTGCATGTTTACACATGTTGTCAGGTATGGTTTCTCCCATAGGTCTAGCTGCATTCTGAAGTTAGTATAACATAAGTTGTGTAGAATAAGATAGATAGTTGTTAGAAGTTCATCAAATAATAATGTTGCATTATTTGCCTTGGTGACAACAAAAAAGGTTTGCATCTATTTATTCAGTGTGATATTTTGTCAAAAGTCGCAGCTAGAGTGGTTGAAACATTTATGAGGTTATTCACAGTTCTAGTGGCTGAAACATTTATGAAGGCATTCAGAGCTCTAGTGGCTGAGATGTTTGTGAAGTTACTATTTAATAATAATTTTGTCATTATCACATGTTCATGAATTATTAAAATGAATTGTCAAATTTGAAAAAAAGGAATTGAATCCTAAACATGATCAAAATAAGATTTCAATGGGAACCATTTAAGAATTTATTCTATGTTGAATTCCATTCTGTACAGCTTAACTTCAACATATGTGGGTTACTGCAGTGAAAGAATATTTTAATAGTTTAGTGTTTGGTTCTCGGTATATTGTGCCAAGATTTTCCACATACAGCTAATATCATGTTTAGCCTGAAGAAGAGAAGGCTGAGAGGAGACATGATAGCCATGTATAAATATGTGAGAGAAAGTCATAGGGAGGAGGGAGCAAGCTTGTTTTCTGCTGCCCTGGGGACTAGGACACGAAACAAGGGCTTCAAACTACAAGAAAGGAGATTCCATCTGAACATTAGGAAGAACTTCCGGACTGTGAGAGCCATTCAGCAGTGGAACTCTCTGCCCCAGAGTGTGGTGGAGGCTCCTTCTTTGGAAGCCTTTAAACAGAGGCTGGATGGCCATCTGTTGGGGGTGCTTTGAATGCAATTTTCCTGCTTCTTGGCAGGGGGTTGGACTAGATGGCCCATGAGGTCTCTGCAAACTCAATGATTCTATGATTCCATCAGTCTAAAACAGTGGAAATACTTAATGGAAATCAGAGGCAGGTTCTAAATAACACAGTTTAGCACTGTCCACAAAAGTCACGAAGGTACTTTAATGTTGCTGTGTAGTAAAACTTGACAGTCTAGACCGGGGTATTAATTTAATAATATTGTTCATTTTAATCCCCCAAAGATAAGGTGAGGAATGTTGTAACTGAGGGTGTATTTGTGATGATTTGGAGGGAATTCACAAAAATTCAATGCTTTAATGTTTAAAAATATTAAAATTGACTGATTGATTCAGTTAATCATTCAGCCACAACATTGGCTTAATTATAAATTGAAAAATAAAATATATTAGTGAGAATATGAAAAATGTTATATGTTTGTTCAATGAGGAACAGATGTTTGATTTGGGGGGGGGGGGGAGGGTGGAGGCTACATGCTATTAGTGACTTATGAAGACATAAGCCCTATATATATCTGTCTAGTTTGGCTTTTTTTAACATTACGGAGGTGATAATTCTCCACTGATTGAACAATGTCCAAACTTTTCCCCAACACCAACTTTGAAGCTTCTGCAACCCTCACCAATAAGTCATTTACCAACCAGTAAACAGCAGGTCAGAAGCATATAAATTTGTTTCTGAATCATCATTCACAGCAGTGATGTTATCCTCTTGAACATCCTAATGAAGGTTTATGGGGTGCTTCTTATTTTGCTTCCAGTTCTAGAAACATAGCTAGTGCTTCTCCTAAACAGATTTATTGGGAAAAGGAGGTCTGCAGCAACTTAAAGGGAAGAAATAGGAGAGTCATCTTGTGTGAAGTTTATGATACTTTTACAGCCAAGATCACATCTACTAGGAATGTAATTGCCCCCTAAGTGTATTTTTCAAGGGTGCAATGAGTCTTTTGATACAGTTTCTTCCCTCCAGGCATGTAGCCGGGGGGGGGGGGGGGGGGGGCTCGGGGGGCTTCAGCCCCCCCTCCCCGAAATTTTCATGATGGTTCGCGAAAAGGCCTTATTGGTGCATTATTTAAACTGTTATGTTTATTCATATCATGATCTGATCACCATACTCAATATATCCCATATGCATGGGGGTATTGGGGTAATGATACAAAAGGTTTGCTAGGCTAGACCCTCTTTAACTCAGACTCAGCCCCCCCCCGAAACCCCCCCTGAAAAAAATTCAGCCCCCCCCCCCCCCCCCGAAACGAAATCCTGGCTACGGGCCTGCTTCCCTCTGTTAGAAAGTATTTCAAAAATGCAATTTTCAGGACATATTCTATATAAAATTTGAATGTTGTGTTTTTGTACAGAAAACCGTGTTGTACACATAGAAAATTATATGTCTGCAGAGAAATATTATTTCATGTTCACAAAATGTATTTTCCTGCAGGGAAAATTCTGTTTTCTATGCAAAAAAAAAAGGTGAAAATTTCAAGCAGATTAAGTCCTGAACTGCAAGGCTTTTCATCAGTCGAGGTTTATTCTTATTAGGGTTTTCCAGTACTTAAGAAATATTTTGATTGTTATTTGAATATTTCAGATATCATTTTTATCCTTACATAATATTTATTTATTTATTTATTTATTTACATCTTTTATATTCCGCCCTTCTCACCCCGCAGGGGACTCAGGGCGGATTACAGTGTACACATATATGGCAAACATTCAATGCCAATTTTTGACATACAAACTTATACAGACATACACAGAGGCTATTTAACTTTTTCTGGCCGGGGAACTGTCGCTTTCATCGTCCATCTGCGACACTGATGAAGCACTTCCACATTCCCGCATGCTTCCCTGCTGGAATGCTTTGTTGGAGTCTTCTTTATGGCCTCATAAATCAGTTAATTTAGCCTCCCCACGCTTTAAGGTGGTACCTTATTTTCCTATTTGACAGATGCAACTGTCTTTCAGGTTACAAAGGTCGACAACAGGCTACACACAATTGGTTGGAAACCCACTCCAACCCGGGCTGGTTTTGAACTCATGCCCTTTTGGTCAGAGTGATCTTAATGCAGCTGACACTCAGCCAGCTGCACCACAATCCCGGTACCAGGTAATATTCTGCCAGGTATAGGCAATGTGGTGACCATGGGTACCATTTTGTTCACAGAAACATATGTCAGAGTAAGACTCTCCGGTCTGGCACAGCGGACATGAGGTTTCCAAAACACACAGACTCAATTACAACACAGCATTCTTCTTCAGTTCCAAAATAATAAACTTTACTGGAAGCATCTATTTACAGGCAACTACATGTTGGTAAGGAAAGATGGCGACTGACAAAGTACAGGACTAAACACACAGACAAAGAAAACATCCTGCCCTTCTGACTTACCTGTCTTCTAACTGGTTGACTCCCTTTTGTTCTCCGGGCAAAAGAATTTCTGTTATCTCAGTCTCAAGGACTTTACTCTCACTGCCTCTAGTGACTACAATTCTAGTACACAGCTGAACACAACTGAATCAATCATTAAATCCATCTTGGAACACATATGAATACACATTATTAATACATTGAAAAACATACATATTATATTTGCAATTATCCTGACAATCCCCCTCTTTTTCAATGTGGTTCAATAACTCTAATACATACATGTGGTCTGCATTATTGTAACATCTTAACTCTTAACTTTCAACTTTAGTATTCACTTATTCTTACTCTTTAACTTCACTCTTCACTCTTAAACATTTGTCTACTATTCTTAACTTCTGTGCAATCTGATAACATTTCCATTACATATAATTACTTCTGTTTGTTTCTATTACATCTTAAACATATATAATAATTCTTTCTCCATGAATCTCTGCATTGCTTCATTGTAACTTTTATGCACACAATAATTTCTTCTCATTACATAACACATTCCTGCAATCTTATAATGTCTTAGTACATACAATCATATCTCCATACATTTCTGCATTTCTTTTACATATTAAATCCATATAATTACTGCTCTTCATTTCATAATGTATCTCTGTGATTCTATAATCTTTCCAATACACATATTTACTTCTCTTCATTACTTCTTATTACATATTATTTCTTAATACATATCATTCTTACATTTCTTCTTAATACACTATTTCTTCATTATAACTACTATACTTCATTACCTCAATACTTTAATTACCATTACATTTCATAATCATTTCATAATCATTGTAACTCTTTAAACTCTTTAAATTCCACCACATGTTTTAACTTCTTAGTCTCAATACATCAATACAACAATACAGGGGAAATAAATGCATCATAAAATCTTCGCAATACACATAGCAAAACTACAATACATAAAACACATTGCATTTTAGCAAAGGCACCTACGCTTTAGTTGAACACAGTTTCAAATACCTTGCATTACTACATTTTTGATACTCTAAACTAAATCAAAACAAATTCATTTCACTTCAGAACACTCTTGACCCTTGCTGATACTAGAAATCACTGTCGTCCCATGTCATATAGTCTTTCCCTACTGCAACTGTGTCTACGCCCCCGGTGGCCGAATTATGGAACTGCATGTATTTCACTGCATCTCTTTCACTCATGGCACTGACTTGCTTTGCAACTATTAACTCTTCAGGCTCCTGTTTAACTTGCACACTCTTTCTTTCAGGTGCTTTTGTCATTTTCCCCCTACTCTTTGGTGATTCTGCTTCTGACTTCTGTGACTTCTCTTTCCTTTGAATGTGCACCTTGTTCTACCTTCTCTTGCAGTTTCTGCTTCACTTCTGCACATGGCTTAACTGTTATCTCATCCTTTCTCTGTGTATGTGTTTCTGGCTCGTGTTTCTTCTTCACTTCTGTGCCTGTGGCAACACTCCTTTCCTTTCTATGTGTATCTGGCTCAATCTTTACCTCTTGTCTCTGCTTCTGCTCAATCTCTGCACCTGGTGCAACTGTTCTCTCCTCTCTCTTCATGGGCAAACCATGTAAATTATCTGTGTTAGTATGTATGTCTTTCTAGTCTCTCAGTCTTGGAAAATATGCCACTCTCGCTAATCTAACTGTTTGTGGTGAACTTAAAAATTTTAGACAATCTTTATTATAACCAATAAAACGCATCTCACGGAAACGATTGTTTCTGTTCCTCTCATTCACAGACAATAACACATTTGCAAAGTGTCCAAAAATTCTCATGTGTTTGAAACTTGGTGCATAACCATACAGTTTACGAAAAGGAATATCATCCAACACCTGATCCCACAAACGATTCATTATGTAATTAGCTGTATGGACTGCCTCAGGCCAATAATTTTTTTGAAATTTTCCCATCTTTGAATAAACATTCTTTCATTTCATTTATATACTCCATTCTTTTATCTGCAATTCCTTCCTCATTCTTGAGCTGACTCATTTCAATAATTTCAATCCCTTCTGACTGCACAAATTGTTTTAACTCATCTTTACACACTTCAGCTCCTCCATCAATGTACAAGGCTTCCAGTTGTGCATCAAAAACATTTTCAACCATTTTAAACCAACTTTTAAGCTTCTCAGTTGCCTCAGACAAATCTTTCAAGAAATAAATGAATCCAAATTTACTTAATCTTTCAACTATTAACATGGTAAATCTCGATTTCCCACCACTTTGTTGGTAAGGTCCTGCAACACTAATATGCCCTATTTGAAAAAGTCTCTCAGCTCTAATCTTGGATTTCTTATAAAACTTAATCGGTTCACATTTTACCTGATTACAGATCGCACAACTTAAATCAAAGTAACATTTTTCAACTTCATGTTCTGGGCATAGATTCAAAGTTTTCTTTAAGACTTCCATGTCAGCATGTCCCATTATCCTATGAAGCAAATGTATGCATCTATCATGCTGAATTTCATTCTTAACACACAGTATTTGCACATTCTCATTGCTCTCTGTCTGGTTCAATCTTTCAAACATTAAGTACATTTTATTTTTCTTTACTCCTTTTCCAACCAAAAAACCTTGCTTGTCAAAAACATAACAGTAAATTCCTTTGAACTTTACATGATAATTATGGTCAGTCAAAGTTGCTACGCTCAACAGGTTGGTTTTCATTTCTGGTACATACAAAACTTTCTCCCAACATACATTAATACAGGGGATATAGCAAGTTCCAAATTTCTCAGTTCTTGTGGGTTTTTTCGGGCTATATGGCCATGTTCTAGAGGCATTTCTCCTGACGTCTCAGAGGAAGCCTGCCATAGATGCAGGCGAAACGTCAGGAGAAATGCCTCTAGAACATGGCCATATAGCCCGAAAAAACTCACAAGAACTGAGTGATTCCGGCCATGAAAGCCTTCGACAATACAGTTCCAAATTTGTTGAACAATTGATAAGAACCATCTGCCATAGTTACCATGTTGCCCTGGGTGTATTGAACGTTGGTCATGTGGTTCAAACTATTTGTTATATGATGTGTAGCCCCCGAGTCCAAAATCCATCTGTCTCTTTTGATGTCCTCCAGCTCTCCTGCAGCTGCAACCATTATTCTTGCTTCCTCTGCATGACTTGGGTCATTTCTTCCATAATAGCCCCCTCTGTTCATGTAGCGTCTTCTGACTCCGGCTCCACAGACACGGCCCCCTCTTGACTGATGTCTTCTTTCAACACAATTACGGGCGAAATGTCCAATTTTATTACATCTGTAACACCTCCGATCAGCCCCGGCAGATCTTTTAAAAGGTTCTGCTCCTTTGGCTGTCACCTCCTCCACACAGGAATTTATCTTTCTGCGGCTGCTTCTCTGCTCATCTTCACAACAACTTTTCCTTGCTCCATATCTCCCATGAGCCATTCCTCTGAGTTGAAACTTTCTCTCTTCACAATCTCTTTTAAAATGTCCCCGTCTGTTGCAAAAATAACACCGACGAAGATCTGCATACCTCACAGACGATTCATTTTATCCATCATTCCATCTGTCATCTTCCAAAGCCGGGTGGAACTTTGAAGCAGCCATAACCCTCGGACACCGAGTTTAAGCCCAGCTGAACCAAAACAGCTTCTGGCAGTTTAATGGCTTGACACGTTCCAGCATCAATCACCCACTTTACAACTTCTTAATGAGTCCAGCACGCTCCGCTTAACATCCTTCTCCAACTTCCAGCCGCGTTACATCACTCACCGCAAGCTGCAGTTTCTCCGTCCATTCACACTGGATAGCCATAGCAAACCTCTTCCTTTGCTTCCGATCAGGCTGTTCCAGTTTCCATGCGCTGGCAGCCTCTCAAGTCAACTGGGTTGAACTTCATGGCTCCGGCAACAAGCTTACAGGTCTGCTTCTTGGTAAACCTCCAGCAACATGTCCATAAATCCATAAATCCACACATCTGACAGTTCAGGGCCCATAACCATTTTGTCAGAGTAAGACCCTCCGGTCTGGCACAGCGAACGTGAAGTTTCCAAAACACACAGACTCAATTACCACACAGCATTCTTCTTCAGTTCCAAAATAATAAACTTTACTGGAAGCATCTATTTACAGGCAACTACATGTTGGTGAGGAAAGATGGCGACTGACAAAGTACAGGACTAAACACACAGACAAAGAAAACATCCTGCCCTTCTGACTTATCTGTCTTCTAACTGGTTGACTCCCTTTTGTTCTCTGGGCAAAGGAATTTCTGTTATCTCAGTCTCAAGGACTTTACTCTCACTGCCTCTAGTGACTACAATTCTAGCACACAGCTGAACACAACTGAATCAATCATTAAATCCATCTTGGAACACATATGAATACACATTATTAACACATTGAAAAACATAGATATTATATTTGCAATTATCCTGACAACATACACCTCACCCCATAATGCCTTTTTGTTACTTCTGATTTGTACATGTTCTGTTTTGCTCTATTAAAATTATGTGATGTGCCGTAATTGCTAGCTTCCCTCTTCCTACCATCTCTGTGTCTGCGGAACTCAGAAGATTTGATACATATTTAAGCGGCTACTGAGAAAAGAAAAGAAATGGACTAGCTCTAGTGCAACATCCTGTTCTGGGGACAAAACTGGGCAAACCAGGGGAAGGACAGGTATAACTCAGAGAAAGGGGAAAGAAAGTGGTTAGGTCATTGATAAGATGGAAATAGCTGGCAGAAGATTGTAAAAGGGCAAAGAGTTTTTCTGGAGAATGACCTAATATGGGGGAGTGGAGAGACCAAGTTCAATGAATGCAGTAGGAGAGGTTAATGGTCTGGGGCATTCCAGGAGAGAAAAACAAAAGTATGGAAGAATTTTGTGTACTGGATATGCCTGTGCATGTATACCTATCACCTACACACTTGTTATGATGTATGGGATAAATTGTCTCTATGTTGACATGACAACAAAAGAGGGTGTGATTCAGTGGGATGAATGACTTTTGAGTGTTGAATGTATAGATTAAATAGCTCTTGTATGGTAAAAAGGGGAAACACTGAAAGACTGAGTGAGCATTGAATAGAAATCCTGAGGTACTTTGCTACTTTCTTTAATGTAATCCTGTAGCTTCTGTGTCTTAGAGTTCATTTTGTAAATTACAAATGTCTCAAAAATTAAAGATACTTGATCTACACATTGTGATAAAATATGTGTTTGTATGTATTTCAGGTTCTATCCTATTGAAAGCTAAATACTTTAGAAACAATAACATATTAAAATATGAAATGTATACTTATTTCTTAGCTATCGCCTTTCAGAATACTGGCATGAGAAATAAGGGCCACTGTACGGAAGTTTGAGCAGTCTTTCACATTTCCCTTTTTTGGTATGGGGATATAAGTTGATTTTTTCCAGTCTGATGGCCATTCTTTTGTTTTCCATATTTGCTGGCATATGGCATGCATCACCTTGACAGCATCATCTTTTAAGATTTTAAACAGTTCAGCTGGGATCCCGTCGTCTCCTGCTGCCTTGTTGTTAGCAATGCTTCTTAAGGCCCATTCAACCTCACTCCTCAGGATGTCTGGTTCTAATTCATTCACCACACCGTCAAAACTATCCTCGATATTATTATCCTTCCTATACAGAACTTCTGTATAGTCTCGCCACCTTCTCTTGATCTCTTCAGCTTCCGTTAGGTCCCTGCCATCTTTGTTTCTTATCATACCAATTTTTGCCTGAAATTTACCTCCAATGTTTCTAATTTTCTGGAAGAGGTCTCTTTTCCTTCCTATTCTGCTGTCTTCTTCCACTTCCATGCATTGCTTATTTATAAATAGTTCCTTATCTCTTCTGGCTAGCCTCTGGAATTGCGCATTTAACTGGGCATATCTCCCCTTATCATTGTTTCCTTTTGCTTTCCTCCTTTCTTGGGCTACTTCCAGTGTCTCAGCAGACAACCATTTTGCCTTCTTGGTTTTCTTTTTCTTTGGGATGTACTTTGTTGCCGCCTCCTGAACAATGTCGCGGACTTCTGTCCATAGTTCTTCTGGGACTCTGTTCTTCACTTCCATTGTATATTCGCTAGGAATGTTAGTGAGATCATATCTAACTGGTCTGTGTATTTTCCCTGATCTCTTTAGTTTTATTCTAAATTGAGCAATAAGAAGTTCATGATCTGAGCTACAGTCAGCCCCAGGTCTTGTTTTCACCGACTGGATGGATGTCCGCCAACTTTGGCTGCAAAGGATGTAGTCAATCTGATTTCGGTGCTGACCAATTGGTGAGGTCCATGCATAAAGCTGTCTTTTAGGTTGTTGGAAGAGAGTGTTCGTTATACACAGCGAGTTTTCCTGGCAAAATTCTATCAGCCTGCATCCCGCTTCATTTTGTTCTCCTAGACCATGCTTGCCTGTGATCCCAGTTGTCATTTGACTTCCCACCTTGGCATTCCAGTCTCCTGTAATGAAAATAATGTCTCTTTTTGGTGTATTATCCAGTAGGTCTTGCAGATCCTCATAGAACTGTTCATAGAACTCATAGAATATGTACCTATATCACCTGAAAATTAATCCCTTATTTCTCTTCTCTAAAATATGTCCAATTCCAATTTTCTATTAGAAAATCCTACTTTATTATCTCTTTAAAATATATCATATAATTGGTGGTAGCTAAACCATTCACTGCCTCTGCTTACAACATCAAGTTCAAACCCACACATTTAGCTGGTTGCAATTAATGAAGAAAGTTTAAATAGGTAAAATTTTAAAAAAGTTGCCCATATTTATGTCTGGTCTCATTATTTTGTTGATGGGTGGGCAAAGTTCTTAATTTTTTCCATATCTCAAACTTGTTTGGGAATGAGTACTACAGTGGCCTCCATCAAGTAATCTGGGATTTCTCTTATTTGAAGTGCTTGGTTCATTACTGAGAGAAGAATTAGAACCAATTATTTATTGTATGTCTTATAGTACAAGGCAAACAACCCATCTGGGCCTGGAGCTTTATTTAATTTAGATTTGTCAATGGTCTTACCCAGCTTTTCCATTGTAATTCGCCTGTCTAATTCTGCTGTCATTTCCTCTATTAGTTTTGTTATTTTCAGTTCATCAAGATATTGGTCCATTTTTCTTGTATCTGAGTGTTTTTATATACATTCCTATAATAATCTTCAAATATCTTCTGAACGCGTCGCATATCAATAACCATTTCTAATTTATTCTTTATTTAAACAATTAATTGCTACCTCTTTTGGTCCATCAATTGTCACACTAGCACTTTCCCAAGTTTATTTGCATTTTTAAAAATTTGTGTCTTTTATACATTATTTTTCCCCCACCTAATTTGTAATTAGCAATTCTCCCCATTGAATAACCTCCACATATCATTTAAACCGCACTGGTGTAATTCTCCTAAGAGCAACCCTGGGAGTCTTCCTTCCTTGGTATCTTTTTTTCTTTTACTGTTCCTATCCAATTTTGGATTAATTACCCCATTAAAGTATTCCAACCAAATTATTTCTTTCTCCCCATATTCACCTAGAATAGAAGATAATTTTTTGTAGAAAGGTTTTTGGTTTTTCTACAAACCCAAATACTGTTAGGTGATCTATTGACAGCCAGTGCAAGTCCTTTAATATATTTTCTATAAGATACTTCAGTCAGTGATTGAATTGCTGTATTTTGCACTAGCTGAAGCTTTTAAGTTCACTTCAAGAACAACTATTTCTGAAAATGCATTGAGGTATTCTAACTGAGAAGTTATCTCTGCATGAAACACTGTGATAAAGTTATCTCTGTGCTTTATAGAGAGTATGTCCAGAAAATAGGCTCCACTTTGAAAGCAGAAAAGATCTCTTAAGCTTGAGATACAGACCCATGTACATGGATTTTTCAAAGAACTCCTCATGTACACAGGTTTTTCAAATAACTCCTCATAGCATAGAGTACAGTGGAAGCAATCAATGTGGCCTCAAAAAAGGGCGACTCATTTAAGAATGGTCAGAAAATAAAAAGCAGCTTGTACCTCTATGTACTATATAAGGAATTACTGGAATTAAAGACATGAACTCCCTTTAACTGATGACACAATTTTATAGGCTAGTATAACGGTGATAAAAGTCCCTTCAAAAAGGATTTGTAAAAAACAAATTAATTAAGATTACAGAAATAAGGGTATAAAAGATAATCATAAATGCAATATGTCACGAAAAAATCAGCTAGATCACTGTTGATACAAAAGGGAGATGATTATGTCTGTTTGAATTGCCAAGCAAGACCCAGCAAGCAAATGTAGGCATGGTTTTGCTTTCTTGTGGCTCTAAAAGCAGCTAAATATTTTCAAGAATATTCTTCCCTTTTGACCAAAGTGTTTGTTGTATTTTGTGATACTGAGTGCATATCAATGATAGATGCAAATAAACCTTTGAAATATGGCATTCCAAGCACAGTGCTTGCCTGTTTACCATTTTGTTATGAAGCATTGCCTTAACTTAATATCAAATACTCAGCACAGAATATTTATAAATGAAGGTTTCATATATACAGAGAATAATCTGAAATAAAGAATACAATATGAAGCATTTCTGCCTGTGAAAGCAGAACCCCAAAATGTGCATCTGTAAGTAAAGAATGACACTATGTCAATAAGTGACACACTGTTGAGAGATGTGGGGAAGAAAAAGAAGAGGAAGAAAGGGGGGATTGCACTTTGCTTAATGTTTCTGGATGCATCCTATGCTGCAAGTCTAACATCTTAGTGCCTTCTAGAATTCAAATAGCTTTAGTTAAAATCTAGTGGGGGTGGGGGGAATCAATAAAAAAATGACCATTGGATGAGTACTGTATGTGTTCCCAGAATGGTTCAAGATACTGCCTAAGTACTACTATAAATTCAAAGAAAAGAATGCAAATCTCCCTTGTGCAAAATATGCAAAACTGAGTGAAAAGCATAATGTACTATACAATTTTATCAAACATTAGTCTCTGGTTATATCTCTATAGACGGATGCATTATTTTGAAAATGAGATGTTCTGGTTTATATGCCAGAAAACCCTGATCCCTTTGCCTAGATAAAGTGATTCATCACTCTTTTATGTATGAGAATGAATAGGGATAAAATTCTAGAAATCAAGCTATATTTTTGGTGCAAATCTTTTTTTTAACACCAAGTAAAATGGGCCCCCTGGTGGCATAGCAGGTTAAACTGTGGCGCCTGCTGACTGAAAGGTTGGTGGTTCAAATCTGGGGAGCAAGGCGAGTTCCCGTTCTTAGGTCCAGCTTCTGCCAACCTAGTAGTTCAAAAACATACAAATGTGAGTAGAGGAATAAGTAATACTTCTGCAGGAAGGTAACAGTGCTGCATTCAGTCATGCTGCCTACATGACCTTAGAGGTGGTCTATGGACAACGCTGACTCTTCAGCTTAAAAATGGAGGTGAGCTCCCCCCCCCCACACACACACACACCCGTCCCAGAGTTGTACATGACTAGACTTTATATCTGGGAAAACCTTTACCTTTATAAAATGTAAACCTCCCCTGCAGTACTCACTATAAATACTTAGTATATTCTATCTTCATATTTTTCACAATAGAGAGCTCTTTTGTGCACGTCTCTGTATCTTCCTCTCTTTCTCAAAAAAAAGGGGAGGAGGCAGAAAGAGATGTGTATGTACGAGAGAGAAGGGAATGCACAGAGTGACACGTGTGTGAGGGAGAGAGGGAGGCATGAAACAGTTGTGAAAGCAGAGAGATGTGCATGAGAGGGAGAAAGAGAAGAGAAAGCCAGGAGAAGCATTTGACAGAAATAAAGGAGAGAGACATGCACAAGAGAGGGAGAGAGAAAAGCAAAGCGACATGCATACACAGGAAAGAAAGGAAAGCTACCTTAACATAAAGTTATGGTGACCCTATTTGGAGTTCTGACCATACTTTAAGAAGCTTTGTTCTGGAGGACTTGATCAAAGAACAACAATTTAGAGTAAGCACAACTTTATTTTTTTATTGCATGTAATTGTAAAGACTACCTGATTGAAAGCTTGGTCTTCATATACAGGGCCGCATAGTATTTTCATCTTTTCATCCAAATTAAAATAAAATTGCAAATCAGTGTACATTTTAAAAATAGGTAACAACTATTGATTGTATTAATTCCAGAAAAATTAAGAGTATTCACATGAAACAAAAGTGATTTTACACAAAAGAAATACATTCTTTTATTTTTCATGCTAAAAATGCCCAGCACCCTCTGACATAGGAAGTAGCTTCATACTATTATTACCACCTTAATTGCCCTTTTCTGGACTTGTTTTACATGATAACTTCTGTATCCATAGAAGACTGTAATTGTCGCGACCCAAGGAACACAGATTGTCTTAAACAGCAATTGGGATGCAAAATAATACCACCACTACTTCATCTGAACTGGATAATATCCTTTTTCTGATGCAGATTGTAATTCATTGAAATTCCCACCTGCACTATATCACTTTTTGAACCCTCCTGTTAGTATGGAACCAGCTAATCAATATTTTAATGTCATCTTTAATATCCTGCTCCTATGATATTTGCTGCTTTCTCAATGTTGTGTCGTCTGACAATTTGATGATGGGTGTTCACTCAAGAATAACAAGAACATTCTTTTGGCTCAGTCTGTTAACTTGCTACAATTCTACCTAATAGTAGCATCATCCAGCCCACATCTTACCAGTTTGTCTGCAAAAATATATTGGGGGATTCAGACAGAAGCCTTACTGAAATTGGGATATACTACATAAATAGCATTGCCTTGATTTATCAACATTGTGTGTGTGTGTGTATGGAGAAATAATAATATGGGATATTTTCAGAAATGTATTTATCTTAGTCACAATAGATTTTTTCCTAAATGCTGTAATGAACTATCCCTAAGGGACTGTTTAATAATCTATTTTACAAGCTCTCCTAATATCATAATTAAGCTGACTTACCCTTGAATGCAGTTAATGTGCCCTGGAGATATGAATTCATTTAAAGTAGAGAGGATGTTCCTGTACTAGCTTTTTACCTATTTGAGCTGTAGTACATCATTTATTCCACTGCTATTGGGAGAATGTTGTCTCAGAATATTCTCCTAGACTAGCAGCAAAATATATCCATCCCGCTCAAAGTCTGTGCCAGTACCTGGCTCAATGGGGAAAAGAACACCTGAAAAAGTGTGACTATTGAGAAAGCAGCAGTAAATATCTCCTATCCAGATACTAGGCTAGCTTGTTTTAATTGCAGTAAATTGAGTTGTTAGGCAGAAACAAAGTTGGTAGGTGTACAATCACATTTTTAAATTCCAGATCTTGTTGTTTTCATTAATAAACTATGCTCTTAGTGTGTCCACAGTTCTATTCCTTGTTTCATTATTCCTGTGTGTGTGTGTGTGTGTGTGTGTGTATTTCTTTCTCAGGGTTTGTATCAGTAGAATAATTTTCCACTTTGAAATGTTAATAATTCATGGACCCATTATACTTCCAAAGCTGAAATAAAAGGACTTGAGTTAACTGGCTCTACAGCAGATCAGTTGAAGACAAGACATTAAATCACATGTTGCCTCCAGCTGACCATGTAGTCAGTGCATATGAAGTAGAGAGCCATTTTGCTCCATTACCGCCGTACACCTTTCAAGTTGTGACTAGGTTTATCTGGCTCTAAGCTGCAGCCTTAAACAACGGTAATTCACATTACAGACCTTGTTAGTTTACTAAGGCATGAAATACTACTCTAATATTAGTCTGGTCCTAGTTTCCTAATCATTTTATCTGCTTCCTTGGCTTATGGGGTGGTGTTGAGTTTTTAATATTATTTTTTAAACAATAATCTCTGGAGGTATCTTAACTTGTCAGTATCTACTACATCAAATGATCTTTCTTTCACTCTTTTTAAAAGCCCTTCACTTCTCTACATTTTTAGCACATTAGATTAAGATGATTCGTTGAGGTATTTGACTTTAGCATTGTAAAATAATGCATTAATTGCTTTTCTCTTTTTCTTTCTCACTATCACTTTTCTTTTAATTTTATTTTTTCTACATGCTTTATCATTTTTTTTCAAATATTTTCTTACACCTAATTTTTATATCAAACGTCATCAAGCAGATTCCTGCTGTGAAGCTCGTAAAGGTGAAAATGGAAGCCAGTCACAGCAGCTGAATGCTGCTGGTTTTGTTTTTCTTATAATCATTACTCAATTGTGTACATTTTGATACTGCTTGTGAAGCAAACAGAATGTAGTGCAGAGTTTTTTCTGTGAACCTTTTCTTTACGGGGCAATAAGGCTTGGCTATATCTGACTTTCTGGAGCTCTGTGAAAACATTCCTTATGACACCAACATGACAGAAACTGAAGAAGCTATGCATGGATATTCTTCACAAGTGGCTTTTTCATCAAAGAAGCTCGAATGCCATTTTCACAAGTGATGCTTAAGTCATATGTTGAAATTCCCATGTCTGCAATTTGAATGTAAAAGGTTCATTGAAGTAGATTCAATTTACAAGTCAGAAGTCACACTTTCCAGACTAAAAGACATTCTCAGTGTCACTTGTCAAAATGTCAAAAAACAAAAACAAAAAAACAACTGGCTGCTGAAAGCATGCTTTGGAGTAAAAATTTTCCATCCTGTCTCAATTGTCTTTTTTTGCAGATAATTGCATAGGTGTTCATGAGTCTATGGATTCACTTATAGATCATATTTTAGCTTTTGGACTGAATCCTATCATAACTCCTGAATCCAGACTAGAGTAAACCCAGTGAATCAATTGTTCAATGGTGACTCAACATAGATCTAATTCCTGTTGATTCATCAGATCTACTGTAGTTGGTTCTAATAATAGGTATGACTCTAGCCCTTTTATTAGAACATTTTGATGTATGATATTCCACTATGCATAATGCTGTGCCTTTATTGAGAAGTATTTATATGCTCTTTGTTATTTCTTATGACATTATTTTTAACAAACTGTATGGTTGCAGCAATCTTTTAGGGGTCATTACTATATACAGCAATTCTAATACCCATAAAAGGTTTTATATCCCCCATGCGGTTTTTCTCAATTTACCATGTTACTAGGGGCAGCTTACATATTAAACTCCTCCAATACATATAACGTTACTCCTAACATTAAAGGTCTGTATGGATGTCTTCAAACTAGGTTTATTGAAGTCCACATGGAACTTTGACTGGAACATTTTTGCATAATATGTATTTTGATTTAGATGCAACCATTTCTTACCTCTATAGGCTTCCTACTATTGTTCTTCAGAATGTTGTTTCAGATTATTCTTCCAAGACTAGCAGCAGAAGATAATGTTTATTCCAAATCAAAATTTGATTCCTGCTTTAGATCACACTAAAAACACAAACTCTTTTAAATGTTGCCATTTTGTATGGCATTCTCAAATGTAGGGCCCATTTACACTGCCACATAATCCAGATTATCAAAACAGATTATCCACATTATCTGCTTTGGACTGGATTATATAAATCTACACTACCATATAATCCAGTTCAAATCAGATAATCTGTTTATACAGTGGTCCCTCACTACTTCACGGTTCACTTTTGCGGACTCACTGTTTCATTGGTTTTTGCCTCCTGGCAATGATGAGTGTGGAAGGGGGTTTCACCCTCCCCCCTTGGGAAAGAGGCAGTAAATCATAAAGAGAGAGAGAGAGAGAGAGGAGATACAAAGCAGTATGTAAATCACAGCCTTATAACCCCTTCATCATAGGTAGTGGGGAAAAAAGGTGTGCAGTGCCTTTAAATCTCGCTTCTGCCTCACCCTTGGAATGCTCTCTCTCTCTCTCTCTCTCTCTCTCTATATATATATATATATATATATATAGCACCCCTACTTCATGGATTTTCAATTTTTGCACTTGGTCCTGGAACGTAACATCCACGATAAGCAAGGGAATACTGTACACCTGTGTAGAAAGGGTCTTAGTTACTGCGAAATGTTTTACATTCCATTAGTAAAAACAAAAGACAATATTTCCAATAATGAATATATAATTTTTTAGGTAGGTAGAAATGGCAAAGGAGTTCCAGTGGCAATTACCTTTCTTTTTTTTATTAAGAATAAGGCATGCTCTTTCATATAGATAAATAGGAATGATAATCATGTCTTCTACCATGATATATATCTTGTAGAGAAGAAACATACTGATAACACATTGCGATTTTTCACTGAAAATAAAACTGTAGCTTACTTTTAAATTGGGAGATCTGAAATTATAATACAGATTTGCTTAGAAAGTTAATGCTTTATTTTGATACTCTATAGTGCATCAAAATTGGCCTAAAATATCTATGTGTTTTAAATATTTTTTGAAGAAGAAAAATATTTTTTTCTTTTACTTTTAGATAAAGAAATTGTTCAGTGATAATTTTCAGTGTTGTAGACTTTCTAACAGATCTCAGTGGGCCAATCAGAGGATGTGCTCTTTTTATTTTATACAGTATATTTGCTGTATACAATATTATTTTACAAGGACACAAAAATTAGACTTTTTTTTACTCTTTTCCCTTCAAGATTATCATCAATATTTCAGATGGAAAGTATAAAAGTAATAAGCAAGATCTGGTAATACTGATCTTAACTTCTTAAGGCATCTGTAAAAAGTCAGAGATTGCTAATGTAACCAATTTTATTAATTGTTATATGTTTATTTTAATTTGCTATTTCATCATGATTTGTGCCATAGGCTTCCAATCAGTTGCTTTAAATATTTAATGATTCAGGTAATTAGCTTTACATTCTCATTCTATCTCTCTCTCTCTCTCTATATATATATATATATACACACACACACATATACATATACATACATATATGTCAATAGTCATCTTTGCACATCTAAGAGAAAACAAATTATCATAATGGAGCAAAAGTAGATAAGTTGATGCTTTTATAGAAGGCAACACAAGAATTTTAATCTAGAGGAATGAGGTATGGGTTAATTTATATGAAATTCCAGAAATAACAAATAAACACACATTACTAGGGAAAATAATAAACCTGACACTGAATCTGTTTTACATGTAGAACATGAGGTTGATTGTTTTCAGCAATCAATGACATGACTACCTGTTAAGTATTTAGTAAAAATGATAGTATTTTCCACCCATCCATCAGTACTTCCAATTAATGATAACATTTAAAGTCTAAACCATATATATAGCTATATATGTGTTTTCTTCTTCCTGAAACCTTTAACAATATCTATAAAATTATATGGTAGGAAAAGTAACATCAGCAAGATATTCTGTGCATATTTAACTAAATTATATATCCTTTTGCTGGTTTTCATGATTTGTGGTACACATAGTTAAATAATTTTATGGTTTGAAGTTTGGTGATCTGGTTGGTATATATAGCTAAATAATATGATGGATTGATGTTTGCTGAATCAGTAAAGTTAAGAATTGCCATTGAATCTTTAAGAAAATAGATTGCTTACAACATTCTCACTCCTTTTACAGTAGAATTAACACCCACATTTCTCTCCATTCTTTTGTTAATATCAGATGGTTTCCCTTTTGTTCTCCCACTCCCCATTATCCTTAAGAGTGAATTCTTAGGCAATTATTGAAAGCAGGACTGTCAACATGGAGAGCCTAGTTTGTAGGGATGTAACTCTTCACTAGGTCTCTTCTCAAAGGTAGCAGTCGGTAATATCAGCATTTTTCCTTCCTGCTATGAGAAAGTATTTGAAGACCACGCTGCAAAATAACACTTCTGTATAAGACACAGCATTCTTGCATGATAAAATATATTGTATTTAGTTGGAAAGTGTAGAAATATGAATTCCTGGAGAGAAAATGCAACTCACTGGACAGAAAATACTTTTTTTCTATGCAAATCAACTATTTGTAAATTTTCCATGGAATAAATAATCAAATTCAGCATTTGTTGTGCAGCAAACATTATCCCTGCAGGCATTAATATTTCCTTATTGAAATATTATTTATCATGCAGAAAATGCTAAATTCAGTGCAAAACAACTGCAGTGGAAATTCTCATCAAGGTTTCTCCACATTTGAGAAACATTTTTGACCATTTTTGGAATATTTTTGCATGAGCATTGCCCATTGGTTTGGAAAAGAAGATATGAAGCACTTTAATGATCAGTGAAATAGGATAAATTCTTGAGGTGAATGGAATATACTAGTACATTAGGGTTTTTAAATTAATAAATTAATAAACAAGACACAAAAGTCCTTAAATGCCCCATAAAATGTGGGGATGGATGTGACTGTAATTGCTGATCGGACAAGTTTCTCACCACTCCCTTTGTAATGGTGATTGGCCATTTTGGGATACAAATTACAACACAACAAATCAATCCTACTTGGTAACATCTTAAATTATGGTTACATTTACCTTCCATTATAGTTGTTAAAATTTAGGACCTTTCAGAGAAAAAATAAGGTAGGAACCTTAACACTATCATATTTCTATGCATGGGGATTAAAAGCCAGACTTTTCAGTATTAAGCACTTAAATAAAGCAGGGATGGACAAGCATCTAATTTTCACTTTTTGAAAATATTTTAAATTCAAGTGTTTGTTTTCTTTATTCTTCAAGTGAAGAAATCTGCATATTTTTGGTAAATTCTTATTTGTGGTGTTCAGCAGCCTAAAACCCCTTGGAGATCAGAATCTGGAGACATATCAAGTTTAGGAAATGTAGAGTATTCCATAGCTCTTTCCTTGCCAACAACCACAAATCCTGTAGTGGGCTGTCTACATGATGTCTACATGATGTATCTACTGATATATTCTGACAATCTGGACTGAATCAAGGAATGACTCTTCCAGATTACAGAAAGGAAATTACATTCTGGCCCATCACTACATAGTACTCTAAATGCCATTTGCTTTACCCATGTGTTTGGGAGTTCTTAGCATTCTCTCATTTTCTAATGTTAAATGCTCTGGAAACAAAGTATGTTGTTGTTCCTTGATACTGGATATTTATTTTAGTAATTTTAATAAATTTGAAACAAACATATTTTGGATTCTAGAAAATGTGTGTTTTCACATAAAATTAAATTTTTAATTATTCTTATTTGAATTGTAATATAAGAAAGCTAATCTGATCAATTATATGTATGGTTCACTTAAAGGGCAATCTTTTGCATATTTTCTCAGTGGGCTTTTCACATCTGGAAAGACTGCAGCTATAGTTCAAATGATTTTATAAAACAGAGTTTGACCCTGGTTTCTCTAATCTCTGATGGAATATGTTACAGTTCCTCAAGGATAAAAAGTAATCTGGAACCATAGGTTGTTCTCAAGTGAAATAATAATACTTTCCTATCCTCTGACTTATGTAAAGAAAGAGGAGTGAAAAGTAGTAGTAGTAGTGAAACCTATGACTTGCTGCAACTATTTCTCAACAAACCTTTATTTAGGTGAAATTTGTAAAAGGCTACCTGTCTAAGAATGTTTGGGAGTGGGAGAGTGAGAGAAGTACTGTAATTGAAGAAAAAAAACATCAAATGTAATAATATATACTTTTAGAATAGTCTATATAACATTGTGTAACTCTCTACTCACCTCGTTCTTGTTCCATTGGCATTTACTGATGTTTACTGTCATATGTCATATATTTTCCTTATAAAAAGTGTGCACATTGTAAATGTAATGTCCCCAGAAATTATTTCCAAGTGTAATGTCAAAAACATATGTAACCTTATGCATGTCTTTCATTACTTGTTTAGCTTCCATTCTATTTTATGTAATTGTCGCTCCATTTTTGTAATAAATAAAAGTGATATAACATTCCTTTAGTAGTTTTTTTATTATTAATAATAAGGATACTTATCAATATTGTTCTCAATTTTTTCACAAAGTTAATTGAACAGAATTCTTAGCAAAAGCAAAACTGTCAAGGAGAATACTTTTTATCAGAAGGATAATATTGGACAATATTATAAACAGTAATAATTATATTTTATGCTCCAAGCATGAACCCTATGAAATTTAAAGTCACCCCCTTTCACACTAAAAAATACAGTGTTCACTTACTTATCGTGGGTGTTACATTCCAGGACCATCTGCAAAAAGTGAAAATCTGTGAAGTAGGAACACTATATATGTATATTGAGTTCCAAGGATGAGGCAGAAGCGAGGAGAGAAAGACACCAGACACCTTTTTTTTTGCTAGCTATCTTTGCTTTGCTTTGCAAACTCACTTGATCGGCTCCCTCTCCCCCAAGGGGAGGGTGAAACCCCCTTCCACACTCCATCATTGCCAGGAGGCGGGATTAGAATGCCGCTCTGGGGAACAGCAACCATTCATAAACTGGGAGGCAAAACCTGCGAAACAGCAAGTCTGTGAAAAGCAAACTGCGAAGTAGTGATGGAATACTGTAGTGCTGAAATAAAGTCATAATAACATCAACTACATTTGTCTTAATTTAACAACTATAAGATCCCTTAGCTTGCACAATTAGTCTAAATACCCAAAGACATAGCACAAAAAGCTACCATTTTGCCCTCTCTCACATTCATTTAGTAAGTTCCTTCAGTCCTAGAAATCAATAAATTTGCTAATTTTGGCAAATTATTCAACATTTGGTCTAATTCTCAAGCTAAATTCCACCCCCCTCCCCATCATACAAAAATCAACACTGCCATATATGTTTTAAAGATTGGGAGACTCATGATGAGAAATGGCAATCATGAAACAGGATTATTCTGGCTGAATAAATAGGGATTCAAATCTGGATTTTCTAGAAATTAAGTATCAAATATCTTCTATGTTTTTTTATCTCATGATTTTTCATCTGGAATATAAACAAGTATTTGGATGTTGGTGAAAACAATCAAAATGAACTGAAATGGATTATTCTGCATCTCAACTGAATATGCAGAGATAAAGCACTGTAAAAATACTAAGTGGCATAGACACAGTAAGTATTTGTCACTGGCTGCGCTACTAATTACTGTCTCTCTTGCTTGCGGCTGCAAAATATATGCAAATACATTCAAAATCTCTCTCACAATCACAAAGATTCTTACACATAAGCCTGTATAAGGGATGTTTGTAAATTAGCTCTAAAAGATAGTAGAAAGTTCCATAACAAGCCCTCTTTTATCATTCAAAAGTCTTTTTTTTCCAGCAGAGCATGAAGTAGCTAAGAAGTGGACAGAATTACACCTGAATCCCTATAATGACATAAACTAATTTGGATTTCAAACTAGTGGCATCTTTTTTTTTCTTTTCTTTTAACTCTCTTGCTGCTGTCAAAGCCACTCACAAAAAGAATTGTGGATATGACTGTTATTCTTAAGGCAATTTAGAACAACAGGATATATATATGAACTAAACCACAGGTCTCCTAACAGGAACCACTTGTTCAACATTGAGTCATGCCTGCTTGTTTGTTACTTCATGGAACATCTCAGATTCAATAGTACAGGAAGAAATTTCATTTCATCTTATTCATCATCATTCTCATTATCATCGGTTTCTCTCCTGTCCCTTAAAACTTGAAACTAAAGTGAAATTCTAAATAAAATAAAAATAAATAATTTGAATTCACTAAAAGTGCACAATTGAATAATTGAATTTATGAAGCAATAAAAATTAATAACATTTAATCACATCCTTCTTAAAATGTTACTAGAATAGTGATCAGAGGTACCATAATATCATGGTGCTTCTAACCAATACATTCTCACATCTTCAATGGCTAAGGTCGGAGAATATTGTAATGCCGAGAAAATTACCCAGATAGTATGTCTGTTATTTCTGTATCTAAGAGGTGTGTGTGTGTGTATGTGTATGTGTGTGTGCATATATATATATCTCAATAGGTTAAAAAGTAAAGGATTATGACCTAATCCAATAGCTGCTGTTCAGAAGAACTATATTTCAATTTTTTCCTTATGATTCTGCAAAAACACATAATCATTTGTTAACATAAGTTAAATTCATGTGTGTGTGTGTGTGTGTGTGTGTGTGTGTATACTAGTTCTTCCGTTAAACTCTTCCTTATCAAAATCATTGTTCTCTCTTGTTCTATGAATCCATCCAAAATATAGGGTTAGTAAGATACAAATGAGAATACCTGTTCCACTAAGTTTAGACACTAGTGATAAACATAATTCCTTATAAAGAATGGTTAGTTGATTGGACAATTGAATGAAGTGAAATGGAGAGGACACCAAAATATCCACAACACTCATACCTAATGCTAACACATTTAGCACCCAATCCATAACGTTCAAATCCAACCAGCCAATAGTTTCTTGGCTGCTGTAATAAATAAAATAAACATGCTTATAGCTAAGTCAGTAACTGGAAAAAAACTGTTTGATTCTAGATTCTTCATGGATATATTCCACTTTTGAGGTACCCTGTCCAATGGTTGTGTTGACTTGGTGATAGAGGAACAAGACAGACTGGGATTCTTTTGTGTACCATTCACCTTAGAGTTCATTGTCACTGTGCCTGAATTGGTGAAAATGTTCTTAGAATGGGTGCTGTTCTCCCTCAGATCTATTGGGCTAAATAATGTAAACATTCATGCTGACACCCTCCCCCCTCCACCCCCAGCACCATCCTGACTTAGAATGCCATGGCTTCCATGACAACCAACCCTGTCATAGTTAATATCTGGCCCCCTCTGCATGTTGAGGAGCTTATTCTTGTTCTGCTTTTTTTTTTTGCTAGTTAAGTTAAATATGATTTTATGGAGATAACACTACATAATAACATCTGATGTGCTATGTCTACCAAGCTCTCCAATGGTACAGAAATAATTTTAGTAGTACAACCTCAAAAAAAAAAAAAACCCCATGAATGAATCAAAAAAGTTATGGACAATCCAGGAGATTTGCCAGCTTCTCAAATCTGGAATCCTGTTGATATCCAGACTATTTTGTGGGATGGGATGATAATTTAGGTGATTGGCACAATTGTTCACAAGAAATATTTACTTGAATGTAGAGCATGGCACTTAGCTAACTAACTAGAGCTACTGTGGAGAAAGACTTGGGATGGAACTCATTGACTACAGATTAAAGTGCATAATCATGAAGGCAGCAAAGGAAAAAAAATCATCTGCTCTCTCTTACCTCAGTACAGGCCCACCCAGCATAGCAATTTCATATAGTTTTATATCATTGAGTATCTTGGAGCCATCAAAAGCCCAGTCATTTATTAGAGCACTCAGGATTCTTCATAAACCCACAGATTCATTCTGATTTGTACTCGACATTTAAAGTAGATCCTGGAGATTTACACACATGTGTGCCTGGTTTTGATTTATGAGTTCCAAACTGTTCAACATAACAATGTGGAAAAGCTATTTGGAAAAATGATGCCAACAATTTCTTTGAGCTCATGTCCATTCTATGGATTAGAGATGGCCAAGGAGGTTTCAATAGTTGTGTGGCAGAGGCTGCAAATGATTCTGTGAAAAAACAGCCATGTTCCAATTCCTCTATAGCAGTGTTTCTCAACCTGTGGGTCCCCAGGTGTTTTGGCCTACAACTCCCAGAAATCCCAGCCAGTTTACCAGCTGTTAGGATTTCTGGGAGTTGAAGGCCAAAACATCTGGGGACCCACAGGTTGAGAACCACTGCTCTATAGGAAGCAATTATAAGACTGCTGTTGAAGTGACATTTATTGGAGCCACTCCCCTCGAAAAATAGATAGTTTACAGTTTTCCTTTACTTAATAGGATCTTAGAGTGCATGGTGGCAACATCCCAAAACAGCTGATCAGGCCTGTAAACAAATGGAACCACAGACACACAGTTGGCACAATTGGAAAGCAACTACAATGAGAACTCTCTGCAACCACTCCTTTCTTATGATGTTTATAAAATTAAACAGAACTTGAATTTACAGTAGGATAAGTAGAGATAATAAGAAATCTGCTTGTGTGAACACTTTGAGATCTGCATCAGTGTATATTAGATTCAGCACATTTCAGGCAGTCAATTTTTTTAAAAAAAATTCTGCCAGATGCCCCCTGTCCACTACAAAATGAAGATATCAGGATGGTGCGGGATGATTCAGCTGGACTGACAGCTCTGTCAGGTCCTGTGGTTTCTTGCCCCCACTTCTTATGATGCTTATGATGCTGTCTGGAAGTGCACTTTGATTTAACTAATTTCCTGGATCCATTCCAAGGTGTATTCAGGCCAGATTAAGACAGAAAAAGCCTTGGTCTCTTTCATAGATGCCCTATACCAACAACAGCACAGGAACATACCTATTGATTCTGCTGAACCTTTCTGTGACACTCGATGCCATCGATCATGTCAATTTCCTGTTTGGCTGTTGTGGAACTGGGGACAGATGTTTTGCAGTGTTTCAGATCTAGAAGATGGTGTTGGGAGTGGGAACTCTTGTTGAGCCACCCATACATAACTTTTGGGATTCTAATCACCAACAATACATGGCATGCAATGTATGACCAACAGCATTAAATGCCTCCATAGCATTTTATAGGAATATTATATAAGTGAATAATTTCAAACTTGGCTGTGTATGTAGTAAAGGAAGTAAAGGAGATATGCAATGCAAAATAAAAGTGCATACCTATGTTTGGATGAACCATTTTTGAAGCATTTCTCACATTATAATGTCCCTGAAGAAAGATAGAAAAAAATGTTAATACAACAGTTTCACTTCTTTTATTATATTTGCATATATCTTCTCAGATCAAACCTAGAAAATGTTGTTCTATTATAATGGGGTAATGAAATGAGCATAGAATCCACACCCTAATATATAAGATTCTAAAACTCATAATTTAATGACAATTCTGTTTAGAGAGAATCTTTGTGTGAGAAGCCACTCAGCACCATTTTTTACTTTGATGATTTAAAAAGTGTATTTGGGGAAATTCATACTTAAAAAGCAAGAAAAGCAATTTATGACAAGCTTATTAAAGATTGGGCTATATTGATAGATAACAACACTTTATCTTAGAAGGTTTTCACTTCAGGGGTCTCCAAATGAAATAAACTGGAGCATCATTTCTGTGTTCAATCCCATCTTTTGAAACATAATTCAAAACTAATTTGATAGGGATATAAGTTGCAATTAAAAATACCAATTCATCTTACACATGATTAGGATGAAGAATTAAATTAAGGTCCTTTTTACCCCCTGAATGATCACACAAAATGCACCCATGTGGAGGATAAATGACCTATATTATAATTTTCTTTGTCTCTTCAAAAATTTATCCTCCTCCCCCCTTTCTGCCAAATGATCAATTGATGTGTGGGTCACCTCAGACAAGCAGCAGTGTGGAACTAATGAGCCATATACTGAAAGACTAGATATTGTCTTATATCAGATTAGGCTATTATTTTATTTCATAAATTTTAATACCCTTTTTCTTACAAAAAGCAATGGGTGGCACAAATGGTTCTCTGCAAACTATTTTATCTTCTAAAGAAAGTCAAGAGAGGGGGATAATGCAGAAAGCATCATGGTTCAATGAAGATTTGAACTCTTGTCTAGCATATTAAATATGTCTGTACTGTTTCAGATTTCTTAAATTCTATTGTGTTTATTTTCTTATTTCATACATTTGTACCCTTTCCTTCTCACCCCCGAGGTGGGGGGACTTGAGGTAGCTTCACAACAAGCACTCATTCGAGTGCTAACCACAATTATATAACATATTTAAAACAGTTCAATTAACATATTAAGAAACATTTGATTAAAATCACACCAGTTTAAAATCAGTGCGTGGGAAAGACCATTGTCATTCATATCACATTGAGTCTTATTCCCGATTGCTGCTGCTACTGTTGAAATGCTTGGTCTCATAACAAGATTTTGAGGGGATTTTTTAAGGACAGGAGGGAGGTAGCCAATCTGATGTCACTGGGGAGAGATGTTCCACAGGTGAGGGGCCACCACTAAGAAGGCCCTGTTTCTCGTCCCCATCAGTCATGTTTGTGATGGTGCTGGGATCAAGAGCAGGGCCTCTCCAGCTCATCTTAAACTTTGTGATGGTTTGTAATGGGATATATGTTTGGACAAGTAATCTGGGTAATCCAGATGGGATGTAACTAAGGCATGTACCACCATGGCCAGATCTGGTTTCTCAAGGAACAGGCACAGTTGGCACACAATTTTTAATTGTGCAAATGTCCTCCTGACCACCGCTGATACCTAGGCTTCTAGGTTCAGTGTCGAGTCCAGGAGATCCCACAAACTGTGGGCCTGTGACTTCAGGGGGTGTAACCCCATTGAGCACAGGTTGGATCCCTATTCCCTGATCTGCCTTACAACTGACCAGGAGTACCTTTGTCTAGTCTGGATTAATTTTTAATTTGTTTGCCCTCATCCAATCCATTCGAGATTACAGGCACTGGTTTAGAATCAGGACAGCTTCCTTGTCTTTAGGTACTTTTAACTAGAGTAGACCCATTGAATCAATCAATGTTGAATGGTGAGTTATCCATTATAGAGGGGTTCAGGTTTTTTAAATATAGGTCTCACAACTGCCTCCTTTAAGCAAGTTGGAACTTTAACTTGTTCCAAGGAGGCATTAATCACCATCTTCACCCACTCTGCCATTCCCCCTCCAGCCTGTTTGATCAGCCAGGAAGGGCAAGGATCTAGAATACATGTAGTAGCTCTCACCTCTACAAGAATCCTGTCCACACCCTCAAGCTGCACTCATTGAAACAGCATCTGAGTTTGAATGGACCTGAGCAGCTTTATGTGCAAAGTGCCTTACAAATTCTTCACAGCAAGCTGCAGAGTGGTCAGGGATTTCTCCTAGAGGACCAGTATGTAATAGTACTCTGACCACTTGAAACAGCTCAGTTAGATGGTGCTTTGCAGATGAGGTCATGACAACACAGAATGATTCCTCTGCTCCCTCCATTGCCATGGGGTAGGCTTTCAAATGCACTCTAGCCCATGCTCCATCAGATTCGAGTTCTTCACCAATATCGCTCTAGTCTCTGTCTCACTTGCTTCATTGCCACCAACCTTTTGGAACCAAGGGGCTGGTTTGGCTCAGCTCTGTGAGAGGGGATGTTCATGAGCAATTGTGTCCACCACCCTGGCCATTTCTCAATTCCAGAAGTCAGCCAGAGCTTCAACAGAATTGCCTACCGAGGTGACAGGAAAATCCTCAAGAGCCACCAGGAATCCATCCGGATCCATAAGCTTCCTGGGGCACACCATCCGGATCCATAAGCTTCCTGGGGCACACCATCCGGATCCATAAGCTTCCTGGGGCACACCATCAGTCCCCCACCCCTGTGGAAGTTTGGAATCCCAGCAAGTGTAATCATGACCAGGTAGTGATTGGTCCATGACAACAGGACTGTGACAAGTTCTTCCACAATCACCACAATCCCATCCTACACAGAAAATAAGTTCCAAGGTGTGTCCGGCAGCATGGGTAGGGTAAGACACTACCTGTGACAGACACATGGTTGTCATGGAGGCCATGAAGTCCTGAGCCACTCCTGACAGAGCAGTCTCAGTATGGATGTTGAAGACTCCCAGCACTATTAGCCATTGAGACTCCAATGCCAACCCTGACACCACCCCGGTTATCTCAGGAAGGGAGATTGTTGAGCTGTGTTAATACTTACAATTCCCAAAAGAACTATCATATTATTAGTTTAAGATTTATAGTTACATGTTTGTAGTCCTGCAATACTGCCTATATATCAAGCTTTTACAACATAGTGAAGTATTCATAAAGTAGATAAAATTCCTAAATAAATCAGCTTATGAGGAAGAATATGTACAAAGTGCATCATCATCATCATCATCATCATCATATTTATTTCTATCCTGCCCCATCTCCCTGAAAGGATATGGGGTAGTTCACAACATGAATAAAACACAATAAGCAATATATATAGAGTGAATGACAAATTCATTTCTTTAGCATGCAGATTGGCTACATTACAACAAAATCTTCACTTTGTGGGTAGGGAATACATTTGGAATTTTATGGAAGTGTGATGGGTGCCAACAATGCACACAATGTGGGCTTAAAATATCAGTATCTACCTCTAGATATAAGAAAAAAATGAGATGACAGACTAAATATTGATGCAAAATAACCTGGGGAAAAACATTGTATACCAGCAAGACCCAATATAGTAATAACTATCAAATAGTTCACTAATCTAAGATTACTTCTAATTTAATAAAATAATAATACAGGAAAACACTTAGTGTCATGTATCTTTTTTTGTAAAGTCAGCCTTAGTATGTAAATCATATACACTGATAATACAAGAAAGCATTCAATAACTAGTATATTTTCTGTGGAATAAAACCAATTAATTTATGCCCTCTTTATATATGTCATCTCAAGTATAAGTCTATCCTAACATAAACTGGTAGGGAGAGCTGTGACTTCCAATAGTGACCACAGAAATATCCAACTGAAGTTGGTATATGATCTAAAATTAAACAAGATATACTTTTTAGCATAGAAAACAAGATCCACTTTTACAAGTTGAGGGTGCCAGGAGAACTGTAACAATCTGAACATCTCAGTAGAAGTTCAAATCTAATTTTATAGGCTGGGAATCCCAGTATGAGATGGCTATTCCCAGGGTGTATTTCTGGCTATTTTATCATCTTCTTTAATCATACTTAATCACTAAAAATGTGTTGAAACAAGCAAACCCAACAATAATTTTGTCTTCCTCTGTGAAACACTCATAACTTTCTGAGCTATGTTAACTTTGTTTCTACTGTGGTCTCTTGCTCAACTGCCTTGAGGGCCCTTTCGAAAGCTGAAAGCAAGGATATAAATGTAACAATAAGCTGAAAACATGAACAAGAAGCAAAAACAAAGTCTTGTAGGTCTTGGGTTATGCTATAGGGCATTCAGCACTGCAGTGTCAGCTTCTCTATTTGCCTTAAGATGATTTATACTCTGTCACTTTTCCTTCTTTCTTCACAAACTTCCTGAAAGAAAGCAGTATTCAGACTCAAACGGTTCACTTTTCTCTGACCCTGCTTGTTTTTCTAGCTATTCCTTTCCTGAAGCATTTCTTTAAAACTAAAAACGTGGGCCTCCTAAAAAAAAACTGTAATCAAGAGCCAAATCCATTTGAATTAATTGGATTTTGCATTCCATCTGTTACAAAAATGAAATTATTCAGAATATATACTTACTTACCTAAAATGTTTGTCTATCATTTCTCAATAGAGCAGAAGGTTCAAAATTAGATAATTGATAAAACATTGACAACAATAAATAATGGAATAAAAAAATTTAAAATGAAAAAAAATAATAATTTTAAAACCAAACAAGTAAAACAGCTTTGACAACAGCCATTTATGGTTTTAAGGACTAAAGGCCAAAAGCAACACACAATTTTAGGAAACCCTAAGGTGAATGATATAGTGGTCTGAGTGTTGGATGATGATGTTAGAGATCATGAATACACATTCAGTTATCTTGGGCAAATTACACTCCTTCAGCCTCATAGGGAGGCAATGGGAAACCCTCTTAGAACAAATCTTGCCTAGAAAACTCCATCTTAAGCTCACCTTAGAGCAGTGTTTCTCAACCTTCCTAATGCCACGAGCCCTTAATACAGTTCCTTATGTTGTGGTGACCCCCACAACATGAAATCATTTTTGTTGCTACTTCATAACTGTAATTTTGCTACTGTTATCAATTGCAATGTAAATATCTGGTGTATTTTCATTGACTGGACCAAATTTGACACAAATACCCGATAGACCCGAGTTAGAACATTAGTGGGTTTGGGGGGGGGGGTTGATTTTGTCATTTGGGAGTTGTGGTTGCTGGGATTTATAGTTCACCTACAATCAAAGATCATTTTGAACTCCACCGACAATGGAATTGAACCAAACTTGGCACACAGGATTCCCATGACCAATAGAAAATACTGGAAGGGTTTGGTGAGCATTGACCTTGAGTTTTGGAGTTGTAGTTCATTTACATCCAGAGAGCACTGTGGACTCAAACAATGATGGATCAGGACCAAACTTAGCACAAATACTCAATGTGCCCAAATGTGAACACTGGCGGAGTTGGGGGGAAATAAACCTTGACATTTGGGAGTTGTAATTGCTGGGATTTATAGTTCACTTACAATCAAAGGTCATTCTGAACCCCACCAATGATAAAATTGGACCAAAATTCCCACACAGAAATCCCACGACCAACAGAAAATACTATATTTTCTGATGGTCTTTGACGACCCCTCTGACACCCCCTTGTGACCCCTCCAGGGGTCCCGACCCCCAGGTTGAGAAACACTGCCTTAGAGTCACCATAAGTTGAAACCATTTGAAGCTACACAACAACAACAACAACAATGGTGAATCCATAATGGGGGTTTCTGGATAAGGTTTGTTGGGGAAAGTGGGAGGCTGGCTTTACCTTTGCCTTCCTTTAGGGGTGAGAGTGTGTGCCTTAACCAAGGTCACTCAGTGTACTTTTGTGACCAAATGGGGATTCCAAACCCTGGTCTTCAGAGTTGTAATCCAGCACTTAATCCCTTATACCATGCTGGCTTGAGCTGCATCAGGGCACCTCTAGAGCATTTTAACTCAGATTATTCAGATAAGTAAGGGTGAACAAGGCAAATGTATATAAAACTACATACAGTGGGGGAAAGGAAATGGATAATCATCCTTCCCTTCTTTTTCTATGTATTTTTATCCTGTTTTTCCTCCGAAATAGGAACTCAAACTGTCTCATAATTTAAAAGACAAAATGCAATTAAAATTTAAAATTAAAGATTAGACTACAATTAGACCATGCGATAGGAGGTGCTGGATTCTTCCCAATATTAAAGCTAGAGTTATCTATTAAAGTTAAATGATTTTATTTATTTTATTAATTTAAATGCTTCTCTCCCACTCTTTTAGCATGGGATCTCAGGGCATCGTACAATGTAATTAATTTTAAACACTTCCTGATTAAAATCATAAATAATTCAAGCAAGCTAAAAACATATTAAGCAAAGCCACAACAAAAACTACTAAAAAGCTACAGCCATTTAAAAATTATATACATGTACACTTAGAAATACATTAGTCCCAGAATGCTGTGTTGTGATTTAGGGCCATTCCAGACAGGGGTAAATCCAGAAGGAACTGAGATTTTAAATCCCAGTTCCTCTCCAGATTTAGGCCACACAGTGGGACCAACTCCCATGATTTTGTATGAGGGATGGAAACATTCCCTCCCATGCCAAACCAGCAGTCACAGAGGATATGGTCACCAGCTCTCTGCTCTCCCTCACTCCCTTTTCTTATTTAAAAATATAGAAGGAGGTGAGGAAGGGCAGGGTGGCAATTCCATCCTGGTTCTTTGGACCCCTGGACACCCCTCCCACAAAAAATGGGATGGCAGTGGGGATTAACCCTTGCAAACCCAAGACTCAATTTCAATAACTCAATAACCCAGATCTTTTCAGGTGTTTTTCTAACCCAGAGTAACCCTGAAAATCCAGGTTCACCCTGGATTAATCCAGATTAGCCTAAAATGTTGTTTGGGTGCTTCAGGCTAATCCAGAACCCTTCTCTTATGTCCTCTTCTTGCCTACACTGATGGGAGCTAGAGTGAGGCACCTCTTTGAGCCCCCAGTTCTTGGGCGGGTATGTATAGGGAGAGGATCTTCTTTAAATATCAGTGTTATGTTTTTATTTATTCTGTATTGCTTCTCAATCTACAAGGTATTCAGGGAGATTCAATATCAAGGGAGATTCAAGTATTTGCAAGATTTCAAGGAAGCCTCAAGTTTTCAAGTATCAAGGAATTCAAGTATCAAGATTTAGGACAAAAGAAAGAAAAGATATGGAGTCATGATCTTTGTCAATGTGCCATTACTATTTGTGATGTGTCCTACTGCAGTGAATTCCCCAAACTTCCAGAAGCTTAGTCTGCAGAATATAGTCTGCAGAAGAAAGAGAGATTGTGAATATAGTCTCCCCATCCCTTTGCACTCACATCCACAGCACAAACAGACCTCTGCTAAGTTTAGGGAAAAGTTATCTAAAGAAAAATGTTATCTGAACAAAAGTTATCTGAAGAAATTCTACTTAATTGTTTTTTATGAGCTTAATATGAGATATTCATAAATGTAAGAATACAATGGTAAAGCCACTATGAATTTTCGTAAATTCAAATCAAAATTCATAAAAAACCAAAAAAGTATGGAAAAGCACATTTGTATAAAGCATGCTTTAAAAAGCTGTAATTAAAATGAAAAAATGCCATTTAAATAAGCATTAGATTTAAACTATTTAAGCTCAAGTGATCAAAATTGAATATGAATTAATATGCAGCATATCAAAATTATCATTAATTGTGTTGCCAACACAATCAATTCCTTTCCTTTATAGAATTTCTTTTTTATATATTTACTTCTAGTGCCTTGGTGCGCAAAACTATCCATGTGAAACGGGTAGAGCAATAACTCCAGTTCCATGCTCTTTTTATACAAAAGCAAATTTTACTGTTACTAATAATAGGAAACGTCCAGTTCTAACTGGATTTATCACCTCTGGTGAATCAAATGAATACCTAGAAAGAATTAATCTCTGCCAAGATTAAGTGATTAACACTGTCAGATCTAATAGCATCTGATAGAGTCTTGCACATATGTTTTTTATTCATGTTGGTTATTTTCAAAGGAGAACTCATAGAATCAGTTTCCAAATCAGATATTTTTGGCATTCTGGATTTCTTTACTACATAACAATTGTATGCATATCCAGGAGATCAGTCCCAATGGGCAGAATAAGGTGATTGATTCAAGTAGCGATGAAGTTCTCATAGAAAAGCCATGGAGTTTCCCATCATTGTGGGAGTTAATATCTATGTTTCTTGATGGTATAAAACAAGCAAAAACTCAACATCTGGCAGGAACAGGAAAAATCAATTTGCCATCACTGTTCTGTGGACAATTTGATTTATTGAGATTTTCTACAAGATTTTGGCCCTGCTTATACATTCATTTAAACATGCTAAGGAGAGGAGCATAGATTGAATGTAAACTTCTCTGTCTAATATTGCCAAGCACCTGGATTTATATTAGTCCTTTAGTCTATGGGTCTTGAAATGTGAAGACCTGAAATCTAAAGTTCTGTTAGCCCTTTTGAGATGACTACAGTTGTGCAGTAGCTATGAAAGAGAAATCAATCTCACATGAGTGAGAAATTTGTAACTACAGTAACTGAGTACAGTTACAGAGCTCTCTAAAAACCTTCACACTCAAAATCAGTTGAACACCTGTTGAAGTACAATCATCTTTCATTTCTTTGTGTAAATAATCAAATCGTACTTGTCAATTTTGATCAAGAAACTTCAATTAGAAATATTGTTAAAAGAATAGACCTAATAATTGCTCTGGATTAATCAAATCATACATTCATATGTAAAAGTACATAAATAAGTGTGAAATTCCCAACAGACATTGAATAGTTATATTTGGCTTTGTAGTTTTAATAGGTTATCAAATAATGAATTACAGATTGCTTCTCCTAATTATCTTTATAGTGGATAGCATTCATCATCTCTGTCTATTTTATTACTGCAAGAATTCTGTGAGTCAGACTTAAAGATGTAGGAATGAAGATAAGTGTCATTGTGCCTCACTACTCCTTTTGTTTTTCTAACTTTCTACCAAACTAATCCTGTGAATAAATCTGTTTAGAATAATTCCTTATAATTTTAAACACAAAGACAGTGATTGAACAGCACTGCTAAACAAAGAGAGCTGTACTTATTTGCCTGCTACATTCCTCTTCTAGGAAACACGAGAACTCTCATGGCAGCACTTTTATGCTAAACTCAGAGTGGAATGGAAGCCGTGATGGTGAATTTTCATAAACTTTGAAATATGCATAAACTTTGAAAATTACCATGGCAAAACCTACATGAAACTGGTACAAATAAAAGCAATTGATTGTAGGCTCTTTCACAAGCTAACTGTCCATGATCTTCTATAAACTCTATATAACAAAACTACATTATACATTCAAACATGTATCTCCTTCATCAAACATAGAATTTCTTGTTTGATGCTATTGGAAACAGGAAAATAACAGGGTAGACTGTACACTTTCCCCTTCACTTCACTCCATTCTGGTCCTGGTCTTGTGTTAATAGAATTTAGCCTCTTGATTATATGGTTAAATGCATGGATAAGCATATCCTCTGAAATAGCTAGCAGGCCTGACAAAAGAAAACAAAGCCTTGGTCTCAGTTTGGCTCTATCACCTCAGTACAGACTATTGAAATATTCTTGTAAATTTCAATTAACTCATGTATAATAATGAATAATAACAAATACAAAACAACACAAGAAAAAGGGAAATATGTATTGTGGCATATCAAGACCATTTCTCATTTCTAAAACCATTATCAAACACTAGAAGCATGGCATGAATAACAGTGTTTAAGAATTTATCATCTGCAAGCAGTGAAGCAAGAAATAAAATGTACAAGCAGTGTACTTCTGGTGGAGCGTGCATACAGTCATGCTGATGCTTACACCTTCGAGTAATGCCTTGCATGTGTGATTCTTCCAAACATCCCCAAAAACATATCCAGAAATTTAATTTGACCTGATTTTACCCCAAGCAATGGAACTATTTCATGCAGCATTCCGGATATCATTCAGCTATAAACTACCAATCCATTGTGATTTAGATCAATAGTATAATTTAATAATTATGATAAGATTCAAGAGAACCATGTTTCAGTCAGTATTCTATGCTGTATTGTGGTCTTTGATTAAAGATGCGTATAAATTCTCAATTTATCCAGCTACCACCCAGAAATAATTATTCACTCAAAACAGAAGGCTATATCCTTAGTATGGTCAGTGGTGCAGTAAAATACTTCTGGTTTCCTTCCTATATCTGTTTCCTACCTTCTTTTTTAAAATAATACTTGAGGAACATGCAAAAGGGCTGTTTTTACTACAACATGTTTGTTACCTTTTGTCGAGAAATAGTACCATACTTCCTGAAATGTAATGCCCATCTTTTTGAGCTAAATTGCTTAGCCAAAATAAAGGCGTGCATTACATTGGATGGCATATTACAATCATGCATCTAAACCTTGCCTATGCCCCTCTGTTTGGCTGAGACTAGTGAACACGCAACCCTTGGTCTGATGGAGGAGCAGCACCATCCCAACCAGCCTCATTCAGCCCCACCCTACCCTACCCCACACTGCCCTTCCCATAAGAAATCTCATTCTTCTTCCAGCTTGGAAGAGAACCCCCCACCCCCTTTCCCATCCCAGCCAGTGCCTCCTTCCCTTTTCAGCTAAGAGGAGTAGAGTCCCCTTTTCCCAGCTGGGTTCTCCCTTGCCTCTCAACTAAGAGGAAAGGAGAAGCTGTGCCCCTTCCCCCTCCACCAAACCAGGCTAGCAAGCAGAAGGGCATGGCTTCTCCTTGCACTCAGCTGGGAAGGGCGCCAAATGGATGGAAATCCATTTTTTCGTAATGAGCACCTCAAAATTGATGGCACACTGGACTCTAGTAAATACAGGAATTGTTCAAATGGTGTTAATTTGTTTTGCTGAATTTGAATTTTAATGAAATTCCAATGAAAACTTGCTTGTCCAGAATTAGTCCACAACCCATTGAGTACAATGGATTTTTGCACATTCTGGCACGTCATGTTTCTTATTTATTACATTCCACTCATCTTGCTATGGTTTTGCATAATCTTCCTCAGCATCTTCAACTCTTTCTCCCTCTTTCTCATGTGCAGCCAAAACAATGCTTAGAATCCTTCTAGTAAGTCTCAACTATAATTGACCTATAGATTCAGTTGCTTTAAATAGGTAAATCTAATAAGTTCAATGGATCTACTTTTGTTGGACTTACAATAGGATTTAGGATAAGGAGTTTGGAAAAATGCTTCTGATTTTCATTAGTTATAAATTAAATAAATGGGACAACCATCTGCAGTTAGATAGGATTAAGTACAAAACTGGTCCAGAGTAAAGGAAGGCCAGACCATCTTAATACAGCCTAGCCCCTTGTTAGCCAAGTTGGAGGATAATCCAAATTCTGACCCAGAATTCAGAGTATTCCCTCAGTTGGAATTGACCACAACTATTTTCACTGCTTTCCTGGGTTTTCTTGGAATGTGGTAGCATGGGACACAGAATGACACTTATTACCTTCTACCCTCTTTGTCATGATGGTCTCTGGCCACAACATGAGTCCTACTGGTCAGTCATCACCTGAAATGACTTTGGTCAGGACAATGCAGTGATTGTGGAAGAAAAATGGGAGAAAAGGGTGAACTCTTTCTCTCCCCCATTTCCCTCCTCATCTTCTTGTTGCTTTGACTGAGAACACCGGATGGGAGAGGATGGTAATGGTAGCCATCCCACGAACAGTTGGGATTCCTTCCCGTATATGCAGCAGTGGAGGGGGGATGTGTGTGCAGTGGCCTGCCTGACCCATCCTGGAGCCAATTCAATGTACGCCATGCTAGTTCAGCCCCAGGAAAGCAACTCAGTGTAGATCTGCCCGAAGTTGGCCAGGAAATGTTTTTACTTATTTACTTATGCTTATCTGACTTCTCTATTACCTTGCATCCTATTCCCTCTGGGCTTCTATTCTTTCTCACGGATCCCACATCAGCTCATATCCCTGTCTCTTCTACTCCTGCCACTTGATCTCCTTCACTAATGTTCTTATTTACTAGCACCCATTGTTAGAAAAATACAAAGAGAGTTTTACAATAGATATCAGAATTACATTAGTGAAACTCAGCCATTCCACTAATCCACTGGACTGGAAACATAATTCAGATGTATTTTGTTCGGTTTTCTCCTCTGTGCTGCACCCTTTCATCAAAACTAGCAAGCAAGTTAAAGCTAAGAATGGTTTCTTTAAATCTGGGGTGAGAACCACATGACCCTCCAGTCAGAAATATCCAAAGGTGAGGAATTCTATTTCTCAAAGCATCTTGAGGGTTGGGTTACTCCCAACCCTGCTTTAAATCAAAATATTTTGTAAAAGTGTTGATAGGGGAACCTCAATGCCCAAAGCTTGCTGAGGTGTATTTCATTTTCTCCATGCCACTGTAATTAAACATCACATCCATTTATTTGAAGAATGCTTAAACCAAACATATTATGCAATGCTAATTCTCCAGTAGATTCTGCTACTAAAATGTAACATTTGAGTATCAACGTCTAGAATTATGTTGAAGATTTCTTATTTAAATCAAATTTAAAGTTATGAGTTATGTTTGCTTACCTTAATTTTTTCCATGGTCTATGATAATTAGCCAAACATGCACCATCTGTAAGAAAGTGCTCTGTTTCACTAACGATAAATAGCATAGCTTAAAATATTATCTTGTGGTGTATGCAAAGTTTTGTTGTTGTTCATTCATTCAGTCGTTTCCGACTCTTTGTGACCTCATGGACCAGCCCATGCCAGAGCTCCCTGTCGGCCGTCACCACACCCAGCTCCTTCAAGGTCAATCCAGTCACTTCAAGGATGCCATCCATCCATCATGCCCTTGGTCGGCCCCTTTTCCTTTTCCCTTCCATTTTCCCCAGCGTAATTGTCTTCTCTAAGCTTTCCTTTCTTCTCATGATGTGGCCAAAGTACTTCATCTTTGCCTCTACTATCCTTCCCTCCAATGAGCAGTTGGGCTTTATTTCCTGAAGGATGGACTGGTTGGATCTTCTGGCAGTCCAAGGCACCATCAGAACATTTTCCTTTGCTCAGCCTTCCCTAAGGTCCAGCTCTCACATCCGTAAGTGACTATGGGGAATACCATTGCTTTAACTATGCAGATTTTCATTGCCAGTGTGATGTCTCTACTCCTCACTACTTTATCGAGATTGGGCATTGTTCTCCTCCCAAGAAGTAAGCGTCTCCTGATTTCCTGGCTGCAGTCCACGTCTGCAGTAATATTTGCACCTAGAAATAAAAAGTATGTCACGGCCTCCACATTTTCTCCTTCTATTTCCCAGTTGTCGATCATTCTTGTTGCCATAATCTTGGTTTTTTTAATGTTCAGCTGCAATCCAGCTTTTGCGCTTTCTTCTTTCACCTTGATTAGAAGGCTCCTCAGCTCCTCTTCGCTTTCGGCCATCAAAGTGGTGTCATCTGCATATCTAAGGTTATTAATGTTTCTTCCAGCAATTTTTACCCCAGCCTTGCATTCGTCAAGCGCTGCACATCGCATGATGTGCTCTGCATACAAGTTGAATAGGTTGGGTGAGAGTATACAACCCTGCCATACTCCTTTCCCAATCTTGAACCAATCGGTTGTTCCATGGTCAGTTCTTACTGTTGCTACTTGGTCTTTATACAGATTCCTCAGGAGAGAGACAAGGTGATTTGGTATGCCCATACAATCAAGAACTTGCCACAATTTATCATGATCAACACAGTCAAAGGCTTTATAATAGTCAGTAAAACAGAAATAGATGTTTTTCTGAAACTCCCTGCTGTTCTCCATTATCCAGTGGATATTGACAATTTGATCTCTCATTCCTCTGCCTTTTCTAAAACCAGCTTGTACATTTGGCAACTCTCGCTCCATGTATTGCAGGAGTCTTCCTTGCAGGATCTTGAGCATTACGAAAGTTTGAGCATTCTTTAGCATTTCCCTTTTTTGGTATGAGGATATAAATTGATTTTTCCCAATCTGAAGGCCATTCTTGTGTTTTCCATATTTGCTGGCATATGACATGTATCACCTTTACAGGATCATCATTCAAGATTTTAAACAGTTCAGCTAGGATCCCATCGTCTCCTGCTGCCTTGTTGTTAGCGATGCTTCTTAAAGCCCATTCAATCTCACTCCTCAGGATGTCTGGTTCTAATTCACTCACCACACTGTCAAAACTATCCTCGATACTTATTATCCTTCCTATATAGATCTTCTGTATAGTCTCGCCACCTTACGCAAACTTATAAGCAACAATTCAAGCCTGCATAAGGTTACCCAATTACCAGAAACAAAAAATGAATGTTTCATGGGTATCCATTCAAGTTATAAAGCTAACCAGAGGGTGTCATTAATTAAATCATGGCTGTAACTTTTGGACATCCTAAAAATATACTTGCTAGTATCTGTGAGCTTATGATTATACAACAGTATTGCTTTTTCTCTTCAAAGTGCTTTCTTGACAGTTAGTTTTGTTGTAGAAACAAAGCATTTTTCTTGAGTTAACTACTCAGTTCTAAAAGATTTTATGATTCTGATTCTTTTTTTACTGGAACCAGGAAGATGACGGAGTAAGGAGAATCTTTCTTAAATTTGAAAAATTCCTTCTGGGAATTCTCAAAACCCTTCTAGAAATCAATTGCTTCTTCAAGATTTCTGCGGATTCACCCTTCTAATTTGCTTAATTATCTACAAAACAGTAAGGAATCTTTAGTGTTGTAAAAAAAACCCACCCATAATGATATGATTTAGTATAGTCTGCATCAGGTTCAGTTCATTCAACCCCCTTCGCTCTCCTGTTCATGTGTAGTGGAAATCCTTTTGGTTAAATTGAACCTGACTAAATGTATTGATTTAACATGTAGATGTAGGAAAGCCAACTGATTCAATGGGAGTAACAACAAGATTTAGGTTGAAGAGTTTGAAGATTTTGCTTCTGATTGTCATCACTTGTTCTCACAATCATGTATCCCATATAAAAAGATTAAGGGAAAAGGAAAGGGATAAAGGGCTTACTTGGAGCCTTTATTACTAATACAGATGTAATTCTTCCCACTATGTAAAGGTCTTTGAAAAGTACAGTTTCTGAAGGCTATTCACAGTGTGGAATTTGGTCTGTGCAGAACATAAATAAATGTCTATTTGGCAGAGAAGATGCTGTTTTATACGCCAAAAACATTTTTTCTTCATAGAAAAAAAATCAACCCAGAAATATTTGGGGAAAAGTGTTATTTTATGCATAGACAACATGAATCATAATTTTTTTTCTCCATTTTTTAATTTTTTAATAATTTTTTATTGATTTTGCATTATAAAATAGACATTGACATATAAAAGACATGTAAGACAATTTTAATGCATTATTATTTGCTTATAAATTGTGTTTATTTGAGATGCAAGTATTTTTTCTGGATTCAAGAATACTTTTTAACTGAGAGTCCAATAATTTGTTTTACAACTCTAACAGCTAAATAAGAATGCAGAAAAATAATCATACTTTTTATTTGCCCTGAATCTCTAATTTTTTGGGATCTGTGAATTATCTTAAGTTCCAATGTGAAGAGAAAAAGAGAAACATTTCTCCTTATCTGCTTTCTTCACACTGTATATAATTGTATACTGCTCTCTGGTGATCACACTTATCTTTTTTTTTTGAGGCTAAAGAGGCAAAAAGGTTACAACCTGTCCTCATGGCAGAGTTGCTTCAGCCCCATGAACCCTTCAGTTGAGTCACAGATTTGCTATGAAGGTGGACAGTCTTGGGACTCTTAATCCTTATAAAACATATACTATGTTGGATTTTCCAGTCCTGCGCGGTTTAGAGTGCTGGCAAACCATTCATCCACAGGGATGCTGCAATAGTCATTTTTAAAAAAATAAATTGACCTAATTTGCCTACCTCTATTAATATGCAGATTGGAAAACAGCTATCCTTTTGCTTCTGTTTTCCCAAACTTATCAGAGCAATTCTCATCACAAAAACCACAGCTAAAATTTGTGTTTCAAGTTTCTTGTTTGCATCAGATATATGGTTTTGTAGATAATGCATCATATTGAACCACAGGAAAATTGCCATACTAAAACTCAGGGAGGAATTATACCAGCTGCAAAAGTGTTGCAAGATATATGAGATATAAAACACGCACACACAAAATCAATACTCTGTTTTGTTTTGTTTTGTTGTGTGTTTTTTTTTAAAAGGCACCATATTTTCAGACAGGCTGCATGTAACAGTGTGTATTTGGACAGATATATGAAAAATAGTTTGTTTTGGGAAAGAATGGCTGTAAAATACATCTGTTAAATTGTTTTTGACCTAAGAAAAGTACTTTGGATGGAAACCAGTATTGGTTCCAACTAGATTTAGATCTAAAATTAATAAGAAATGTATAAGTAACCACTTAACCAACTTAGTTTATTTAATGAGTATATTTTTATTGGCATGCTTCATTGGATTTAGGCTGTTAAGGTTTGACATTTGTGATAACCCTTTAACCCATGTAGGCTTTTCACAGTAGATTAACCTGCTTGCTTCTCTGTTTTTGTTTTCAAGACACGCTTTTCAATGGTCTTGGCCTTGGTGCAGTCATTGGACTGGGCGTAGCTGTTCTTTTATTAATCCTTGTTGTGACTGATGTCAGCTGCTTTTTTGTGAGACAGTGTGGACTGCTCATGTGCATCACCAGAAGAATCTGCGGAAAGAAGAGTGGCTCCAGTGGAAAGAGCAAAGAGCTGGAAGAGGGAAAGGCTGCATATTTGTGAGTATCAGTCACAAGGTTTTAGAAAAAAAATGTCACTCATCTCATTCAGTGGTATATTTGAATTTTTTGGGGTAAACTTCCTACAGGTAGCATTGTCACAAACAGTGCATTGTTAACTATTTTAATTTGCATGCTATAAGAAATCCCTATGTATTTTGTCAACCTTCTAATCCTGAGATAGAGTAGCCATGTTAGTCCAGAATATCCATTATGATACTAATATAAGCTTTCATATACTAAGGCTCCATCCTTACTGCAGTTTGATACCACATTAAATATTAATGTTATTGAATTCTGGGGTGTTTTTTTTTGTTTTGTTTTGTGAGATATTTACCCTTTTCTGTCAAACCTCTAGTGCAAATTGCAAATCCTGGGATTCCATAGGATGTAGCTATGATAAAAGTGGTATCAAACTACTACCATTCTATAGTGTAGTTGGGAAGTCAGTCAACCTCAGATGCATCGTACATCTGGGGAAGCACATTTAATCTACAAATGTTTTATGCTGCCAATTTAGTTTTCTTAAGGCTCATCCAGACAGCATCTTTATCCCAGGAACTCCTGCTTCAAAATGGTGGGTAACCAAACGACATCACTTGAAAATGAGGGAGCAGTTGCTACAAAGGCCATTCAAGTGTGGGAATATCCCAGCTCTGGCCAGAAAATGCAGATATTTGAATCTCTATATGTCCTTACACTCAGAAAATGTGCGATTGTACATGTCAGTTCCTGATTGGTTGCACCCTAAACATATGGCAACAGTTGACTAGATGGTGAAAACTTTATCCTGGCAAGAGAAACTTTGTCCTTCACATGTTTAATAAAGTTTGTGACACACAAACAAAGATTCTGCCATGTAGTCAACTTCCCCATATTTTTATGATAAAAGCAATGGGGAACAGACATGTATAATGCAGGAACATCACCCTGTTGTTCCATCCTACAAGTACACCACAAAACCTGTCTGCACAGATGGCCAGACAACCTCTAAAATAGTAATAATGACCTAAGTTTTGTTCTTCGCTTGAAAGTGTGTGTTCCTATTTGATTGTGTAGTACTGGTTTCGAAAGGTGTGGTCCTACTACATAAACCTTGTTTGTGTGTCAGAAAATTCATTAAACGTGTGGATGGCAAAGTTTCTCTTGTCAGGACAAAGTTGTTACCCTGTAGTCAATGTTGTACATCTTTTCACAATAACAGCAATCAGGGACAGACATGTATAACCCAGGAATAGTACCCCATAGTTCACAGACACAAGCACACAGCCAAACAGTCTCTCTAGTCCAATAACAGAACTAATACAATGATTCACATATTCACAGTTTAAGTTTTTTTAAAAAAAAAATTGCAGACAACCCGCAGCAGCCATCTTGGGGCCTGTAAAATTCCAGGACAAAGCAGCCAGTGTGGATGACAGAGTAAGAAATTATGGACCAATAGGTCTGTATGTGGACCTCTTCTCAGGTCCCAGTTTGTTTGTTTTTTTGCCCCTGACTAAAACCTGCAATTTGGTGCTGTATGGAAGCACCCTCAGTCTCAAAGGTGCTACAATATTCCTTTGCATACTATATATATCTGATTTATTCTTACATGCTTTTATGGGAAGTGTGGTGAAGGTTTCAATGTGAGAAGGTAGCACAATGATACAGCTCATGTCATGCCTAACAAAGGTCTCAAGTCCACCCCCACCATTCTGACTTATAGAAGGAAAAAAACATAGGCCACATACCTGCTGGGGACATGAAAGACACTTTGTCATACTAATCCTTCAGTCTATTTAATAATACATTTCTTAACATATTAATGAAAATAAGGGGCTTCAGTCTGTCCTAATATTTAGCTACAGTTCTGAAGATTTTACTATTAGCTTATATTCAATTTTTTAAGTATTTGAGAACAGCTTTAGTAAATGTATTATGCATTAAGAAACTTAAATTTAGTATGTATTTAAAATATAATATTAGGAAACATCATATATTCTTTTAAACTATAACACAGATTTCACCATTCGTCATGCTGAACAGATTGGATATGAACTTTGCATTTACTAACTTCAATATTGGTTTCTTTTTTTAAAAAGCAAAGAGTAAACTTCTGTTTAATCTTCAGCCATAATCTTGATATCAAACTATTATATTTGTGTTAAAATTGATGCCAACTGAATAAATCATTCCACTTTTAAAATCATTCCACCTTCAATATATTTGAGACAAAGCAAAACTAGAACTAATATTAGTGAAATATTTTGTCAATAGATAGATTGATGATGCATAGATTGTCCAGTCTTTTGAAACAACTGCTGTTGCATGACTTATGTAGGACATGATCTATATAGGAAGCATGTATACAGAAAGTGGTCTGAAATGCTACACACAAATTGTTAATAGGCCCAGTTATAGATAGTATGTGTTTCTTTGGTTACAACAGCTGACTATTTATCTGTTTGGAGGCACAACTCAATGTGGTAGATATGAACAAGAAGATCCTATAAAACTTGAGAACAAGATATTTGAAAGTATGACCCTTGTATCCACAAGGGATACATTATTCAACTTGCCATGAAAACAGGACACTGTGAATAATAATAAGCCTTGTTGAAATAAATAACTTCTGTTGGGGGTTACAATTGAGGTACCCTGTAGGACTAGAAAATTCCTAAAGAAGTATCCTGTATTGAGATTTCCTAGGCTTTCCAGGGCAACTCTGTGGTAACTTCTGGCAGAAGCATACCATAGAATCAACCTGAGATGACACATTGCATTGCAAGTGAGTAGATGAAACCACAGGTACCAGTCCTGCAGGTACATGGGTTGAATTGTGTTCTCCTTCTATGAAACTGTTGGGGTTTTAAGTCTGTTTCATTGTTTGCCATTTAAAGAGGCCTGTGTGATGGGATGTAGGAGAGTGCTTTCATGTTATAATTCCCTCTGTGTCATGGAGTATAACCTGTCACCCTCACTTTTTCCAGCAACAGTCAGGTCTTTTACATCTATATGGGCTTTCACTGAAGGAAATTGTGCTTATTTTTATGAAGCTATTTTAAATTATATTTTAACTTACTCATCTATCTATCTATCTATCTATCTATCTATCTTGAATGTCCCATTTTTAACCCATGTGAAATCCAAACAATTTTAATAGATTTTTAAAATTAGATTTCACTGTTGTGAGCTATCATGACATTTGAGGTGAAAAAACAGAAGATTGATTGATTGATTGATTGATTATCTTAGTGACATTTTTGGATCAAACAAAAGTTATTTGCATCAATTATAAACGAATAAGATTTTATTGCATAATCTTTTGTGTATCTGAATCCAGTAGCACAACTAACACCTGTATTTTTATCATATGGCGAATCTAAGAATCTTTTAATATTCTTTAGGAAAGATGGATCAAAAGAGCCAATAGTTGAAATGAGAAGAGAAGATGAAAGAATTGCCAATCATGAAGATGGAAGCCCAGTAAATGAACCCAATGAAACAACCCCATTGACAGAACCAGAGTACGTAATATGGCATTTTAAATATTTTAAATATTTCACAGATACATATACTTATTCACAGTAAATAATTGGAGTGGAACAAAATTACATTGATGTCATTACAACTCTTATAGATGGATTGTAGGTGTAAATCGCAGGCAGAGCCTTATGGGAATACATAAACTGTACTCCCAATCTGGAGCTACACACTTTTTTAGGTATTGGAAGAAAATATTTTGTTGGTATGATTGAGAATTGAACATCTGCATCAGTAAAGATATTCAATAAATTACAATTACTTTCTCACATATCTGCACATCACTAATTCCCAGGGGTTTTGGGGGGGGGGGGGGGGATAGAGAAAGCTTTAGATATGGAAAGCGATTCATAGCTTATTTCTAAAATGGAAATGAAGAATGAGGAACCTTTGTTATTCAATTATTTATTTCCCAATTTCCCAATTTTGCAGAGAACCTGTACACATATAATTATTAAAATCAAAAAACCCAGAGACAAATCAGAATTAAGAGAAGTTGGAAGAAGCAGAATAGAATTATAATAAATATATAAAAATACTCTTCTGTGAAGTGAAAGATGTGCCCTAACACTACCTTTCCATGGTGGTGGGATTGCGCACCTCTGTATGGCAAGATAGCTGATGGTAGGTTTTCCTCATCAACAAGCTTTCACTGAGGAAATAAACTAAATGTACCAAACAGCTACTGGACAACAGTAGTAGTGGATTGTGCAACACTGGCAGAAGATCGCTCAAAGACAACAGCTGTGGTACCATAACAAACATATGGTAGAACTAAAAAAATAAAAAGAAAGGGTAATGTCAAACTTTTCCTAGAGTGTTTCATGTTTTTGGAAGCATGGGTTACAAATGTAATATTATCTCCTTTTTTCTTTCTCACAGGAAACTGCCATTAAAGGAAGAAAATGGAAAAGAAGTTTTAAATTCAGATACTTTAGAAATCAAAGTTTCTAATGACATCATCCAGTCAAAAGAAGACGATAGCAAAGCATAATACAACAATTACAGCTGTCTTGAGGGGGGAAGGCATTTGGATTAAATAAATTTGTGACCAAAACTTTACATCTGACCTTAGTTTCTAGAGCAACCTAAATGAAATAATTAATAGAAGTAGTTCAACCTGCTTCTATTGACTGCCCATGTTTTTATTGTTGTTGTTGTTATTATTATTATTATTATTATTATTATTATTATTTTACTTCAATATTTTTAGTTTGTAGTCCTGGCTGACATCAGCCCTGTTATATCCATTCGGTGATCAGCCCTGTTATAAATATTGTAACTTATTTTATTGCTTAAAAAGTTTATTTATAAGTTAAAATGCCCCCTTAGCCACAGACTGTACATGAGACAGCTATGCCACTTGTGACAGAAATTAAACCCATGAGAGAAAGTGCCATACACATTTATATTTGTTTGTATTTGCAATTTTAAAAGATTTTGGTTGCCTTTAAAAGAAAAAATATATATAAATATATATAAATATAAATATATATATATAATATATCAGTCTCAGTTAGAAATTAGATATATGTAGCTGCCAAAGGCTAATACTGTCCTCAGCTGCAGCTGACCTTTGACACAAGAATAGACTGAATTTCCTCATGGTGATAATCCTGCACTTCACACCGATTCTTAAAGACAATGGAGGGTTCATAGGTTTGATGTACAGATTTTAACAAAGTTGTGAACTATTTTGATGAAAATATTGATCACATCCTAACTATCCAAGTCCACCGAAATTTCAGTGCTTCAGATATTTTGTATTTATGTTTGGAGGATTGTGTGTAAGCTAAAACTGTCAAAATTTATTTTGTGTGAAAAATCAGAATCCTGGAATATAACCATAGCACTCAGCTTCAAAGGAAATCTTGCAACAATAAATACAAGCTCAACTGAGTTGCCTCACTGTATTTATAAAACATAATATTGTTCATTCTTGGCTTTTAATCACTTAGTTTGCAAATAAATCTCTTTGTTATGATATACAGAGACAGCAAAAAAACCTATACAGCAAGGGCCAGGATCCAAAGAACTATTTTTTCCTTGATCTCAACCAATGTGGTCTTCATTTTTTCATTCTTTTGGACAGTCACCATTCCATATCACAAACTTTTTGGAAGTTGTCCTCAGTTTCAAAAGATATGTGCCACTCAAGAGTTAATATTTAAGAAAAACAGTTCAAGTGTCTCTTTGAATATGGTGAACTAGTAACATATTTCTTAATATCTAGCAGGAGAAATTAAATAGTGAAGCATTTTAATTAGTCTTCACCATTTTTCCACTTAGAAATAACAACATAATTTATATTGGAAGTAGCCCTAAGGAAAAAAAAAAACAATAATTCTATGGTTTGGCTCAGGATGACATCCAGTATTATGCATGCCTATTGAATAAATAAATAAATAAATATTAAGCATATGTCCTCAGTAAATCTGACTAGATGAAATCAATAGGAGGCCTAGATCCCTTCTTATCTTGGAAGTTAATTAAGGTCAGCTAGGAATAATACTTGGTTGGGAGATTGCCAATAAATACCAGCTCTAGACAATATCTCAGGGGAAGGAACTGGAAAAACAACCTCTGAATATTCCTTGTCTAATGAAACTATGAAATGTATGAAATCACCATAGATTGACATACATACAGGATACACACACATCATAGGTGAAGCTAAGGCCATCAATCTCATTCACAGGTAACTGAAGTCTTTGGGAGATTCATTCTTACATACATTACTAATGTTGTCATAGCAAGCAAATATGAAAAGAGTGTTCCAGATGAACAAATCTAAGGAGAAGTGTGGCAGCAGCAGAGGCATCTGGAAAACAATGAAGTAAGTGCTTGCATGGGAGACAGCCAAGGAATACTAAGTCCTGTAGGCTATATTCCAGAACTGGCAAACCACCTTTGTATGTTTCCTGCCTAAGAAAATCCTATGGAAGTCATGGGCTCACCATAAGTCCACAGGCATCTTGAAGGCATAAGGATTTTCTGGAATCTTCTTAAAAATCTTAAGCTTGATTATGCTTGGTCACAAAAGTAAAAATGCTGTTTAACAAGAATATCAAACAAAGTTTTACATTTTCATTCAACAAATCAGGCAGAACAATTAGCAAACCATCATAACAATTTTCTACATTCTTACCCCCCCCCCCCAAAGATTTAATATTTAGTAGACATTAAGCATTATGATGGACTGGGCTATACATAGAAAAGCTACTCATATAAAGAAAGTTTATAATACTATATTTTATCTCAATATCTTTTATAAGTCTCTGTATGAATAGACCATGCAACTTTTCAGATGTATAGAAGTCCAATTAAAGATGCTAAGATTAATTGAAATCCCCAAATTACTAGTATGTCTGGTGGGAGAGCAGCTGCCTGTGATTGTGCAAGAAAATAGGTAGTAGTGTTATTTGTGGACCCTGATCTAACACTGAATTACTATGTATTACATCCCAATAAACAGATATGGGATTTCATTCTAAAAAAAAAACCCCTATGTATTCATAAGATACACATGATAAGCAATGACCTAGCTCCTTTATTTTTATGTTACTTCCAAAATGGAAAATATCCCAAATAAATATCATAAATATGCACACCACATCTTGCTATTGGGTTTCAGAGAAATCATGAAATCATAACCTTTAGTAAAAAGAATCTTAATTGTAAAAATATTAATTTAAATCTTTGCAAGGTTATACATTATTAATGTGTCCTGAAAAAAATAGATGGAAAACTGCATGATACTGAAATCATTTTGTAGCTGCTACTTTTAAGTAGAGAGAAGAGAGGGGAATGGCTCCTAGCAAAAGGCATTCACAGCACAGGGACTATAGGCAGTGATCACATAAGAGTACAGAAGACTACAGAAGTCTTGAGAGATTACTGTAGCATCAGCATAAGTTGGTGACATTGCAGATCTCATCCCTCCTCCATGACAGCTTTTTGTTCCCATGTTAAGAGGAAAATGAATCTGCTGTGATTTGAATGTTAAAGGAGCTATTCAAGGTACTGTCGTTATTTTGGAAATTGGATTTAGCACTTTGGACAGTTGAGGGATGCAAATCTTCCCTTATTTCATTCCTAATTGCAAGAAGAGTTCCATAGTTTTTTTCCCCACAGTACTGGAGAAAAAGGTTGTCTACATCGCACTTAAGATATTCACATTTACAAAATCTACCAAGGATATACACTGCAAAGAAACACACATTTGCATAGAAAAAAACCGTATGTTTAGTTGTGTGTAGAGTAATTAATTACTTGAGAGACTCTGAGTAGTGCAAAAAAACAAAAACAAAAAAAAAACCCTTTGAACTACACTATTCTTTGCAGGGTTACCAAAGCATTCTGGAACCCATTATTCTGCCTGGAATCAAATGGATGAATATTATTTCCATCTTTTGAACAACTCTTTTAAACTGGATACTAAAACACAGAACAGTTTGATTGCCCCAGTGACATAGACCTACAAGTCATGACTGTCCTTGCCCTGATGGGACATTTTTGTCACAGTTCTTTGTCACAATTCTAATCTTGAACAAAACAATGAGCAATTTTAACATTTTTGTGTTGTCAGAAAGGCTTTAAAAACAGAGGACAATCCTTTTTGCAGATGATTACATTTCTTTCTTTCTACACTGAGCCATGCTTCCAGTGTCTCCTTGTCCAAAGCTTAACCTAAATAAGAATGATGTCCAATGAAATATGTCAATGAGAAATGTCCACCAGCCAGCCATGGTACTTTTTTGATAGATGCCATTGATTATGGATTTCCTCTCACCCTTCTTTTCCCAGTTCCCCCCTTATTTGTCTTGAGTGCTCTTTGATTTGATGTTCTAGTTCCACAGCCAACAGAATTCCAATCTTGCTGATGTTTCCTTCTTGTGCATGAATGGTGCTATGCTCAACCACTTACAATGAAAGCTTGTAATTCACTATTATTATAAAATATGATCTAAGCCTAAGAATCATCTGCCAAGTCTAGTGCAGTACCAACATAAAAATGCACATATTGTGGCATACAAATATGCAGGAATCCTTCATAAACAGAGTAACTATTTTATGTCTTTCATATATACTAGGCCTGTTTGATCAAGAAAAAATTTGTTTCTAAATTCGATTCTTAATTGGGGTGTTTTTTTGTTTCGATATTAAAAATATTTACAAAACTTACCAAAAAAATGTTTTGTTATTTACGAATTTTCGTTAATATTTACAAAACATTTTAGAAAAAATTTTTTTCTTGATCAAACAGGCTAAGTGTGAATGTTGCAGTAATGGTCACCTTGATTAGCATTGAATGGCTTTCTCCCACCCTGGACATTCCATAGTATTAGAGATGATATATAACTCACCATTTGCCTAGTTTCCAACAGACCTCTGAGGATGCCTGCCATAGATGTGGGCAAAATGTCAGGAGAGAATGCTTCTGGAACATGGTCATATACAGCCCTGAAAAGTCACACAAGCCGGATGGCGCGCGGAGGCCGCTTGTGAGCGCGCGCGCGCGCCATCCAATGGGCTGGCGCAGAAGAGGAGGGGGGCGCAGAAGCCGGAGCCCATTGGATGGCGCGCGCGCTTACAAGCGGCCTCCGCGCGCCATCCGGCTCCGGTTCCTGCGCCCCCCCTCCTCCTCCTCCTCCTCCCAGCTGGAACCGGAACCGGAGCCGGATGGCGCGCGGAGGCCGCTTGTAAGCGCGCGCGCCATCCAATGGGCTCCGGCTTCTGCGCCCCCCTCCTCCTCCTCTTCCTCCTCCTCCTCCTCCTCCCAGATGGGAGGAGGAGGAGGAGGAGGGGGGGCGCAGGAGCCGGAGCCCATTGGATGGCGCGCGTGCGCTCACAAGCGGCCTCCGCGCGCCATCCGGCTCCGGTTCCTGCGCCCCCCCTCCTCCTCCTCCTCCCAGCTGGAACCGGAACCGGAGCCGGATGGCGCGCGGAGGCCGCTTGTAAGCGCGCGCGCCATCCAATGGGCTCCGGCTTCTGCGCCCCCCTCCTCCTCCTCTTCCTCCTCCTCCTCCTCCTCCCAGATGGGAGGAGGAGGAGGAGGAGGGGGGGCGCAGGAGCCGGAGCCCATTGGATGGCGCGCGCGCGCTCACAAGCGGCCTCCGCGCGCCATCCGGCTTCTGCCACGGTGCACTGCTGGGGTTCTTGGGAGCGCCGGATTGGCTCCCAGGCTCCAGCACTGCAGCACCACTCAGCAGCAGCCTCCATGCCATTAACGACACGAGCTGAAGCTCGTAAAATACATGGGGCTGCTGCTTCGATATTTTTAAACCCTTCCGGGTTTAAAAATATGTTTTGATATCGCGTCGGATATTCAAAAAATAACGATTAAAAAACGAAAAACGAATTAACGAAACAAAACCGACAGGCCTAATATATACACAGTAAAATTAAATTGAGTTGGACTGTTTTAACAACATTTAACCATACAATAAATTCAACTAAATATTTGTATCAGAAAACAGTGTTTTTTATCCTTATTAATCTGAAATTCTATATTTAAGTGCCAAATATGAGACTTTTTTCCTTAAATAATTTAAATGTCTGTGCCTTTGAGTAGCATTCATGCCACTCTATTTTAGTAAAGCTAACAAAAATGAAAACCTTCAGTTATTTGTCTAAGGATCCCTCTTTCTCTGACTACAGAGCTCCAGACATACATTCCTCTCAGATTACAAATACAATGTTATAAAGATGCAACAAAAATGCAAGATGACTCAAAATGTGTGGAACCATCCTATATTTCCCAATTTGTTTTGTTTGTTGGTAAATGTACCTACATGTGTAGAGAATTCTGTGTTTCCATTACAGTATGGAGCTATTTTTTCTGGGACCTCTTCACAATTTTTTTTTTGGCTTTGTTCTTCCATTTGTCGATGGCCTGCCGAGAGTTATAAGATGATGATGGCTTGACCCCATTCACATTCCTTCTGAAGTGGAGGCAAAGCATTGCAAAATGCTTGCTCCTCCACGATGAAGAGAAAAGTTTTTTGGATAACTCAGATGGAGCTACCCACACTTTATTCTCTTATGATGGAGAAAAGGGCAACGAGGTAATGTGTTACTGCCTTGTCTTGTCCCCACCATATGATGGGGAAGGAAAGGGGTGCATGGGGCATCATGAGGCACCCCACATGCTTTCCATTTCTCCCGTGCCTGCTGGCAAAATGGCACAACCCCAGATGCTCTGTGAAGTGGTCCATAGTTAACGTTCTCTTTTGAAAATGAATTTCAAATCATTTTTTAAAGAAAATAGCACTCAGTGCCATTTCACACAAAATATAAGAGAGAAACAGAAGACACCAGTGACATAGATTTTTAAATTTTATTGCCTAAATCCTCATGGCTAAAGTTCATTAGATCAATTTTCTGAGTAAAAAGTCATTCATTTTCCCTAACCACATTAATTCTGCCTCACAAGGGACCTGAATAATTATTTTCCTCAATTTATTATGAAAAGTAAAACAATTGGGAGGTTTCCCTTCTGTTGAACTGAACCTCTCACCTTTAGTAGTCACAATAATGTATGTACTCATATCTCTTAACTATGGCATGCAATTTAATTTGTCCTATAGGTATGATAAAAAAAACCAGTTAAAGTCCCTGACCACTACAACCAGACAGAGTCAAACTGGATTTCAAGGACTATGTATTGCCTGTAATTGGTCTGTTTTATCCCCCAAACCTAGAGGCTTAGGGATACATGCTTCTGAAATTAGACTTTAAAATTAATTTTGCAGTGGAAAAGCCAGACATGCAAAAGGCAAAAATGTGTAGGTGTTGAGAGCTGTCTACTATGACAAACAAAATATCTTACACAATCTGAGGAGGACATTCTAATTACACATGAAATGCATTATCGAGTTTAACCCAAGGTCTCTCTATGAAGAAAATGCATCTTATCTCACAAAATAATTGTCCTTGAACATTTTACAGTTAAATGTTATCTCACCTAACCAGGTTGAATGTTGATCTCAAAATATATTTGGGAAATAAATATAGAGATAGGCAGTTGTTTCACTCTGTTTAGCCCACAGTAATGTGATGTTCAAATCTAGAAGACCTATGTATTTCTGTGTCACTACTTGCTGACAGTACATTTTCTGTGCAGGTGAGTGACTATGATGGTAAAACATAATGATTGGTAGCAGTACTGATGCACTTTTATAACATGAAGAAATCTCTTTAATACCCTGCTCTGAATATTTTTGACTTTAAAATTTGCATTATGAAAGTGTCTGCTGCTGTAAAATGTCTAAAAGGGACAACATTTATTAGATTTCCAACATCCATGTATAAATGACTGACCAATGACAATCCTATTCAAACATTACTATGACTAGGAACCTTCAGTCTTGAGATCAGTTATATTTATATATCTGATAGCCTCTAGAAATGAAAAACAAATCAGTACAACCCAGTCAATTCTAAAGAATTGTGTCCCTTCAAATACACAGTATTAAAGATTTTGATCTTAGAAAAAAGCTGACCATTTAGAAAAAAAAAGACTTTGTGTGCAAAAGGCTAAAATGTCAAACAAGATGGGAACCTCTGGTCTTCCAGATATTTTGAAACTACAAGCTCCATATGCCCTAATCACCACACACACGGTGAAGATTGGTGGGAATAAGATTGTATCTTAAGGGCCAGATATTTTCCCTATATGTGAAAAAACAGCAGACGATGAAAAACAGATAAGCTGCAGAGCTGTTAATACCATAGGATTATAGGCATGGTTAAAACAAAGTAAAAACCCATGTATGTCATAAAGGGCAAACTTACCTGATATGTATTTAAACTGTCCACTATATTACAGTTACAAAACTTTTTGAATGTATATGAATTCGTAATTTAAAAACTTAAAATCAAAGAGACAAATGCTTTTCCAGCTATGTAGCCTTCTAAGACAATGATAGCTTTCCTGCTACACTCACATTTAGTAAGGTTTTATTTATTCTGTATACAGGTTAATTAATTTGTTGTCTGACAACATGCTGTTTCAACAGTCCATATATGGTATCTGCCACTTGGGTTATTGACTGTTGTGATAGATACAACTGGGATGTGTTTATTGTTTCAAAATTTTATGTTCCAATGAAATGCTGTATATATATATATCTAAACTGTAAAAAAAAGGAAAGAAAAGTTACTGCAAATGCTGGTTTTGTATTTATGGAAGACATTGAAAGTATGGATTACAGTTATATCAGTTATTTGTCACTCTCCACCATTTGTATATTAATAGTAAAGAGACTTTTACTTTAATGAAATGTTGCATTTTACTTTTATGCTTTATGTTGTGTGCCAAAAATAACCTGGACTGGAGAGAGTATCAGTAAAATGCATTCACTATTCCAGATTTTGTTTCCCTAGAATAGAGATGGGAAACTTGGGGGCACTCAGTGTTTTGGACTGCAGCACTCACCATCTTTTGCCAGTGGATATACTGACTAAAGCTGATGGAGCATGAAGTCCATAACATCAGGAAGGCTGCAAAGTTGTACTACCCTATCCTAAGAGAAATTATACATTATGAAAAATGAAAAAAAAAGTGGGTTTTTTCGCTGCTACAGTGCAATGCACAGACACATCTCTTTTAAGCAAGCCTTCAAAATACTCTGTGATTACAAATAAGATAGAGGGCATTGATTCCACCTTCAGCACTGCAAATCTCTTGTTGCCAAACCTGGATCATTTCATGAGATCAGTTCCTGAACAGCTTGCAAGCCTGGCTCTCTTTTGACATGTGAGGAACACGAACTTGTATTAATTGGTATAATTTGATTATTATTGAGTAGGATATTAAGTTGAAAGAAGTTTTGTTTTGAATGAAAAGAGTTATAGTAGATCAGATTAAATGTAATTCAGCATTCTGTTTCCCATGATGCTCAAACATATACCACTGGGAAGCCCAAAGCTAAAAGCAAAACATGAGAGCAATAGCCCTATCCTGCCAGTGATCCTCAGTTATTGGTATTCAGATGCATGCTATCTGTCTCTGGATGGTACCTATGGTCCATCAAGGTGGATGGACATAGATAACAATTTCTTCCATGAATTTGTCTAGTTGTTTTTAGTACATATGTATAGTACATATCCTCAGTGTGAAATATGTAATTTAGCTATGCACTGTGTGAAATTATAATTCCTGTCCAACTTGAGGAATAAAGAGACCAGACAACAGAGAGGGGATGAATTAGGGTCAGCTTTATTAATTTTTTTTGGTGATAAGCAAATATAAATGGGGGAGCAATTTGATATGGGAGCAGTTGGAGCAGTTAGTCTCCCCAGACCTCTCTTGGGTGATGTCACCATAGCTCCTAAGAAGAATCTCTGAAACTCAGAATTGCTTTCAGGTCCAGCTAATAAACTGGAAAGCTAGCCAGAGGGTGAAAATCTCCAAGCCACTTAAGCTCCTGATGAAGGGAAAAGACCCAGAAACTAGTCCAAAAGACAGGCGATTTCCCCCCAATACCAAGATCGCATGATACACATGAGCATTTCTAAATTCCCATTCTATACAAAATGTGCCAGTAGGTGTATCACAGGATGGTATCTCTCATCAATACCTGCCATGGAAACCTATTTAAAATACCATCCTTAGCCAATTCTCCATGACAATGTAGGATAGGTGAAAAAAAAAACATTAAAGAAGCCAGGGGGTGGGGTTGGGGAGGATTGCTACATAGCCCTGAAGCAACAAAGCCTGTGTAAAGAGGCAGGAGGGTAGGTCAAAGAATTCCAGAATGAAAGGTTGAGGGAGAGACTGCCTTTTAAAAACCAGCAAAGCCTGGCCTCTCACCTCATCTTGGCATGTGATGCCAGAACATATTTTACAACTGGCTAGAAGAATGCTATCTCATCCCCACCACCACCCTCATTGCTCAATTGGTATCAAGTGATCTGTCCAGAATTTCCCAGTATTCATTAGGTTCTAGATCCAAGAGTGGAGTCTGTTAAGATGGAGTATGCTGTGTTTCAAATGTAATTTCATACTTTGATATGAAATTATCATAAAACTGGCAGTCTTCTGGACCAGGAATTCATTTTTTTGCACAGATGCCTCATCCTATAGAAACATTGATTTTTTTTCCAACGTAAAAAATTAGGTTAAAAAATCTCATAAAATTATTCACTTAAGAAAAAATTGCAGCAGTACTAAAGGAAAACCTAGACATATAAACACAGATAAAAATGCTTGATTGCTCTTACCTTAAAGTTGCCAACAGGAATTGAAGAAAACAAATTAATTAGTTCTGCTAATAACCGAATCCACAAAAATAAACCTGGAAGTTGCAGGTAAAGTGGGAAATGTAGATGGGAACTAATACAACCCCCCAGTCCCTAAAGTCAAGCATTCCTATATTTGAGAAATCTTTGTTTTTCATTCCTTGAGGTAAATGATACTTTGTGGCAAACTATTATTTGTTTGCTTGTTGTTGTTGTTGTATTTGTTTTTTTATGTAAGAAGCAGATTTTTAAACAAAATGAAGTTTTGCCTTTTTAAATCAATTATGTTCATCAGCCCTCAAAACTGATAAAATAACTTTTAAAGATTTTCAGTTATTTATTCTCAACATATCATTGCCTGTACTGGATATTTTTCTTCCCCAAAGAAGATACAGCCCAATTTTGCAGACAGTAGTTAATATTTTGTTAGTGCTGTGTATGCGTAAATGGTGCATAAATGCAGGCATATTCTTTTTTAGATGGGACTCAGGGGACTATTCACTCGCTTATGCACTCTATGCTACACAACAGCCACAACAAAATTCCAGTTGTGATTGCTTCATTTTTTCACCAATCAAACATAAAGAATAGGGAAGGCAATTACGTATAGGAAGACATAGCTCTTCTGGAGAATGGGAGTACACTATATTTCTCACCCTACACTCAACTGAACCCAATATGTGAATTCCCACCCACTCCCTATTACAAATACCAGGTCCTTCCAAAGACTGGCTATTTAACATGCTAGCTAAATAAATGGTAAATTAATAGAAAATTAGCCAGTCATTTCATGTAACTAACTACTTCCTAGCACTGAAGAACCCTTTTTGGTGGAAGCTGCAAATTCTAGTCATAGTTTCTTCTTAAACAGAAAAAACAAGTGTCTTTTTCAGAGAAATACAATAGAGGTAAAAAAAAGTTTGCACACTTGTGGGAGAAACAGAATAGTAAAAGGCCTATTGATTGTCTTTGTATGTGAATTCATGTCACATTGTATGAATTTTAATTATTAATCCTGGCTGGTTTAAAATGAAAGTGACATAGCGGTTATCATTAATTTAGTCTCATAGACATGACAATAAACTCATGTTTATGTTAATGCATCTGGGTTCATTGTGAATATACAGTTAGGCAGTATTCATTTAAAAATGAATATGCAACTATAATACATAAAATATATTTTCCTAAATTGTATTACAATCATATAAAAATGCAAGTTCTGTTTCCTTTCTCCAGCTCCAAAAAATCCATATTTGCATATGAATAAACACAGATGCGCTATAATTAAATAATAATATTCAAAGAGCAAATGTCATTCATTTGGATGTTATGCCCACTTGAAGATCTTTCTAAAACAAACTTAAAACTTAGATTTGTCATTTTAACCATTGCATAGCCAATACATAAAAATGTACAACACAATTTGATTTATTTTCAATTAATAGACAGGAATGAGAATCATATTGTAATTTTCTGACAATACATGAGGCAACTCCATTCATAGCAGCTCCATTGTTTATATCAAATAATTTAAGGAAGTAAATTCATGCTATCTAGTAAGATTCCTATCTACTTAGAAGTGAACACATTCAATTCAATACATTTATTTTCATGTAAAGTGATATAGATTGTACTCAGTGAGTATAACACCACACTTGCGACGGAGTTGAAAAGGAGGACTTACTGAAAACAGTTTTTCTGAGAGATTGAGGAAGTTCATTTATATCTTACTTTTCTATCAGTTTTGACCATAAATGCAGTTTAAAACATATAAGCAAGCAGAAAGATATAAAATGATGATGATAAACAAGAATCTGTCAACAAAATAAACATTAGTGATTGCAATGTTTTCAACAAGAAAACATTATCAAGAATAAAGCCTGCCTAAAAGTCAAGTTTAAGTCACTAGGACACCACAGATTTTCCTGTAGAAATTCTAACATACACAAATAATTGTTACAATAATCATCATAATTGCTGTTGGTAAGTATTTCAATGCTTGCTTGCATGACTAAAATTGGGAGGGTGCACTTAAACATTTCCATGAATGTTTTAAATGTATATGAGATTTTTGTCTATTAAGTCTAAACTTCTGTAACCAGATTTAGTTTGAACATGATTATAACTATAGATATTATGCTTCTGATTGGAAAATTAGTTTTACAATGTGCATAAAGCCAAATCCTGTCCACGTAATCAAGACCAAGTGTGTTCAAGTGCATGGTGCCTATCACTATTGACCCCTAGTTAAGCCCTTTTTAGTTAAAGGGACTAATATTTTATATACAGTTTCTGCAGGGTCAGTCTAGACAGCCTCTTTGCATTTGAATTCTCCATTACTCTGCCCTTTAAGAATCCTTTCAGTGGTCTAGCCTCTGGCAGAGCACTTCTGGTTCTTGGAAGAGACAGCCTTTTCATGATTGGAAGGTGAAGAGAGAGGAAGGTCAGAAGGTTAATAAAATAACATGTCCAGTTGGAGCTGTATGAGCTGTATTCAAGTCCAGTCAGATTTAAATGTTGAGAACATCTTAGAGATAGTTGAACACCATACAAGAAAGAGATAATAAGAAAAATAAAGGTTCAAGAGCCTCAATTCGGCCAGAACTGTATCTGTCTCTCAAAGATTTTGCCTCTTCTCATAAAGACTTTGTAGTCCTGTTTGATTTAGCTATATAGTTTCTGATCTCTTCCCTGTGCAACCAGTTCAACTTCCAAGTAGTTAAGATAGTGTGGAGGCAGAACAGTGAGTAAGAGAAGGTAATGCCACATGTTGGTGATTACTGTATGGCTCATCCTAACATTCTTTTCATACAGTCTGAATTATATAAGGACGATGCTCTTTTAACTCACTTTCTGTGGTGAGTAGATGGGAATCTCAATCAGGTTGATCTCACTCTATTGCTCATCCTGGCATTCTTTTTATATGGCCTGAGTTATGTAAGATTGATTCTCTTTTAACTTGCCTTCAGTGGCATATAGATGAGAATACTAATCAAATTCATTTTGCACTATGCAAGGATAACTGTGAGTTAAAGCATCTGATGCTGCACGTTGGCAGTTACTGACATTCTTCACATATGGCTTGAATTCTACAGGGCAGATGGTATGTATCAAGGTATGGTCCAAATTCTTCAGGGCAGATTATATGTATGAAGGTCTGGTTTGTACAGGACAGATGGGGTTTACCTTTCTGTTGAGAGGAATGCTTTGTTCTTGAAAGACTTGAAAGAGAGGATTGAAGCCATAATTGGCTTTTAGGTGGGGGAAAATGACTAGGCAGATGGCTGTCAACTTTTGTGGCATGTTGAATTTTTAAATTAGATTCAGTAGGCACCATGGCATCCACTTTGTGGGAGAAGGGTGGGTTTCTGAATGGTCTCTCTAGGGTCTCTACCTTGGCAGGCTATGAAAGGGTCCACCCTTGAGACTAGAATGGGGATTTCTCATTCTTGTAAAACTTTTGGTTTCAGAGGAAGTGCCCACATGATGGCCAGGGGGGCTCCACACTTCACAACATCCTCCTTTTTCAACTTGAGTGATGCATCCTCCCACCCTCAGGGTAGTGTGAGTTTAGAACTGGTCACATAAAGGCTGGGTGGGATTTTCCACCCCCATGCCCCCCACATTGAATTTGAAGGTTCTTTTGTCTACCCCTCACTGTTTCTGTTGAAAGTGGAAATTGACTCTTGGAAGAATCACCTACATACACTTTCACTGGGCATTTTAAAAGTTTAAATTAGATTTAAATGTTGTAGGTGAAGGGTGGACTTCTGGACGGTTTCTCTAAGGTCTCTTCCATGGTGAATTTCGAAAGGGTCCACCCTCAAGGCTAGAAGGGGGGGGGGGGTCCAGCCTTGAAGTTAGAGTTAGAGTTTCTCACTTTTGTAAAACCCTATGGTTTGGGAGGGAGCACCCACAAGATTGCATTTCTGTTCATACTGACCAGGGTGAGCAACCAAAATAGTCTGATTGTTCCATGGAGTTAAGCTACTGGCCCAGTGTGATCTGTGGAGGTAGTTGGTGAAGTGATACCTGTCCCTCGACTATACCCATCAGGTGGATTTAATCCCCACATTCCCTGCAGGATCCAGAAGTTATATAAATAAAAATGTGTTGGTATAGCCCCTTTATATCATGTATTTGTTGTCCAGCCTCTTTATTTCATAGTGGGGGTTCAATTAATTTTAGAAGATGCATAAAGCCAAGTCCAGTTCATATAATCAAGAACAAGTGTTTTCAGGTGTAACTTTTCTGTGCCTCCTCTTTTTTCTCCATTCGAAATGATGTGAAGTCCAGTTTCGTAATTAAACTGGCCTCTTTGTAACTCCAGTGTCTTTTGCCTTTATAGAATCAAAACATGAAAGTGACAGGGGAGCATGCACTTTCAGAAGAAAATCAAAAAAGGCCTTCAGAAATGCTTAAAATTCTGTATGGACACATCAAAGAAAAATCATAGAAGAGTGAAATGCTGTTGTTAAAGCATGTTTAGGTGGCTGAATAGCAATGAATAATTCATTTGGTGAATGGGTTTTTTTTTAAACTTTTATGATTGATTCTTCAGAATTCAAAAACCAATAGCAAATTGCTTTTAAAAATAACTCTTGGTTTTCAGCTTTTTCACAAACAAAATGTCAAATATTGCACCTTTAAGAGTTTGAGCTTACACTGGATATTCAGTATTAGTGCTTATGTGGTTAATATGATTACATGCACATGTTACACAATGTGCATGTATCAACTGAACAACAGGGCTTTTCTGTCTATTCAAATTGTCAAAACCAGCAGCTAGCTGTCAATACCCACGGAATCACTTATTTGTCTTTCTGCACAATGTGTGCAGTTCAGTATGCATCCAGCTACAAATGACTCTCTCTATAGACATTTTAGTCAAAAAATCAACCCCAAATCCAGGGTTGACTTATCAACAGGTCAATGTGTGTACTGTCCATTAACTCATATAAAAAACCCCAAACAGTCCACTTTTCTGAGTGGGGTAGTAAAAGGTTAGTCTGTTGTGGGAGAACCCAAAAGAAACACTGCCCTCCCCTACATTCTCTGCCATGGCACTACTTCTCTCATTTTTGAATACCTAAGTTGGAAAATGGTGATGTCAGTCAATTGGTGCTTTCTCCTCTCTGTAGAATAATGATATGACATTTCCATGGGTCATATCAAAATCTATAAGTTTGTCCTCCAAACTTGCCCTTGAGTTATACATATATATAAGTGTATGCAGTATGTATGCTGCCTACTCAAAAGTAATTCATATGGGAAATGTATTAAGTAGATATTTTAAGATCCACTGCTGAAATTACCTGAAATGGAAGACTAATGCTGTGTACATTCCCAAATCTCAAATGGTCAAGACTCATGTATAAATTCCTATATTCTTATAGTTAATATCACAATCTCCCATAATCTCTGGATTTAAGGAAGGTCCTGTAAGTGACCAGATTTGCACCGTTGTCTTTGAAATATAAAACCAAATATCATTGGATAGCTAGATTTAAAATGAGCCTTTCCCACTTCCTAATCTAAACTGCATTTAAATTGCCTTCAGTTAGCTATTTAATTAGTCTGTATTATTGACTGGAATTATTTAATTGTCTAAGTTAGGAGGCAAAGTGTGGACCATAGACCACATGTGGAGGCTCAGGTGGCAGTGGTGACTAGGTCGGCCTTCACATAGTTAAAGCTTGTGCAGCAACTGCACCCATTCCTGGAGACATCGGACCTGGCCACAGTGGTACATGCATTGGTTACATCCAGATTGGACTACTGCAATGCACTCTATATTTGTCTGCCCTTGAAAAGCACCCAGAAATTATAGTTTGTTCAAAAAGCTGCAGTCAGGCTTCTAACAGGAGCTGACTTCAGGGCTCAATTCAAGATGCTGGTGATCACTTATAAAGCCCTTTACAGCTTCGGTTCAGCCTACCTGGAGCATCGTGTCCCCCATCACATCACAGGACGAGCACTTAGATCCAGTGAGGAAACACGCATTTCCACACGAGCTCATACCAATATGCAGCTATGTATGACAAGAGAAGGATCCTTTTCAGGCACAGCACCTGCTTTCTGGAATGCCATCCCAGAAGGATTAAGAGCTGCACCATCCCTACTTAGCTTTAGGAAAGGGGTCAAGACCTTTCTATTCAAGAAAGCTTTTGATTGATACATAGTGGAATCCTTGGGAATTTTAAGCCTGTAAATAACTGAGGTGTCTCTGGTGGAGAGAGTGACAGATTCTAATTTTATTGTTTGAATTGTTATATGTTTTACCATGTTTTTATTCTTGTTCACAAATTTTAACTGTTGGAATTTGTATGTTTTTATGTTTTAAGACATCTTGAGTCTGCACATGGAGAAAGGCGGGGTACAAATATTCTAAATAAGGGCTATTTTTGAGGGTCTCAAAAATTTATTTTTAATGCTCTCAAATCCTCCAAATGTTCCTTAGGAACCTGCAGGCATTTTATACTAATTTTGACTTTTCTGGATCATTTTGGGAAAGCCATTATACAAGAAATGAACATGAAGTGACTTCCAGGTTACTTTGGATTGTAGAAATGTCCTGTCCTGGATCTAAAAGGTGTTTTCAATGTCTTAGATGAAAATGAAAACTGATATGTTTTGAAAGTAGCTGAAAAACAAAATATTATTGTTCTGGATGGTCACTACAAAATCAGGACAGTTGGAAGGTTGCTGTTGACTTTGACTCATTACAGTCTTAGATGGGGGGTATGGAATGGCTGTATAATTAGCAGTACATTTGGCTGTATAATTAGGGGACAGGCAACAAGTGGTCTTAAATGTCCTTCTTGGGTTAGCAGACAGCAGAAAGAAGACAATTTTAGACTAGCAGTAGACAATTGTGAACTACTAGATATTGATGGACTTCTGTTTTCATAATCTCTCTGTATCAATTATGGTGGTTAGGGCTGCTTGTATTTGCAGTACAACAGCATCTGGAATTGTTACTGATTTTTTTTCTAATGTGATTTTGCTTTCCTACTACAGAAAGAAGGAACTAAAGTAGTGATTTTTTTCTGACTCTGATATTAAAATAACTTTGTCCTTTGGTGTTATGCACATGACTTCCAGAGTGAGATAATGCTATTTCATGCCCTGGTCTACTATGGATGAGGTCCATGAGATATTACACTATGGGCTACAACACTCGGTGACACCATTCTTAAAGACATCACTGCTGCCTTTTGTTGTTACTTTCTACTACATTTCTCTTCATTATCTTCCACCTGAAAATATCAAAAAGTATATGTGGGGTACTCCACATTTTTCTCCAAAAGTTTATGAGGTTCTGATCCAGGTTAAAGGTTTGGAATTTATCTTCAGTGCTTTGAAGAGAGGAAGATTTAACTGGAGTTGCTTTGTATATTATAATATATTGATTATATTTTATCTTGTGCTTCAATTTGTATCTTGCACTTTCAATACAAAAAAATGCTCTTGGCAATGGACTTCAAAATAAATAAAAATAATTTAATAAAATAAGTACAATTCAACAAACACTTGAAATTAGTACAAAATGAAACTATCTTCAGCATAAAATGTTTTATAATCAAGGAAAATAAAAATAGAATTTTCTAAAATAATAATTATCTGTGTAGATATCATGAGAATCTTTTTTGAGTCAGCAATCTGTAATTGTAGCACCACCAATATTTTGAACAGAACACACAAATGAAGAGAGAGCTGCCTTTAATTAAAACACCCAAGAAGTAGTTCAAATGCAATGCTTCAGGTAAACCTGCATATCACTTTTAAAGCTAAATTGCTCAATACATTTCCCTTTATTTAAGGGAACATATTTCTATGTCATGTCTTGTTTTCTTTGTGTCCCATGAAATCAAGGATTGTCTTCCAATTATAACTGTGCAAGAACAGATGAACTACCATTGGCTTTGCCCCTTGAAGCCTTCAGTAACAAGGTTCTCAATGATCCTAACAGATGTCTCTAACTTGAGAGCGTTTGTCACTTTCCACAGGAGCAAATGCTGCAGAATGAACAAGATCTGGCTGTAAGCCCATTCATACTAGGAACAATGAGATAACATAGCCAGAAGCACTAGGAATCTGGCCATCAATCCCAAAAGCTTAATTGTCAGATCAGCCATCCTCATCATATGGTCCTTCTAAACAAAATATTCTGTCATTTTCCCTCTCCTGGCCCACTGCATTCTACTCGGCATATTATTTATTTATGTTTTAATCCACATTTTCCTCAGTTTGTCCATATGTTATTAATTGTCCTCGAGATATCTCAGCATCCCATGCACATCTGTTAGCTGAGACTTGCCAAGACTCCATGATGTTCTTCTTTCACCCTTCCTTCTTTCTCCCCAACAACAGTTTGCCTGACTTATTTCCAAAAAGAAAAGTGAATGCCTATAGGAATGGAGTAGGACTGGCTGCTTTTATCCATGGGCTTTCCAGCTTTGACTTTCTTGTCTTCAGGATATGTGAGTTGCAATTTTGCACCTAGCTAAGATTTAAGGTTTAATCTTATTGATTAAATGGGATTTTAAAAACCTATATGTTAGCTTGCATTCTTGGATTGGAATCCTCAGCATTCATGCCTGAAAATTAAGTCCTCTGTAAATCATCAAGCATGACTTCCATATAAATAGATGTAAAATTGAGTATCACGTTATTTATTTCTATCAATGAGGAAAGAGAGGTACAGTAGTTTGTAAAAATACTGCAAATAACAGCTATGGAATTGTATCCTAGTACTAATTCTTTTCAGGTAGACCAAATTAATCCACAATGAATATATTTCTTGCCTTCATGTTTCACTGTCAAACTTACTAGGGGGTTGCAACTATTTTTCATAGAAGGTATCACATCTATTCCTTCATTTAAATGTGTAGTTTAACTATGTCTCAAATTCTTAGGATAACTAACTTACTTAGAAAAATAATAGCTAAAAACATACCGGCCACAATTCTGGCCCATCAAAATGTGTGTGTGTGTGAGTACATAAGTGCATGCACACACACCAGTTAGGGATTTGACAATTTTCAAAAAAAGAAAGAAAAAGGAAACTCACAGTTGTGGGGCAAAAACTGCAAAGTGTGTGCCTGTATGCATAATATTCACGTACCAAAATTAGTTTTATAAATGCCTTTTCAGCTATAATGGCCCAAAACCCACAACATATTATATAAATTGCATTACTAAGACATCTGAACATTTCTTTCCCATAAAAATTGGATTGATTTTTAGCTGAATATTGGCTGAAATTGCTTCACAGTCTAACAGTCCTAAAAAGAGGTAATTTGGGTGGCTTCAAAATGACAAATTCATGAATGGTTTTTATTCAACCTCTCACCATGACTGGTGATGTAAAGTGCCTTAATTTTTCATTGTGAATTTTGGTTTTTGATATCTTTTAGCCGAAGTTGAATCTCCCTGTAGTTGAATGATTTGCAATTTCAAAGAGAATGACATTGAAAGTTTCAATGGGGAATCTAATTTCAGGTGAATGGCCACTAATGAACTGAAATGAATATAGAGCTATAATGAACACTATTCTACTACTGAAAAAGATTACCAAATTCCGGTTAGGCTGTGTAGCTTCCGAGGGAGAGTGTGGTTGGAGTTTTCACAATGAAGACTATGACAAGGCAAAGATCCTGTTACTTACTTTACATTGGCCAGACATAACACTAGCAATAGTAACAACCATAGAGGCAATAACAACAACAGCTGCAACAACAACAATATACAATTGATGAAAAAAAGACAAAGAAGGCAAAGAAATAAGAGAGTTAAAAAGGAATAGAAAAGAGTAATTGCTGTGCTATAACAATAAAAAGTTAAAAACAATAATGCCATGACACAGAAGTAAATATGATTAATTAAATGGCTAATTTTAGTGATTCCCTAGCTCAAAAAAGTCTATAATCCTGAACACCTGTCTAAGAATTAAGTATCAGTGGATTAAATGGATTCATTTCTCAAGCAGCATACACTATCCACATAAGACTATGGTTTTTGTGGTATTTGCCACAGAATCGATGCTGGCAACCATGGAATAATAAGACCAGACAGAGAGATGGAAGGAATAAGGGCAACTTTATTCTTTGACCTGAAATCTATTTAAAATCTGGAAAAAAGCAAGAGTGGGGAAAGACCTGATGTATCCATGGCAAAGAGTTCCCTTAACTTCACTTGTGTGAAACATCTGAATCCCAAGGTCAATTTAATTAACTGAATTATTCCCTGGAAGGCCATTTACTAGAAAACATTTACTGGGACCTGGGGATTCTTCTCCAAGTCCCGGGACTTAAATTGTGAGGAAATCCCTAGGTCTACCAAGATGGCAGACTCTTCCCTGCTCCCAGAACTTACCGAGCTCTGCCTTTTATTTGACCTGAAAATCAAAAGAGTGCCCCAGTAGACACTGAATTGCTCAGTCAACTACCTGCCAAACAATAGGCTATTCACCAATATCACCCAGAGCCAATTGTCAAAGCCCACCAGGCACAGTATGGAGCAGGCAAAGAACCTGAGATAAAGGTTTGAGACAAAATTCATACCCATCCACAGTCTCATACTGCACTTGAGTGTGAGCATCAAAGCAGCCAATAAAAAGAGATACACGAAGGAACAATCAGGCCTTATATTGTCACTGGCTCTGCCCCCTATGCATAGCATCCTGGGGTCTTAGGCCAGATGCAGAGATTGCTAGCCTCTCATCCATAGAAGCAATCAAAGACAGCCCCTCCAATGCAGAACTATTCATCATGTGTGTCTAGGACTGCATTATATTTCTGTGGTCAGTGTAGACTTATATAATGCAATTCAATGCAGTTAAACCCCTTTATATGACTCTATGCTGATCATATAATACAGTTTCAAACTGCATTATATAACAACAACAATAATAATAATAATAAACATCAAGAGAGGAATTTTCCAGGGCGACTCACTGTCACCACTGCTGTTCATCATTGTAATGATCCCTCTGTCAGTCAGTCTACAGAAAACAAACCTGGGCTACCAAACAGAATGAAATTCATCAAAAAAATGAATGATCTAAAGCTTTAAGGAAAATCAGAAACAGAAATCCAGTCACTGACCAACACAGTCAGAATCTTCAGCACTGACATCAGTATGGAGTTTGGCCTAGACAATTTATTATTATTATTATTATTATTATTATTATTATTATTATTAAATGTGCCACAGTGGCATTAAAGAAAGGGAAAATGACTCACAGTGAGAGCATAGAGATGCCAATGGACAAACCTTAAAATGCAATCAGCCTGAAGCCTATAAATATCTGGGGATACTACAGTTGGACACTATCAAGCATGGGAATGTAAAAATGTCAGCAAAGAATATATCCAAAGAGTCGGAAAGGTTTTGAAGATCAAATTAAATGGCAGAAATTCAATCAAGACTATCAACACCTGGACCATCCCCGTCACTAGATACATTGCTGGAATTGTGAACTGGACGCAAGCAGAACTGGATGATTTGGACAGAAAAAAACCTGATGACAATCCATTACTTATTACACCCATGTAGTGATGTCGACAGACTTTACCTGCCCAGAAAATCAGGAGGCAGAGGGCTTCTGCAAGTGAAACAAATTGTAGAAGAAGAGAAACATGCACTGGCAGATTATGTGAAAGGCAGTCAAGAACCAATATTGAGGGAAGTCAATAGTAGTAAACTGCTTAAAGTGCAAAAGACAAAGAGTGAATACCGTAAAAACACAATCCAGAGCAGAAGAGAAAACTGGCCAAAGAAGGCTCTCCATGGACTGTTCTTGGCAAAAATTGAGAGCCAAATTGACAAAGAAAAAACATGGCTGTGGCTCACAAATGGAACTTTGAAAAAGGAGATGGAGAGCTTGATTGCGGCCGCCCAAGAACAAGCCATTTAGGACAAACTACTAGCAGAGACATAACACCGTTGCGCAGATAATTTATTCAAACTTGTGCCACAAATACCATCTGCCTGCAACAAAGAACTGGTGGGATAACAAGCCTGAAAAAGATACAGAAAATGAACATGTCAAGCTACTCTGGAACTTCCGAATTCAGACTGACAGAGTTTTGGAGCACAATACTCCTGACCTCACAATCATGTTAAAAAACAAAGTATGGATTGTCAATGTTGCAATCCCAGGTGATAGCAGGATTGAAGAGAAACAACTGGAAAAGCTGATATAATATGAGGATTTAAAAATCAAACTACAAAGAATCTGGCACAAGCCAGTCAAGGTGGTCCCAGTGGTGATAAGCACACTGGGTGCAGTGCCTAAAGACCTTGGCCTGCACTTAAACACAATTGCCGCTGACAAAATTATCATCTGCCAGCTGCAGAAGGCCACCCAACTGGAATCTGCACACATTATTCACCGATACATCACACAGTCCTAGACACCTGGGAAGTGTCCAACGTGTGATCCAATACAACAGGCAGCATAGTCACCTTGTTTGCTGTGTACTAATCTTGTTATGTTTCAAATAATAAAGCTTTATTTATAGACCTCCCTCTCTCCCCAAGGGGACTCAGGGTGGTTTACACACACATATAGCAATGTAGATGAGGCCTAAAATGGTAATTTTAGCAGCATCTTAAATTATACCATGGACAATTTAATTCTATGTTAATACTCACTTTTGTATATTTTTACTTGTAATAGTTTCTGAATATTGAGCTGCATTTAGCTTCCATTTGGGAGGAGTGGGGGGGGGGAGGGAGAAGTATCATTAACATTAACATCACCACCACCATGTGAGATAATAACTGTGTTTCTAGATAACTGATAGAACAGCAGGGGTTAAAAAAAATAAAGGATCAAAATACGAAAACAAACTTAGGCACTTGAGAGATTGTGGCTGTGTTCTAACTTCTATCTATACATTATGTTGTAGTTATTAAATTAAGAGTCTATTGGTTAACTAGAATGGGTGTCAGCATTTTCCACTCAAAATTATGCAAATTTGTATAGTATTAAAGTATAGCTCAGAAAATACCAAAGAAATAGCATTAGACAACTTCTCTGGAAAAAGAAACAATATTTTGAATAAGCTGTTCTTTTTACTGAAGTCATTTTGCAAGTCATATAGAGAATGGAGATGAACTTACAATTTTTCAGTTTAGAAATAGCATCTAGTATATGACATAGTGTGTCACTTAGAAGTGATGCCTTTGAATGAAAGGTGCATTTTTCCTCTCTTTGAAGGAAGCAGTGGTGATCTATGTTAGCAATGAGTTATACTTCAGTGACTTTGAAAAATAAACAGAAGTATACCCTGAATCACAGATTGATTTTTATCTGGGAACATTCTGCATTTCCACCAGATATTATCATCAGACTGTGGAGATGTTTGATTTGAAAAACAAATCTGTGGTTCTCAAGTTGACATCTATGAGATTTTTAGTGCTGCAGAACACTCCTTCTTTACTATTTGCATTCGGCTTCACTTTCCAGTATGTTCTAGCTTTCCAGAGAAAGGTAAAATGTGATATTGTCCTTAGATTAAAAACTTAATTGTTTGTGATTTTTTTGGTTCCAACTCTTTCAGAACGTTACTCTATAAATGACATAAAGATAAGGAAATAAATATACAGCCATCTCTTCTTATCCAAAGAATATTTATTCAATCATCCAATGATTAAAAAAAAATACTATTTTTTTAAAAAAATCTAAAAAGCAAACATTAAAAAAATCTAAAAAGCAAACAAGCTAAAAAGCTTGTAAATAATATCTTGAGCATCCATGGATTTTAGCATCCTTAGTGAATCTGAAGGATCTACAATAACCTCTATGGGCCTTACTCCATCTGATGGAAATGTCATTCATCCATGTTCTAATCACTGGTGGAATATAACTATTTTTTCCCATGCAGCTAATATCTGGATAATTGAATTTAGGGAATTGAAGTTACAATCATAGCAAAAGTGTCACAACCATGACTAAATAGTAATCATGAATTTGGAATATGTTACATAGATTTACTCATCTGTAACTGTTCTGTATTCATAATTGGTACTTAGTAATAATTGTAACACTATTTTCACAATTTTAACTTGCCCATCAACCTATTTTAAAGACCACTAGATGCATGAAGGCAAGGAGGTCACTTCTGTTGGTGATCAGAGCATATTGGAATGGCATTTTTGTCAGCTATTTTGTGGAGTGAGAGAAGGCCAGGTGAGTTTAACTATATAATGATGTAGAATATGGCTTAAATCCATGATGTAGGATCATATACATATTTTGTAAATGATGACTAGCACTCTAATTTTGATATCATAGAGTCCCCATGTCAAGATTATTTCCAATTCGTGTACACTGAGGAAGTTGGGCTGTGAAGAAGGACGACAATAAGAAAAAATGAATTCAATGAACTTTGCTTGAGAAGACTTCTGTGGATGTCATGGGCTACTAAAAAGACAAATTAGTGGTCTGAAAGCAAATAAATTCTGAATTTTAAGCCAAAATGTTTAAAGTGAGACAATTCTTAAACAGAGGCTGGATGGCCATCTGTCATGGATTCTTTGATTGTACTTTTCCTGCATGGCAGGCAGTTGAACTAGATAGCCCATGTGGTCTCTTTCAACTGTATGGTTATATGATTCTATAAATCCTATGTTGATCATGAGAAAACATAAATAATTAGAAAATACAGTAATGCTTGGTAAAGTGAAAAGTATTAGGAGAAGACCACATCACAGATGGATAAACTCAGCTAAGGAAGCCATGATCCCAAGTTTGCAATATGGATTGTGATTACAGTAAGAATTGGATGTCTTTTTAAAATAGTGTCACCCTAAGTCATCAATTAACAAGCACAGTTAGTCTTCTATGTCCATGGATTATGTCGTCTTCAGTTCAACCATCCATGGCTTGATATTTTTTTAAAAAAAATAAAATCAAGCCATGGATGGTTGAACTGAAGACGACATAATCCATGGACATAGAAGACTAACTGTGCTTGTTAATTGATGACATAATTTTGCTATTTTATAGAAGGGACACCATTTAAATATCTCACTGTATATTGTGGGACTTGAACATTTAGACAGTTTGGTATCTACAAGGGTCCTGGAACCAATCCTCAAATAATATCAAGGGCCTGCTGTATTATAGGGTCACTCTCAAGAGAAGATATCCCATCCCTATTTAGATAACCATAAAGATGTTGCTTTCAGAATTCTTCATTTCTACGTAATATACAATGACATATTTTATTTAAGATATATGGTCAAGCTAACGACCCTCATAGAAACAGGAAAAGATAGAATAATTGCACGTTCTTCTACTTGCACATGTGGAAACAGAGACAGAATGAAATTAATTTAGTATAAAGACCTCACAAAATGAACTATGGGTTAGGATGGATTTTTGGAAAATTCATCTAATGAAATCAATATCTGCACATATGAGATAAATAGGAATCAATGCATGTCATTGGTGGTATTTAACATACAGGATGATAGCTTAATAATAAATTTTGCCATATCTGATTTTCTACAGCATCTATGTAGTAAACCCATTTTGAATATAGGTGTTTTATAGGAGGTTGAAAGAATGTGTTGTTGTTGTTCATTCGTTCAGTCGTCTCTGACTCTTCGTGACCTCATGGACCAGCCCACGCCAGAGCTCCCTGTCGGCCGTTACCACCCCCAGCTCCCTCAAGGTCAGTCCAGTCACTTCAAGGATGCCATCCATCCATCTTGCCCTTGGTCGGCCCCTCTTCCTTTTGCCTTCCACTTTCCCCAGCATAATTGTCTTCTCTAGGCTTTCCTGTCTCCTCATGATGTGGCCAAAGTACTTCAACTTTGTCTCTAGTATCCTTCCCTCCAGTGAGCAGTCGGGCTTTATTTCCTGGAGGATGGACTGGTTGGCTCTTCTCGCAGTCCAAGGCACTCTCAGAACTTTCCTCCAACACCACAGCTCAAAAGCATCAATCTTCCTTCGCTCAGCCTTCCCTAAGGTCCAGCTCTCACATCCGTAGGTTACTACAGGGAATACCATGGCTTTGACTAGGCGGATCTTTGTTGCCAGTCTGATGTCTCTACTCTTTACTATTTTATCGAGATTGGACATTGCTCTCCTCCCAAGAAGTAAGCGTCTTCTGATTTCCTGGCTACAGTCTGCATCTGCAGTAATCTTTGCACCTAGAAATACAAAGTCTGTCATGGCCTCCACGGTTTCTCCCTCTATTTTCCAGTTGTCAATATTCTTGTTGCCATAATCTTGGTTTTTTTGACGTTTAGCTGCAACCCGGCTTTTGCGCTTTCTTCTTTCGCCTTGATTAGAAGCCTCCTCAGCTCCTCCTCACTTTCGGCCATCAGAGTGGTGTCATCTGCATATCTGAGGTTGTTAATGTTTCTTCCAGCAATTTTCACCCCAGCTTTGCATTCATCCAGCCCCGCACATCGCATGATGTGTTCTGCATACAAGTTAAAAAGGTCGGGTGAGAAGATGCAGTCTTGCCGTACGCCTTTCCCAATCTTGAACCAGTCTGTTGTTCCGTGGTCAGTTCTTACTGTTGCTACTTGGTCCTTGTACAGATTCCTCAGGAGAGAGACAAGGTGGCTTGGGATGCCCATCCCACTAAGAACTTGCCACAATTTATTATGATCCACACAGTCAAAGGCTTTAGAATAGTCAATGAAGGAGTAGATGTTTTTCTGAAACTCCCTGCCTTTCTCCATTATCCAGCGGATATTGGCAATTTGGTCTCTCGTTCCTCTACCTTTTCTAAACCCAGCTTGAACATCTGGCAACTCTCGCTCCATGTATTGCTGGAGTCTTCCTTGCAGGATCTTGAGCATTACCTTACTGGCATGAGAAATAAGGGCCACTGTACGGAAGTTGGAGCAGTCTTTCGCATTTCCCTTTTTTGGTATGGGGATATAAGTTGATTTTTTCCAGTCTGATGGCCATTCTTGTGTTTTCCATATTTGCTGGCAAATGGCATGCATCACCTTGACAGCATCATCTTTTAAGATTTTAAACAGTTCAGCTGGGATCCCGTCGTCTCCTGCTGCCTTGTTGTTAGCAATGCTTCTTAAGGCCCATTCAACCTCACTCCTCAGGATGTCTGGTTCTAATTCATTCACCACACCGTCAAAACTATCCTCAATATTATTATCCTTCCTATACAGATCTTCTGTATAGTCTCGCCACCTTCTCTTGATCTCTTCAGCTTCTGTTAGGTCCCTGCCATCTTTGTTTCTTATCATTGAAAGAATAAGAAATAAAAAATAGAAGTGAAGCCTAAATTAGGTTTCATTGTTGTTGCTGCTGCTGCTATTTGCCTTTGAGTTATTTTTGACATATAATGACCTTAAGAAAAACCTTTTTTTTTCTTAGAATGTTTTGTTAAGAGGATGCTTGTCATTGCCTTCTCTTGAGACTCAAATAGTGTGACTTGACTGAGATGTTCAGCAGGTTTCCATGGCCAAGCAAGGCACTGAATCCAGATCTCCTGAGTAGTCCAGCAGCTAAACTATGATACTGCACTCAGCCAACCGCAGTTTGCACCCAGGACCAACACCTCCTAACAGACAATTTTGCGGTGGACATTGCTGACCTAATGATAAACAGAGGCAGATGGACCTCTAGGAGGGCGGTCTGTGATTCATTAGCCCAAATCTTAGGAAAAAGACCACGGGACATAAGATTGGAGGCCATAACATGGCTGCGGAGGGATTATCAATCTCCTGACCGCTCCTCTCGTCTTCTAATTACACCAGAAGACAACCGATGGCTTGGGGAGCTAATGACAATGCAATATTGTCTAAAGAAATGGAGCATTACCATCAGAAGGGTAGTTGTGGACCCCTTCATTCGCCCCCTCTTTGACACCGGGGTGCCTCCTTGTTCTGTTCCATCAGGCCCCCGTGAGAATTCCACAGACAGTTCCCCGGTTAGGGCTCCCCCTCCTGGCTTGTACCAATTTGAGACCCCATCTGCCCCAGTTGTCCCCTTACAATCAGCCACTCATTCCCGCCCAAGGACACTTCCTTTATTCAGTCCACTCAGTTCCCTTGCTGACTCTCCATCCACCCCATCATCGGAAGCATCCCTATCTAACACCCAAGGGAGATTATACTCCAGCCTTACCTCTTCTGAGAGTTGACTAGCCACTGATTCCAACTATGTAGGGGGGGACCTAGGGGGGGGGGCGCCATTCAGGTCGTGTGGGGGAGGAGATTCGTAGGTCACCAACACCCCAGGGAGAAGCGCAACAGAGTTCTTGCGACCCTGGAGAAGGTAGGAAGTGGTAGGCTCCATGGCAGTCCCCTCGGTCTTAAGGTCCTGCTGATTAATGCCAGATCCATTAATGGTAAGACCTCTGCCATCCAGGACCTGATTCTGGATGAGAGAGTGGATCTGGCATGCATCACGGAGACCTGGTTGGACGAGCTGGGGGGAGTAAATCTCACTCAGCTGTGCCCACCGGGCTTCGGGGTGCATCAGCAGGCCAGACAGGGGAGGCAGGGAGGAGGGGTCACAGTGGTCTTTCGGCAATCCATCGCCGTGACCAGATGCGCTGTACCGCAAGCATCTGGGTTTGAGTGTGTCCACCTGAGGGTGGGGAACCGTGACAGTCTGGGGTTTCTGCTGGTGTACCGCCCACCCCGCGACCCAGTAGTTTCCCTGTCTGAGCTAGCGGAAGTGGTCTCTAATTCGGCCCTGGTCTCCCAGCGCTTGGTAGTGCTGGGAGATTTTAACATTCATGCTGAGACCTCTTTATCTGGCGCAGCTCAGGACTTTATGGCCGCCATGACGACCATAGGACTGTCGCAAATTATATCAGGACCCACCCATCAGGCTGGACATACTCTTGACCTAGTTTTAGTGGCGGACAGTGGAATGATCAGAGTGGAAGAACAAAACATCCTTCCAGTGTCATGCTCTGATCACTATCTGGTCAGTTTTAGACTCACAGCGACCTCCAACCTTCGCAGGGGTGGAGGACAAATTAAGATGGTCCGCCCCAGGAGACTGATGGATCCAGATGGATTCCTGAGGAATCTTGGGGTTCTTCCTGCCATGGAGCCTGGCAATCCTGTTGACGCCTTGGTCGACCTTTACAACAAGGAGATGTTCAGGGCGATAAATACGATCGCTCCCGAACGCCCCATCTCATTGCGTCATGACAGGCCGTCTCCATGGTTCACCGGGGAGTTGGCTGTGATGAAGCACACGAGAAGGAGGCTAGAGCGCAAGTGGAGAAGATCTTGGGACGTGTCTGATCAAGCACGGGCTAGAGCCTCTCTTAAGGCATACTCCGTGGCTATACGGGTGGCCAGGGAATCTTTCATGACCACCCATATAGCGTCTGCAGCAAATAGGTCATCAGAGCTGTTTCGGGTTGTCGGGGAGTTCCTTCACCCACCTGTGGTGGAGGGGATCTCGGGCGACCCAGCAGCACGGTGTTGCGATTTCGCACACCATTTTGCAGGCAAAGTTGCCCAGATACGTCTTGAGCTCGACTCCAATTTCATTGCAGTGCCAGGGGAGGTGACTGAGGCTTCTGCTTGTCGAATTTTGTGGGATTCTTTTCGGCTTGTTCTTCCTGAGACCGTGGAGGAGGTCCTTGGGGCTGTGAGGGCAACCACTTCGGCCCTAGACCCTTGCCCATCCTGGCTTATTAAATCTGCCAAGGAGGGGTTGGTTGATTGGTTTGTGTTGATCATTAACGCATCGTTGGAGCAAGGGATTTTTCCATCTAACTTAAAACAGGTTGTGGTTCGCCCACTCCTTAAAAAGCCTTCCCTTGACTCTACGGTGCTGAACAATTACAGGCCGATCTCCAACCTCCCTTTTTTGGGTAAGGTGCTGGAGCGGGTGGTCGCCCTCCAGCTCCAGTGCTTCCTGGATGACATCAATTACCTAGATCAGGCACAGTCTGGTTTCAGGCCTGGTCATGGCACCGAGACAGCCTTGGTCGCCTTGGTGGATGACCTCCGTAGAGGACTGGACAGGGGGAGTGTGACCCTGCTGGTTCTCTTGGACATCTCAGCGGCTTTCGATACCATCGATCATGGTATCCTTCTGGGTCGCCTCTCTGGGATGGGTCTCGGGGGCTCGGTGCTGTCGTGGCTCCGGTCCTTCCTGGAGGGACGAACCCAGATGGTGAAGCTGGGAGATGCCTGCTCGGACCCCTGGCCCTTGACCTGTGGGGTCCCGCAAGGCTCTATTCTATCTCCCATGCTTTTTAACATCTACATGAAACCGATGGGAGAGGTCATCCGGAGTTTTGGAGTTGGGTGCCATCTCTATGCAGATGACACACAACTCTACTACTCTTTTCCACCTAATTCCAAGGAGGCCTCTCGGGTGCTAGACGAGTGCCTGGCCGCTGCGTCTATCTGGATGAGGACGAACAAGCTGAAGATCAATCCCGACAAGACAGAGGTCCTCCTGGTCGATCGCAAACCTGATCGGGGTATAGGGTGGCAACCTGTGTTGGATGGGGTTACACTCCCCCTGAAGTCACAGGTCCATAGCTTGGGAGTCCTCCTGGACTCATCGCTCACGCTTGAGGCTCAGGCGTTGGCGGTGGCCGGGAGGGCCTTTGCACAACTGAGACTTGTGCACCAGCTACGACAGTACCTCGCTAAGGCTGAACTGGCCGGGGTGGTCCACGCCTTAGTCACCTCCAGACTGGATTACTGCAATGCGCTCTACGTGGGGCTGCCCTTGAAAACGGCTCGGAAACTCCAATTGGTCCAACGGGCAGCAGCCAGGATGTTAACTGGGGCCCACTACAGAGAGAGGTCAACCCTCCTGTTTAAGGAGCTCCACTGGCTGCCGTTTATTTTCCAAGCCCAATTTAAAGTGCAGGTGCTTACCTACAAAGCCCTGAATGGTTTGGGACCACCCTACCTGCGTGACCGTATCGTTGTCTACGAACCCACACGTTCACTCCGGTCATCTGGAGAGACCCTGCTCGTGATCCCGCCCGCGTCACAAGCACGCTTGGTGGGGACACGAGACAGGGCCTTCTCTGTGGTGGCCCCCCGCCTCTGGAATGCCCTCCCGAAAGACCTCAGACAAGCCCCTACACTGGCAGTCTTCAGGAAGAATCTGAAAACCTGGCTGTTCCAATGTGCCTCTTCAGACTAGGAACCCCAGTACCAAATCCCAGAAGCACTTTAGTTAGAACCAAGATCACCGCACACCGCACTTATACTATAATCCCATATTCCTCCGACACATCAGCACTTTTAACCCTGTACCCCTACTCTGCCGGCTCAGTTTTAATAATGTCTTGTTGTACTGTTTTTGTTATTGTTTTTGCTTAACTGTTTATTTGCTAGGTACTGTATTGTTGTATTGTTGTATTGTGTGGGCTTCGGCCCGTTGTAAGCCGCATTGAATCCCTTGGGAGATGCTAGCGGGGTACAAATAAAGTAATAATAATAATAATAATAATAATAATAATAATCCTTATAATGTTTACAACATACTAGTCTTGTGATTTGTGTCTGTTTGGGGGTGTGGCAATTATACATTGTCTGTATATGTAAGAAGCTGAAACATTAATATTCATATAGATTTGTACTTTAGCTACAGTGGAAAAGCTTACAGAATGGTAAAGTGTAGAAAAAACGGAACAGGCAGAAGTCATATACTCAAGTATATACTCGAGTAAAAGTCGAGTTTTCAGCCCTTTTTTAGGCTGAAAAAGGCCCCCTCAGATTATACTTGAGTCAAAGCTATTTATTATTTTACTCTGTTTATTATTATTATTACTACATTTCCATTATTTTACTCTATTATTTTATTTTTATTACATTTATTATTTTTCTCTATTTATTATTGTTATTATTACATTTATTATTTTACTCTATTATTATTGGAAGGATACATATTTACATTTACACTGAGGAAGGCTAGAATAATGGTTGACAATTTTATCTTTTTAAAAAAAAATAAATAATTTTTATTAGTTTATAATTTAAAAAATGATGGAGCAATACTGCTCCCACATATTGACACACAAACATATAGAGTGTAACAGTACAACATATAACACATAAAAAGTACCCTCTTATTGTACAAACTGGAGTTTGCAAATCTTTCGTTCTTGCTCCCCTCTATCATTTAGTCTGGTTGTTTTCTTTCTTCTATAGTCTCGTAGTTTACCTTATTGTAGGGGGCAGATGTTTGTTGTCCCTTCTCCCCTCCCGGCCCCTCCCCCCCCCCTCTACTCTATTGTGGTACATCCTTAACAAACAAACATAAAGACACATGAGAAACTTACAAACATATATAACAGCTATGTACATCTTTTGACTTCCAGGGTATTTAAGCGTGCCATTCCTTGTATCTTTTGTAGTTATCTTAGGTCTATGTTAGTCGGGTACTCTTTTGTTTGGTTACTGTTCTCTGGGTTTTCTCCTTTTTTCGTGTTCTATTCTCGTTTCTTGTTATACTTCTTTAGGAAGGTTATGAGTTTGCTCCAGTCAGTGTTTTCTCTTGTCTGTTCATTTTTCCTTAATTTCTGAGTTAGTAAGTCCATGTTCATAATATCCATGGATTTACTCATCCACTGACTGAAGTCTGCTGTTTCTTTGTTCTTCCATAGGCTGGCCACACTTATTCGCGCTGCCGTGGTGAGGTAGAACATAATTTTTTCGTCGTTTTTATTCATGGTTTGGTCATTCAATCCCAATTCATGGTTTGGTCATTCAATCTTATCCCATACCTTCTCTTTCATTTCAAATCCTATTTTTTTATCTTCCTTAAATTTCTCATTTACCTGCCAATATTGGAACCAGGTGAAGTCTGGCTCTATTTGTCTTATTTCCTCCAGCGTTTTTAATTTTATCTCTTGGTTCGTTGTCTTCAAGAGCTGTTTGTATCTTAACCATTTGCCTTTTGCTGTTTCCCTCCTTTGGTCTGCCTCATTCGGGGAGATCCATGTTGGTGTTTTCACATACCATCTCCCCTTATATTTGTTCCATGTCCTTATTAGCGCCGCCCTGATGGGGTGGTTAGAGAATTTTTTTTCTTTTGCGGCTTTCCCTCCCCATAGGTAATTGTGCCACCCTTTATTTAAATCCTCCCCTTCAAGTGATAGCATTTTGTCGTCTTTTAGTGTTGCCCAATCCTTCACCCATGCAAGCGCTGCTGCGTCATAATAAAGTTGGAGGTCTGGTAACCCAAGCCCTCCCCTCTTCGGGTCGTCACTCATGTTCCTGAATTTTATTCTGGCCCGCTTGTTTTGCCATATAAATTTGTTTAGTTCTTTCTGCCATTTTGCTATTATGCTTTTTGTTTTTACTACAGGGATCATGCGGAACAGGTATAAGATCTCCGCTAAGATGTTCATTTTTGTTACTGCGATTCTCCCCAGGAGGGATAGTTCCAACCTCTGCCATCTACACATCTTTTCCTTTATTTGTTTCCATCTGGTGTCGTAATTGTTTTTTATTAATTGCGCGTTGCTAGGTGTTATATATATTCCCAAGTATTTAACTTTTGATGTGACTTCCACTTCTGATATTCTTTGAAGTTCTTCCTTTTTCTCCTTTGACATGTTTTTTACCAGAAATTTTGTTTTATTTTTATTTATTTTTAGTCCTGCTACCTCACCGAAGGTTGTAATTTCTGACCACCATTTGTCCCACTGTTTTATCGGATCTTCTATCACTCCTACCACATCGTCAGCGAATGCTGCTATCTTGTAACTGTGTGATCTTAATTTTAGCCCTTTGATTTCTTTGTTGTTCCTAATGCTGTCGAGCAATATCTCCAGGGTCATAATGTATATCAGTGGGGATACTGGACACCCCTGCCTTGTCCCCCTAGATATTTTGATTGGGTCCGATGTTTGTCCATTCACAGTTATTTTCGCTGTTTGTAGCGAGTATATTGCTTTGATCGCATTGGAGAAGTGGTATCCTGCATCAAGTTCTTTCATTAGTTCTGTTATAAATCCCCAGTTGACCCTGTCGAATGCCTTCTCAGCGTCTAAAAATAAGAGACCTGCCTCACTTTGTGTGTGTTTGTTGTAATACTCTATTACATTAAGGATCAGTCTCATATTCTTGCTTATTTGTCGTCCTGGCAGAAATCCAGTCTGGTCTATATTTATTCTTTTTTCAAGCACCTTTTTTAACCTCGCTGCTATCCCGCCCGAAAATATTTTATAATCAACGTTTAATAGTGATATTGGGCGGTAGTTCGATACCTTTGTTGTATCCTGGTCTTCCTTCGGTATTACAGTTATATGTGCTGTTCTCCAGGATTCTGGTAGCTTCCTGTCCTCTAGGGCTTTGTTCATTACCTTTACTAGATATGGTGTTAGTATCTCGCTGAAGATTTTATAATATTTTTCTGTTAGTCCATCAGGACCTGGGGATTTGTTCGGTGGTAATTTTGTTATTATTTCCTTTATCTCGTCTTCTGTTACTTTTTTATTTAGTATTTCCCTTTCTTCCTCAGATAGCCTCTTTACGTTTTGTTTCCCTAGATAGTTTATTACTTTCTCTTTAGGTATATTATCAGCTGTGTAAAGTTTTTTATAGAATTTTCTAAATTGTTCTTCTATTTCTAATTGTTTTACGTAACTTCTGTCATCATCCTCTATTTTGCTTATCTGTTGCTTGTGTTTTTTTCTTCTTACCTTCCAGGCTAGGTGTTTCCCTATTTTATTAGCGTTTTCGAAATGGTTTTGTCTTATATATTTTAGTTTTTTACTAATTTCCTCTAATTGTAAAGTGTCCCATCTTTTCCTTAGAATTTCTAGTTGGAGTTTTAGTGCTTCTTTTTCGGGTCGATTTTTAAGTTCTTCTTCCGTTTTTTTAATGTTTCCTTCTAATTCTCTTGTTTCGCTCTTTCTTATTTTGTTCCTTATAGCTTTTTGTTGAATGAAGTGGCCTCTAATATACGCCTTGGATGTATCCCAGATGATATCTATGGTTGTATCTTTTTCTGTGTTGAGTTTAAAGAACTCTTCTAATATTTTTTTATTTATTTCCTGATCTTTCTGCTCTCTTATCAGTTGTTCATCTAATCTCCATGTCCTTGATCTTGCCATGTTATCTGTTTTTTCCATGATTAATTCCAACGGGGCGTGATCTGAGTTAGTTCTTGTTAGTATTCTAACCTTTACCGTTTTTTCTATTATTTTTTCTGACCCCCACACCATATCTATGCGTGACCACGAGCTGTGGCGGGCCGAATAGAATGTGAAGTCCTGATCACCCTTATGGAGAAATCTCCAAATGTCTTGCAGTCCTAAATTCTCTCTTAGCCTACTGAATTCTTTTGGGAGTTCCCCAATCTGATAATTTTCTCCCTTTTTTTTTCTTTCCCGTAATTTTGTCTAATTTGCTGTTAACGACCCCATTAAAGTCTCCCATAATAATTAGGTCGTCATATTCTTGGGCTAGGATTTTCTTATATAGGGAGTCGATAAATTTTGTTTTGGCACCATTCGGGGCATAGATGTTGCATAATAGCACTTTCCTTCCATCAAATTCTATAATGATACCCTGCATCCTACCCTCTTGATCTTTAAATACTTGTTTTGATGGTATCTTTTCCTTTATGTACATTACTACCCCCCTCTTTTTTTCCCCTCCCGAGGCATAGTACATTTTCCCCAGTTTCTTTTGGCTTAAATGGGCAACATGCCTGTGACATATATGAGTTTCTTGAAGCATTATTATGTCATATTGTTTTTTATTAAGCTGGTGCCAAATTTTTGTCCTTTTGTGGGGGTTATTTAGACCATTTACATTGTTTGAATATATCTTAATGTTCTGTGCCATTTGTTTTCTCTATTCCGGCGTCATCTTTCCCATTCGCCGCTAGTGAATTCGTAAAGTTCCTGTAGTCTTTGGGGGATAGCTCTCTTGGTCTTTTTCTTAGTCTCTCTTGTGTGGTCTCTTGGGTTTCCTCTTCCTCCACTTCTTCTTCACTCCTGTCTTTCCTCTGTCCTTTCTCTTCCTTGCACAGGTATTTATCGTAGAACATTTTGGCCTTTATTTCTGATATTAACCAGTGCTTGTTGCCTTCCCATGTTACCATTATCCCCTCTCTTCTCTCCCATTTGAATCTTACATTTTTTCTCTTTAATTCGTCAGTAAGATAGAAGTATTTTCGTCTTCTTTCCAGGACTGATTTTGGATGTTCTTTTAGGATTGCGATCTTGCTACCGTTATAGAAAGTGGGCTTCTTGGCATTTTCTTTCAATATTTCATCTCTCATGGATTTTTTTCCAAAGCATACTACCACATCTCTAGGTACATTATGTTTTTTGGCATACTCTGATTGGATTCGAAAGACTCTGTCTATGTTGTCTTCTATATCTTCCTGACTGAGTTGGAGAATCTGTGCCACTATATTTGCAATTATTTCTTTGATGTTTTCCTTTTCCCCCTCTTGTATATTTCTAAATCTTAGCTGGAACTCTTTTTCCTTTGCCTCTAGATTTTCTTGCTGTGTTTGTAGTGATTCCATTTTCCTTTCCATTGTATGCATCGCCTTTTCCAATTCTTTTTGGTGGTTTTTAAATGTTTTGTTTTCTTTTAAGTTTTCTTTCCTTTCTTGTTTCATGTCTTCTATTTCTTTATGTATTGTTCTTATTTCTTCCTTCATTGCTGTTTGCACTTCTTTCTTAATTTCCTTTCTCATCTCCTCCATTTCTTTCTTGATGTTGTTATATTGTTTGTCGTGTTTTCCTTCAAGTCTTTGCACATCTGATTGCAGTTTCAGAATTTCTCTCATTAAGTCCTTCATAGTAAATTCTTCTTTCTTCTCTACCTTCTCTTCTGGGACGGGTTCTTTTATTGCAGGATCTTTTGTTAATGAATCCTTTCTGGTTTGTAATTTTTTTTCTTTGTCTTTGTCTTTATCTGTTTTTATTTTCGGCGTAGCCATCTCGTCATTGCTTTCTATCCTCTTTTCTCTGTTATCTTTCAGAAACTATCCTTACTCATTCACTGTTTACATAGACATTTCTATAGACCTTTCTCTTTTACAGTCAAACATATTACTATGTACAAGTATCTTTTAGTACATATCCTCCCTCCCCCCACCCTCCCAGAGAGAGAGAGAGAGAGAGAGAAAGAAAAAAAGGGGGAGTGAGGGGGGTGGATAGGGGGTGGGGTGGGGGAGGGGATGATAACTGACAGAATGTTTGGTCTTTTAGGGCAGTCTTTCTTATGTTTTCAGTCTTGTCCTTTGTTGCCTATGCTTCTGGTCTCAAGTTCTTGGGTTTCTAGCAATGTCCACGTCTAGACACTATGGAAAGTATTTGGCGAGCCTGGGTGATGAGTTCGCTAATGTGTGGGGAGGGAAGATTAACAGGGGCGGGGTATAGGGTCTTCTATGGGGTGGTAAGGGAAAGGGGAGTGGGATTGTCCTTTCCAGTCACCTTACTTTCACCTTTGATGATTCCCTTCTCTTTCTTCATCTGCCTGTAGTTCTGTGGCTTTGCAGTCTCGCGGTTCCTCCTCTTTCCTCCTCTTTCAGTTCTTCCTTCTTCACTTCTTCTCCTTCTCCCTCTCATTTCCCCTCCCTTCCTCACGTTGTGTTGTAGAGTCCGTCGCGTCTTGCGTCTTGTGTCTTATGTCACACGCTATGTTACGTCCTGAGTTGCTCCCCCCGCCTCTTCCGTCACGCTCTGTGCGTCTCCCGTCTCGTCTCTCGTATCGTTTCTCTTCCTTCTCCTCTCCCCATCGCTCTCAATTCTGGACCTGTATAGTCGCCTCTTCTCCCCTCTCGATCGCTTCCTTCTCTCCAGTTCAGTTATCTCAGCTCTCCTCAAGGGTCAGCTGCTTGTTTGCGGAGGCTAAGGGACTAGATCCGCTGGGGTTCTCCCCTTTCACTCTGCTTCCTCCTTGCGGGTTGGGATTAGAGGGGCTCGTGGTATTCTCTGGCTCTTTGTATTCTGTGATCACACTTCCCGGCTCTCCAGAGATGGGTAACAGATCTTCGGAAATCTTTTCTTAATTTTGGCAAGTGTTATTCTTGGTTGCGTCCGGCATTGGTGTCTACGCCCCCATGCGCGACTTCTTCACTTCCTTCCTTTTCTTCCCCTTTATTCTTAAAGGAGCCCGACCGCTTTTTTCCCTTCCAGTCTTATTTCTTTTTTCTCTTTGGTCCTTTCCTGTCGCTTAACCCCCGTTATTTCTGGGTTGTCTTCTTTTCTTTCCCTCTTCTTTACAAGATAAAATAGGGGACGGTGTCCTCACCTCCTCTTTTCCAGGTGCACCTTGCCATGCTCGCGTCCTCTGGGCTTCTCCCCCTGTCTGCGTTTCACCCCCCACTGTTGGGAGATGTTCCACTGGCGAGGTTTGCCCCTTTGGTTGGCACCACGTTGACCTCCAATCCTCGTGGGGAGGGTTCCTACCTCCTTAGCGTTTGGCAAGGTCGGATGGCTGAGCCGCCCGTTGGAGCTCAGCTAGCTGTGGCATCCGCCATGCTTCCCCTACCGTTGACAATTTTATCTTAAATTATAGTTTTATGTAAATATTCAAAAACATTTAACCTACCAATGCTTCAATTAATGTAATTTGATTTGTATCTATTATATTTTGAAATTTACCAGTAGCTGCTGCATTTCCCACGTTTGTCTTATACTCGGGTCAATACGTTTTCCCAGTTTTTTATGATAAAATTAGGTTCCTCAGCTTATATTCGGGTTGGCTTATACTCGAGTATATACAACATGTGGTTTCCTTACATTGTATCTAAATCATACAATTCAAGTCTCTCTCTGATTTGATAAAATATTGAATTAAAAGATGACCAAGATGAACAAAGGAAGTGCTACAGTGGTGCTTTTTAAAATCCAGCTGTATTTTTCCTACATTTTTATGAAATGAAATCATTTTATTCATTTGTACTGTGCACTGTGATTTTTTTTTTTGTTAACTCAGAAACAGGAATAAATAGTTAAGGACGTTAAAACCAGTTTGGAACCAAAGATTATATTACAAATGAGGCTTCATCTGTCAAGCTGAGGAAATTTCAATAAGGACATGATGGTGTTTAAAATCTAATTATATGAAATTAAATATTTCAATATATTGCAGAAAGGATGGAAAAGACATTTCTAATTTCAAAAATGATATATCCTTAGAAAAAAGAGCAATTATAACAGTTTGAGAAAATTAATTAGACCTTATCTAAGATGAGCATGTTCGAAAAGGGCAAAAGAGACATGGAAATATATTATTGGTTTGTATAAAATTGATCCAAAACACTTTCCCATTTAAATTAGGCAAAAAGTTTTTTTAAAAAACAAAACAAAACAAAACAAAACTTACATATGATTTTAAGGATTGAGTTCCATCATGTGTTCATCATGCCTTGAAACAATGAAACTTTGCCAAACTAGAGAGAACAGAGGCAATCTGTATATCTATGGATTTTTCTTGGGTTTTTGAGTGTTGTGGTGAGGACTTTGAACTGATTAAGAGCACATTCTAAATATATTGTTTTCCAATCCAAATTGTTCTTTCAATTCTTTGCTACATGGCCAACATAGCTATTCCTGAATAGGTCTTCCTATGACAATCGCTCAAAATTGGCAAAAGACTGGAAGAATATTTTGAGATTTCATTCTCAATGAGGGCTGAATGAAAAGTAATGCCTCCATCTTCGTAACTCCTCAACAGATGGCAGTACTGGTTTGTGGCAGATACTGGCTTGTCCAGTAGACTCTCCTCTACAGTTCCATTTTGGTGGGAAGCCTTAGCATTGACCAGTTGTGTTGTTAAAGTGTGAAGTATGGAACCCTGTCCAGATGGTCGGTCAATGCGACTTAAGCAATGTGCTGTCATTGAATTCTTGACAGCAGGTGTCTCCTAAAGGAGATTCATCAGAGAATGCAAGCTGTTTATGGTGATTGTGCTGAAGTGAGTACCGTGTGTCATTGAGTACCGTGTGTCATTTAAAGATGTTGAGGTGGGAACATCTGACTTGTGAGACAAACAAATAGTTGGATGTCCTGTGACAGCAACCACCGCGTTTCACAAAGAAAAGGTTGACAGATTGATTCAGGACAATCAGAAATTTCAAGCATAATTGGCATTTCACAAGAATGTGTGGGTCACATTATTGCTTTGCTTGGCTATTGGACGATCTGTGCAAGATGGGTTGTGGAAACAGTGTGTTAACTTCTTCTGTGACGGCTTTAGAAAATTTGTTCATTGTTGGCAGAAATGTATCCAATTGTCTGATGATTATGTCAAAAAGTGAATAGTGGTAGTTAAAGAGCACATTCTAATGGTTATTTCTGCATTTGATTTATTAAAATATTCCCATCCAAACCCTAGTAACAAAGGTAGAGGCATTACTTTTCATTGAACTCAAGTACTTTCTTTGTAAGGTCCTGTTGAATTCACTGGACCTTCATTTCTGAAGCCACTGAGACCCTCCCATCACTTTTCTACTCTGGCTTCTTCATCTGAGGAAAGAGCATATTCTACAGAAAAGCTCAATGCACTACTTACATCTTATTCCTTTTGCCTAAAGATCGAACTAGAGGTATGTTTAACACAGATAAAAGCATCTCTCAAGAGAAGGAGAACATGTGTTATTTCATATGACACATTAAGTGTATTTGTTTTTCATTTTTTAAAAGAAAAAAGCACATAGTTAAAACACACCTCAATATTGATCTTGATTTAAAGATGAAATGCTATTTTAAAAAGCAACAGCAGTAGAATGTTTTCTTTCTTCTGGAAGTTCTTCAGAGGTGGAGCTAGTGTGATTGCTCTTGGAAATGGGTTCTACAAACAGTGCTGTTACTAAGAAACTGCTGTCACATTTACTTATCAATCTGGCCTCCTAGGATGGAAGAACATGAAACAGGACCTCTCCTCAAGATCTAAAATGCTAAGTAAATTCATATGATAGGACTCAACCACTTCATATGATAGGACTCAATCACTAGGGGTGAGAAAAGCAGTATAGAAATGCTGTAAATAAATAAATAAATTTTTTTTGGACTCAACCACTATGATTTCCCTATTATGTACTGTTTTCTGCTCTGGATGTGCTAACCAGAAGGATTCAGAGTATTCCATACCATTCATCAGGGCAATTTGACACTGGCAGTTTTTCCCTATCAAATCATGACCAACATAGAATTTACTTAAAAAAAATACTAGCCACAAATGGGGTATGCATTTCCATTGAGCAGTCTGTCCCAACTGCAAGATTGCATTTTGTTTTGTTTTGTTGGTTATAGCCAGCAAAGTTCACATCAGTATATATGTGAGGTTGGAATTTTATTCCCCAAAACACATTACTTTATATTTGCCATCCTGACTATTCTCCAGGGAGTCTGCAACACAAATATGGTTATAAATCTCCATAATAATAATAATAATAATAATAATAATAATAACGATAACAATAAGGCTCACAAATGGAACTTTGAAAAAGGAGATGGAGGGCCTAATTCTGGTGGCCCAAGAACAAGCCATTCGAACCAATGCAATCAAAGCCAGAATTGAAAAGTCAATGACAGATCCCAAATGTAGACTCTGCACCTTCACTTTCACTTAGGCGATCCCTCATTGGATGAGGAGGATAGTCTTCCATGATCCGTATTCTTGTGGATCTGTAGGTGGCTGTGGAGCCCTATTCTTGACCTGCATCTTCTCCCACAGTGAGGGCATTGGTTTCCAGGTGGAAGGCAGTCTCGGTCGGGGTTGGCTTGATACGCCTTCCTCCTGGCACATTTCTCTCTTTCACCCTCCATTCATGCCTCTTCAAATTCTGCAGCACTCCTGGTCACAGCTGACCTCCAGCTGGAGCCCATCTTTAAATCTCTTTTTCTGTCCACCAGCATTCCGTTTTCTGTTTTTGAGTTCAGAGTAGAGCAACTACTTTGGGAGACGGTGGTCAGGCATCCGGACAACATGGCCGGTCCAGCAGAGTTGATGGCGGAAGACCATTGCTTCAATGCTGGTAGTCTTTGCTTCTTCCACCACACTGACGTTTGTCCGCTTGTCTTCCCAAGAGATTTGCAGGATTTTCCGGAGGCAGCGCTGACGGAATCATTCCAGGAGTTGCATGTGACATCTGTAGACAGTCCACGTTTCGCAGGCATATAGCAGGGTTGGGAGGACAATAGTTGTATAGACAAGCACCTTGGTATCCCTACGAATGTCCCGGTCCTCAAACACTCTCTGCTTCATTTGAAAAAATGCTGCACTTGCAGAGCTCAGGTGGTGTTGTATTTCGCTGTCGATGTTGACTTCGCTGAAGAGGTGGCTTTCAAGGTAGCAGAAATGGTCAACATTTTCTAATGTTACACCATTAAGCTGTATTTGTGGCATTGGAGAGGGGTTGGCTGGTGACTGCTTGAACAGCACTTTGGTTTTCTCGATGTTCAGTGACAGGCTGAGCTTCTTGCATGCTTCTGCAAAGGTATTTAGAGTGGCTTGTATCTTCTGAATGCGCACAGATGACATTGTCATCAGAATACTGGAGTTCTATAACAGATGTTGTTGTAACCTTGGTTTTGGCTTCCACTCTGCTGAGGTTAAACAGCTTGCCATCTGTCCGATAGATGATTTCCACTCCGGTGGGAAGCTTCCCATCAACAACGTGAAGTATCATAGCGATGAAGATGGAGAATAAAGTTGGAGCAATAACACATCCCTGTTTGACGCCTGATTCCACCTTAAATGGGTCACTTTGGGAGCCATTGCTGTCCATGACTGTTGCCATCATGTCATCATGGAGGAGCTGCAGGATGTTCACAAATTTGTTAGGGTACCCAATTTTTTGGAGGATGGCCCAGAGAGTGCTGCAATTCACTGTGTTGAATGCCTTTGCAAGGTCAATGAATGCCATGTACAGAGGTTGATTTTGTTCCCTGCATTTTTCTTGGAGCTGTCATGCAGTGAAGATCATGTCCATGTTTCCTCTGGAGGGGTGGAAGCCATTCTGGGATTCCAGGAGGGTGTCTTTTGAGAGGGGTAGAAGGCAGTTTGCAAGGATTATTGCGAGGACTTTCCCAGCTGAGGTTAGAAGGAAGATACCTCGATAGTTTCCGCAGTCTGTTCTTTCCCCTTTTTTGAAGAGGGTGATGACAGTAGCATCCTTGTAATCTGCTGGAATTTTCTCGGTCACCCACACTTTTTCTATGAGCTGATGGAGTTGTTGTGTTAGCTCAGGTCCTCCCTCTTTAAAGATTTCAGCAGGGATCCCATCAGGTCCACTGGTTTTGTCATATATTTTGTTGGCTGATGGCATTGCTGACTTCTTCCAAACTAGGCAGTGATGCAAGCTCATCTCTGGTTTGTTGTTGTGGGATTTGTGAGAGAACCTCTTCGGTCACATTGGTGCTGCAGTTCAGGAGGCTATGGTAGTGTTCTTTCCAACGTAGTGCAATTGCGTTTTGGTCCTTCAGGAGATTGGTTCCATCTGATGAGCATAGAGGCTGTATGCCATGGTTTCTTGGTCCATAGATGACCTTTGTGGCTTTGAAAAATACCTGAGCATCATGGGTATCTGCCAAGTGTTGGATTTCCTCAGCCTTCTTTGTCCACCAGTTGTTCTTGAGTTCTCTTGTCCTTCTTTCTTGTCCTTCATCTGCAAGGAAGCAGATGAATCAATAGATCGCATCCTAAGCTGCTGCAAGAAGATCGTGCAGACAGACTACAAGCAGAGGCATAACACCATTGCTCAGATGATTCATTGGAACTGTGCCACAAATACCATCTGCCTGCAACAACTAACTGGTGGGATCACAAGCCAGAAAAAGTTACAGAGAGTGAGCACGCCAAACTCCTCTGGGACTTCCGGATTCAGACAGCCAGCGTTTTGGAGCATAGTACTCCTGACCTCACAATCATGTTAAAAAAAAAGTATGGATCATCGATGTTGCAATCCCAGGTAACAGCAGGATTTCAGAGAAACAACTGGAAAAGCTGACATGATATGAGGATTTAAAAATCGAACTGCAAAGACTCTGGCACAAACCAATAAATGTGGTCCCAGTGGTGATTGGCACACTGGGTGCAGTGCCTAAAGACCTTGGCCTGCACTTAAACACAATCGGTGCTGACAAAACTACCATCTGCCAGCTGCAAAAGGCCACCTTACTGGGATCTGCATACATTATTCACTGATACATTACACAGTCCTAGACACTTGGGAAGTGTCCGACGTGTGATCCAATTTAACAGGCAGCAGAGTGTCTGCTGTGGACTCATCTTGTTGTGTTTCAAATAATAATAATAATAATAATTATTATTATTATTATTATTATTATTATTTCTATCCTGCCATCATCTCCCCAAGGGGACTCGGGGCGGCTTACATGAGGCTATGCCCAGCAATACAGTAAAACAATGTAACACAAAAACACAACAAAATAGAAAATAAAAATAACATAAGATACAAAATACCAAAATAAATAACAGTGCAAGAATATAAAATCAGAACATTAAACATTAGACATATCACAGTGGGCAGGGCCAATAGCAAAACATTAAAATTTTAAAACACTGGGTGAAAAGGCCATGTAATGTATTAGGACAGGGGGTCCAAAGATGACGTAGGATTTAATTGCACAAACCCCCCAAACATGCTTCTGAGGGCATTTTGTACAGAGTTTGATTAGGGATTATTATACATTCAGTCATTGAAGGCACACTGGAACAGCCAGGTTTTCAGGCTCATCCTGAAGACTGCCGGGGTGGGTGCTTGCCTAATATCTCTGGGGAGCGAATTCCATTGCTGGGGGGCAACCACAAAGAAGGACCTCTCCCACGTCCCATCAAGTCGCACTTGCGATGGGAGCAGGAGCGAGAGAAGGGCCTCTCCGGAAGATCAAAGAGATCGAGTGGGTTCGTAGATGGAAATGCAGTCGTGAAGGTAGGCAGGTCCCAAACCGTTCAGGGCTATGTAGATAAGAACCTGTACCTTGAATTGGGGGCAGAAAATAAACAGCAACCAATGGAGCTCCTTAAACAGGGGGGTTGAGCGCTCCCTGTAATTCGCACCAGTTAGTAGTCTGGCTGCCCCTCGTTGGACCAATTGAAATTTCTGAGCTGTCTTCAAGGGCAACCCCATGTAGAGCACATTGCAATAATCTAATCTGGAGGTAACTAAGAGGTGGACCACCGTGGTCAAATCATCTTCACGAGGTATGGTAGCAGCTGGTGCACGAGCTTCAATTGAGTCTTTGTAACTAGGTGGTAAGGTTTTCACTCATAGGATGCCATGTGGTTTGCACAGAATTATTGTGCTCCTGTTAAATGAAATGTATAATTTTTGCAAGCACCACTAACCTCTTTCCTTTGATTGGATTTTCTTACTCATAAATTTGGGGTGAGAATCATGGGACATTCCAGATTTTCTTGTAGTGCTGCTTACATTGTTCTTGATTATTCATCCTGCTGTCTAGGGTTTATGGAAATTGCAAACCAAAAAGATACTGCCCCATCTAGTGTGTAGGAGTGCAGCCTACACAAGCCATAGACTTACTTATATGTGTATATGATCAGAAGCTTTCTGTGGTTTTGATCTTACTGGAAAAAAACCACAATATCTTGTATAGCAATGTGCCCAGTAAGCACTCCAAGAGGACAGCTTTCTCCTGTTTTAACCATTCTGCCATACCTGTTTCATAAAGGATATTAAATGATATCACAAAATGCATGATTTATTGCTGCTACCAGAGAGCTTTTGGATAAAAGAAAGTGATTGTATAGAAAAATAGGTTGTTCTCTGAGTTTCAGAAGTGATAGAAACTGTTCCGCTACTTGCTGATAAGCTTGAAATCATTTCAGCCAAAACATTCTAATATCCTGGCTTTTTAATATTTGGAAATGGCACTTTTATCTCACCTGCATTTTCACCCTTGCAATAAAGAAACTGTTCATGGCAATTAAACTTTTAAATTTAAGATTAACCCAGTTTTTAAAATTCCTATTATCCTTGGCAATCACGACCTAGAAAACAAAACTGTTCATAGTGCATTCTGTGCCAGAATGTGGTGGTGTGCCAGTTGATATCTTAGAGTGAAAGAAGATGAAACATTATACAATGATAGGAAGATACAAAACCAAATCACTGAAAAAAATCCAACTATACTTTGAATATCCAGATTTGGGCTCTAGAAATAATTGTCTGGTAATGTCTGAATTGTCAGTTATGATTAGTGATGACTGGACTTTTATTCCAGAATCATTGTCCCTGGTGAGAAAACATACAGAATGTTTGAATCTTTTCCAACCACGCCCTGGGCTTCTTTTCTCTCACCTGACTGTGCAAAATTCCCCTCCCATTTCATCATTTGATCTATTCCTCTTGTTAGAAATATAATCTGCCTCCCAACTCATCTATAAACATGGCATTCTGTATTGCAGTTCCAGATTCATAATCTGTAGAGTTACAGATCTGTATCTGCTCTTAATTCAGTAAAGCATTAAGACTATGAGCTCATCTGCACTGACCACTTAGGTCAGTTTGGAACTGATTTGGCAGAAACCAGTTTCACTGTGTGGATGATCCAGTTAACAGGTCTGAAACAGGTTTTAGTGCAGGAAGCTCTGAGTAGTTCCAGAATACACAGTATCCATGGCTTGAGAACTGCTGGAGAATGAGCACCAGCATTCTGGAACCGGTGATTATCTACAATACATGACACATTCTGCAGAGTCAGTTTTACTGTGCCAAGTGGTTTACATTAGGAGTTCACTGAAATACAGTTAGGGACTTATCTCAGACTTTCCCCAACTTTGCTTGATGCCCTTTAAAAGCTGTAATTCACACTGCAGCACATTTTGCCAGCATATGTCTAGCAAAATGTATTGCATTATTGAGAAATTCAATATTTTTAAGAAGGAAGCATAAACCTGCATAAAATCTCACAACTGAAAAAACAAACAAGACAAAAGAATCGAAGACAAAATGTAACCCTGTGCCTGCAAACACCATCAGTTCTGTAATTTTTATCATATTTTGTCTGATGGAGAAGCCAGTTGAGATTTGAACATTTGCATCACATTTTCTACATTTTTGGTTGGTCAATAAATGTTTACATCTTTTGTCAGTTTTGTTTGGGTGCATTCCCAAACATGGCTACACCTGAATATGTCCCCAAATCTCATAGTTTGTAATGTTCTATAATGTCAATAAATTTAGACTTTCACTGTTTTCTTAATCTCTTTCCCTTCAACCCTGGGTTACTGTTTTCAGCAAAGTAACCACCCACCAACAGTTTCCTCAGTTGAAGTTCTTTCTTCCAGTATCATGTACTGTTGTCAGATGTCATGTCAACAGATCAGTATAGCATATAGAGACAGTTCTGTAAGTGCTGAAAGGGAAACATCCAAAACACAAATGTACATGTACATTTCATTTCCACAGGCTGCTTAATCCAGGGCCAGTTTAGAACAGAAATGTATTTGAAGATAATGAAAGTTGTGATAAAGCTCAGGCTGGACAGATGTGTATGGATTCTAAATTAGCAAAAGTTTCTAAAACTTTAGAAAAAACTAAAATGAGAAAAAATGCTATGGGAATAAAACATTGCTTTTAAAACTCTTATAGCAAATTTCAGATTACTTTAAAAGAACCAAGGTTATCATTTTCATTTTATCACACTGACTGCACAATGCAGGGCACATCATCATTTTCTGCTAAATGCCAGCAGCACCTCTATCATGCAGATGATAAAGTGCCTGCATAAAGAAAAATAAGTAAGCACCAATCAACACACTTTTCCCCTTGTAAAAGCTGCTTACCTGACATTCTAATCTTCATAAAACAGATTTTCTTTTATGGCATTTTGCCATAAGTGAAGGAAAATCTCAAAACACTCTCTTAGCATTTGCTTCTCCTTGCCCCCCCCCCCCCCCCAAATGGTGGCACAGATTGCAAGAACCCAATAGCACTCTACAAGGTGAGTTTTATGGAGATTGAAAATAAATTTGATCATTTGACAGTATTGGCATTTGAAAGCACAATCAGTCTGTGAAAAAAACTCTTTGGAGAATAATAAACAGTCTGATTTGTAACTTGAAACTTTTCTCATTCTTGCATAAGATTCCACATTTTGTAGCAAGTTTAACAGCAACTCTTAAAACAGTAAAATCAATGTCGGTATTAGTTTAGTAGATGCCAGAAATGCCTTAAAATGTACCCAAACAAATCTCTTAATCCCTCAAATTGAATAATCCAGAGCCATTAAAGCACCTTGGAAATGAGTTCTGAACATGGATCACCTTACAAATTCACACTGATCTGTTCTGGACATGTGTCTTCTGATATAGGCCATAATTTGTTTAAACCTCTGTTGTCTATAACTGTCTCTGAAGTGGGACTTAATATGGAGGAGAGAATATCACTAAACTCAGATCTGCTGCCTTAGAGCCCTTCTACATTGACAACTAATGTGGGCATGATCTGTTGTTTATGATGCCGGAGATAATTAATCATCTGAGTCTTTGGAAGCCAATGAGAATATTGACTCTTTGCTGATCTGCTCCCCCTTTTCAGTACACATTCAGAAAGACAATACATGATTGGGACAGTGTGGGTGTGTCCTTTATCCATGGGTAATGGGACAGCATACACCTGGTCATCCATTCCTTAACTGATAACCTGCTGTCTGTTATTTGATACTAGCTACAGGAAACAAGACTTGAATACACAGACAGGCTGTTTGAAACACTCCCGGCAGCTTCTTTATTCAAAAAATAAATATCACAGAGATTCCTCCTCTCCTGAATTTCTCCATTTTATCTCTCCTTCTCCACTCCTGCCTTCTCCTTCCAATTAGTCCACAGCTGTTTAGGTACAAGTTTGATTCAGCATCTTTGGTTCTTTCATCCGTTTTTTTTTAAAAAAAAAAAAAACAGGTTCCTTTCAACTTCTAGGCAGGACCTTCCATTCTATACCTCTTACACCCAGTCACTAAAAAAGAAAAGGGACAATATTTTGCAATGGCATGCCGAGGGGTTGCATTATTCACTATCTGACCACCAGAGTGTTTTCAGTAGGCAACTACTGCACAAGGGGGTGCTGCCAGGAACAAAAAGGAAGCAGAAGTCCACAAAATCAGACAGATTTCAAATTGAACTCTGTCCTCCTGTTTGCCCAGTAGGGTAATCAAACATGGTGAAGTCTCTGGGAGGAAGGCAGGATGCAAGCTGATGAGTGAATAAATGAGTGAATAAATGGGGAGGCCCTGCTCTCGATCCTGCCTTCATCGCAAGCATGCCTGGTGGGGAGAGACAGGGCCTTTTCAGTGGTGGCCCCTCGGCTAGGGAACTCCCTCCCTAAGGATATTAGATCGACCCCCTTCATCCTGACATCCCCAAAAAAGTAAAAACCTGGCTCTTTGAAAAAGCCTTTGGAAATGCAGTGCAATAGATAAATATGGAACTAGGTAAAGTGAACATGGAATGGATTAGACAATGCTTTTGGAAAATGAGTTAACAGTAAGTCATTGGTGATTATATGTTTTTACTGATTTTTACATGGTTTTTATAATGTGTGCTAAATGTTTTTAATTGTGTTTTATGAATAGTGTGGCATTGAAGTCCTGCCAATTTGTAAGCCACCTTGAGTTGCCTTCGGGCTGAGAAAGGCGGCATAGAAATACCATAAATAAATAAATAAATAGATAAATAGATAATAAAGTGATGAATGCTTTTTCTTCCAAAAGGCATAGTGTTTCCTTTATCAATGCAGATGTTGAATTGCAATTTAGTTATAGTAATGTATGTGTCTTATTGCAAATGGTTAATTAATTGCTATTTTCATTATTTTATCTTGACCTTTATCCAACCTCTAATAACATCTTTCTGTATTAGTCAATGGAAGAAACATCTAGATACATATATCTGAATATCAAGATGATAGCTGAATAAATTCCACAATCTGTCTACCATTCTAGTCCCAAACTGGAAGTTTTGGCACGCCACATGTCGGGGGTTGAGAAGGGCGGGGTAGAAGTGCGAGAAATAAATATAACACTAGTTAACATCCAGCCTCATAACGATGTGCCCATTTTATCACAAATCTATCTTGGACAATGTGACTGGACAATGACTGATTAATGAAATGCGGAGGACTTACGGTTTTTTATTATGTTTATTGATGTTAATTGTAATGAATTATTTTTATCCATGTTAAATGTTTTTAATGTTTAAACTATTTTTGTACTGTTGTGGGCATCAAATTGTGCCGTTTTGTAAACCGCCATGAGTTGCCCTCGGGCTGAGAATGGTGGTATAGAAGCGTAGTAAATAAATAAATAAATAAATAAATAAATTGCCCATTTTATTATTGCTAATCCCCAGTCACTATCACATTACATTCCATCAATCATATTATTATCTACTCATCTTTGCTTTAAGCAATACCTTTTCCCCCATCTCCCCCCCCCCAATAACCACCAATCATTATGAAAACAAAACTTATCTCCTCCTCATCATACCCACAAGTTTTGCATTTTGAATACTATTTCCACATAACCTCTTATTGTTTCAGGATGGTATATATTTCTATCCATAGTCATGTCACTCCATGCATTTGATGAAATAAACTTGGTCAATGAAAATTGAGATTACAACCTTCTTTCTCCTAGTTAGTCTAAAACATGCAATAATATTGCTTTGCATAGCTCTGAAAATTGGTATCTTAGATTATATCATTGTTTCTTTAACACATACATGGTTTTTCATAGTTTTTTTTAAATAAATGCTCCATTGAGAAGTAGTTGTTACAATTTAGTAACAAAACTGCATTATCCGTTACACTGCATATAGGAAAATGAATCATGACTGATGGGTTGCCCTACACAAATATTGTATGCAAGTGTTTCGGGGGGAAACACCAAAACAATTACCTCCCTCATTTTCAATCATGTCACCTCAGGTCACTACACCTGCCACATTCAATAAGATCAAGACTTGGGCAAATGAAATTTATGAGTAGTCTAGTATTGCTCAAGGGGATTGAATATATATGATTTCAAATAGCACCAAATGCTTACCTACTGGGAAAGAGTTGTCAGTCATTTCACATGGGAATCAATAACAAAATAAATGCTTTGATCAGGACATGCTCTAGAAGAACTCTGGGGGCTGCACTTTATATGTAAATTTTTGACGTCTGCTGCAGATAGTGGTTAAAGCCAAGAATCAAAATTACAAGGAAACATCTAAGGGAGAAAATGGAAATAAAGTGCTGTGAAATAAACACATTTTGAAGCTTGACCAAATGCCAAGAACATAGTAATAACAAATTGGGATCCTTAAGATGTATACAGTAATTCTTTAATTTGGAAAGATAGAGCAAATGTTAAGAGGGGATATATATAATTTGTTGTTTCCCATGTTGTGTGAATAATTTTTTTCTGTTTTATCACATCCTGTGCAGCACTAGTTCTAGGAATTCTGGGGTAACATTGGGAACTAGCCATTCAGGTGTGGAAAGGCTCACATTATGCGAACTAAAATGTTCATATTTGAACTTTTTCTAATGTCGCAGTGCTATTTTTCAATAAAATGCATACAAAATATATTGGGGATGAATGTGCAGTGTACACATATTTCTACATAAGTTATAGCAATGTTAAAAATGGATTACATTGGACAAACTACTTACAAGAATTCTGCATCTTGGACACATGTCTATACAGAATGCATATATCAAGAGAGATTGCACCAAAAATATACTTTTTCATATTCAAAACAATCCCCTCACAATACATAAATATAGCTAATAAGGACATGTAATACAACCCCCCCCCCCCCCCCGGTAAGGTAAAAAATTAGAAACTGAAAATGGCTGATTCTTCCATTCCCTAACCACGAGAGCCTACTCAGTGAGAAAGCATGCCACAATAATAACACTATGTAACATGATTTTTATTCCTGTGTTAAATGTTATAAATGTCATTTCTGAATTGAAACTTGTGCGCCAGCTGCGCCCATACCTTGGGAAGTCTGACTTGGCCACGGTAGTCCATGCTCTGGTTACATCCCGTATAGACTACTGCAACACTCTCTACGTGGGGTTGCCTTTGAAGACTGTCTGGAAGCTTCAAATGGTCCAATGCTCGGCAGCGAGGTTACTAACAGGAGCAGCACTCAGGGAGCATACAACTCCTCTGTTGCACCAGCTCCACTGGCTGCCAGTTTGCTACCGGGCACAATTCAAAGTGCTGGCCTTAGCCTATAAAGCCCTAAATGGTTCTGGCCCAATTTACCTGTCTGAACATATCTCCTCCTATGAACCAGCTAGGACGTTAAGATCATCTGGGGAGGCCCTGCTCTCGGTCCCGCCTGCATCACAAGTACGGTTGGCAGGGATGAGAGACAGGGCCTTCTCAGTGGTGGCCCCTCGACTGTGGAACGCCTTTCCCACAGAAATTAGATTGGCCCCCTCCCTGTTCACATTTTGGAGGAAAGTGAAGACCGGTTGTTTGAGCAGGCATTTGAATAGGCAGTGTACTTACTTAGGCGATCCCTCGTTGGACGAGTAAGATGGTCTTCCATCATGGGTTTCCTTGTGGGTCCGCATGTGGCTGTGGAGCCCTATTCTTGCTGTGTAGGCAGTGTAACTAATATAGAAATATGGAACATTTGGATGATGAGTCTGGATCTTGATTTTAACTATGAGACAAGATGAGATGTTATGAGGTTTATTGATTGTTATAATGTTATTCTTTTAACTTCATTTTAACTGTTTTTATCATGTTTGAGTATTGTATTTGCTTTGTTAACCACTCTGAGTCGCCCTGAGGGCTGAGAAGAGTGGTATACAAATATAGTAAATAAATAAATAAATTCTATCATAAAAACATGGAAAAGGTTTATTAAACTGCAAAATGTTTGTATTTATCTGCACATAGAACGGTTAAAAATGCATATTTTCATTAAGAAAAATTACAAATGAAGTGCGCAGACCAGGGGGTTCCCAAACTTTTTTTTGGCCAGAGACCTTTTTGAAGCAAAAGTTTCCCTTGAAGTCACAAGAAATGTTTAGTATTTAGTTCTCTCTGTCTATGTTCTATGAGGCATATTACACACCATGTATAAAGAAGTATGAATAATAAGATATATATATATATATATATATATATATATATATATATATATATATGAAACAATAAAAAAGAGATAATATTATTCATGATTTAAATCTACAAAATGATATAACAACTAGCTAAGACATTTGAAAAATATTACAATGTTACATGTACACCCAAATTTAATGTGCACTATGTGCCTGATTTTTTGCACAGTTTGTTAATGTCTAGTGTCACAGAAGTCAGATGAAGATGCATATCGTCTTCTGCATTCAAACAAGCTCAATATTATTTTTGTAGCTGTGTCCCTCAAAAAGGCCATTTCACAAAGTACATAGAACCAAAAGGCAGTAAGAGCAATTTAGCTTTTGTACTTAATATTGAAAGATCATCCCTCAACTGAGCCCAAAATTAGGAAAGTGGTTTGCCTAAAAGTGGCTGTCCAAAGACACATCTATAAAGAACTCATATTCTGTCTCAATAAGGGCTGTTAGCTTTGACATCACTGAAAATAGATCTAGAATCCATTCAGAATTCGTTCAAATCGATTCCTGAGTGTTCCTTGAAATGTATTGATTCAGTTTTAAAGCAAATTGTTAACATATTATTTTAATATTGTTGGTAATAATTCATTCATTGTTATGCTATTTTCTTCTAAAAAGCATGAATGAGAAATATGTCAGAGCCTTATTCTCAACACTTTCCATGTATAGTTATTTTTTGCTTCAGCATGACAATTTTATCATTAGAATCGAATATTGTCTTCCATTTCCCTTGTATGTATGTGCTGAATTTGTTCATTTTACAAAAAAAGTATGCCAAGTAATATAATTTGCACAACCATTCATGATCATTCAAATAATCTGCTAGCAAACTGGTTTAATCATTCATAAATGAAGAAACTTCCATTCGAAGTTCAAATAAAAGGGATAACACTTTACATCATGATAACCAATGTACTTCTGTGTGTAATAACAATGACTTGTGTATATCTTCACACAGTAATTTGAACAACCTACACTGCAAAGGTCATGCCTTAACAAAGTTGATAATTTTGATGGCATTGTATAGTACCTGCTTTAATAAGGCTGCCATATTTTCATTGTGAGGGAGCGTCAGTGTAGTACACAATGACTAATGACTGCTTGTGCAGTTTTTTTAAACTTTCTTGATTCTTGTAATAATGCCGAAAACATAACCTACCATTACTTTTGCACCATCTGTACACACATCAATGCAATCCTTCCATGGTATTGTGTTTTCAATAAAGAAGATATCAAGCGGGGGGGGGGGGGGGGCTAGCACTTGTAGAGGATGGAAGTGGCTTGCATAACAGTATATCTTCATGAAAGGAACCTGAAAATTTGTACCACATGAGCACAGCTTATCCAGCAATGTCCATGGATTTGTTCAGTTGTAGCAAAATTTTCGTTTGACTGATAAAGGAAATTATGGTATCTTTAACATTCGATAGATCCTGGATTCAATTATGCACGGTAGTGTTTGACAAGGGCACACTGGAGACAAAGTTTGCAGCTTTTTGTCCACCATGTACTTCACTGTCTTCATTAATAGTGGTTTTATAAGAGTTTCAGCAAGATTGTGAGGTTTGCAAGGAAAAGACAGATCATAGCTAACCAAATATGATACTTTCAGTGCCTTGTCATTATTTGTCTTTACATGAGATACACATTTTGTGAATCTGCAGAGAAGAAAGTTTTTTCATTGCACATATTGTCACTTCATAGGAGCAAAGCTGCCCTCTCTACCATTTCTTGTCATATAAAAGTCAAGTTTTCTGCCATTTGTGCTTTAGTCATCGTCCTTCCTGTTTCATATCCCTATATACCAGGGAGCCTGTTTTGTCACAGGTCAGAGAGGATATTTGGAAGTGATCATGTAAACCTGGCTAGATTTATTGACCAGGGATTCAACAGGATCACTGGTGATGCCAACCATAGAACCCTCCAAGGCCTCCTGGAATCTCAAAGGATCCATTAGTCCATTAGCCTTCAAGGGCAGACCATTTTAATAGGTTCTCCACTCCTGCAAGGGTTGGTGATAGCTGTGATACTAGTCCTGACCAGAAAATGATCTGCCATTGTAACTCGGAGGTATTGATCACCTCCACCCACAGACCTGTATGTTCCGAGCTGAAAATTGCATCAAAGGTATGACCTGCCTAATATGTCAGTCCAGAAACCAACTGGGATAGTCCCATGTTTGTCATGGATACCATGAACTCCCGAGTTGCACCGGACAAACTGGCCTCCAGTGGTATATTGAAGTCACTCAGAAATAAAAGTCTGGGTAATGCCAACAACACCTCAGAGACCAGTTCAGTGAGCTCAGCCAGCGAGTCTGTTAGGCAGTGGGATGGACGGTACACTAACAGAATCCCTAGTCTATCCCTGGTTTTCACCATTCCCTAGTGTAAGAGAATGGTGAGTATTAGTACTGTAAAGATTCAATAAAGACAGGATTCTCATTTATCAATAGCATAAATTAAGGGGAGGGGATATTAACACAAACCAAAAGATAGAAAACATTTGTGGAATACATTCTTCAATAAAGAAATTCAATTTAAAATCCTACAGAGTTATGCATGAGATTTATTTCTTAACTAAAGGCAGGTTTAAGTGCTGAGATCATCTATTCCCTAAAAGGGAAGGCGAAATTTGTGATTTTTAGCATGCCAAGCAGAGTTTATGGACATATGATTGTTTATGGATATTGTAAGACATTAATTGTAACTTTCTGTAATAAGGTTTGGAGACAAGAAATAGATTCACGAGCTTATAAGTCAGGCCACAGCAAGATACTCTTTTATGAAATTAGTTTCCTGATGGGTTAAGAAACTGAAAAATCTAATTAAAATGTGAAATACAAGTTCTTGGCCTAAATATGTGTTTGGAAAATGAAGTGGCTATGTGTTTTGTTTTTTTAAAAAAAGAAAGTTTATGTTGACCCCTGATTTAAAAATAATGCTATATGCTTAGTAAGATCCCTAAAAACTGTAATCCATTGCCACAAATCAAGAACTTCCACTTGTTAACCTCAATGACAAACAGTTGTTTCAGATTGCATGGTACAGAGTAACAGGAAAGGTCTTATAAATAATATCACTTTGTTTACACCCAACTCCTTCCCACCTAAGGCCAAGGAAACTGTCATGATCTTAAACTAGTGTCTGACATTAGTAATGGATTGGATGAGGGAAAACAAATTGATATTTAATTCAGACATGACAGGGGTGCCTCCAATCAGTTGGAAGGCAGATCATGAAATGGGGATCTGGCCTGTGCTGGATGGGGTTACACTCCTCTTGAAGGCATGCGTCTACAGTTTGGGGGTTCTCCTGGACTCAGTGTTGAACCTGGAGGCCCAGGCATCTATGATGCAGCAACTGTAGCCATTTCTTGAGAAGCCAGATCTAGTCGCAGTAGTACGTGCTATAGTACATCCTGTCTGTATTGCTGTAACACACTCTATGTGGGGATGCCTTCAAAAAGTGTTCAGAAATTTCAGCTGATCCAAAGAACTGTGGCCAGCTTGTTAACTCGGGCTGACTACAGGGAGTGGACAACCTCCCTGTTGCAGCAGCCTCACTGGCTGCCAGTTTGTTTCCAGGCACAATCCCAAGCACTGGTTATTATCTTTACAGTCCTATATAGCTCAGGTCCAGGCTATTTGGCTGACCACATATAAGTATGTTCGGACCCTGCGATCTTCAGAAGAGACCCTTATCTCAGTCTCACCTACATCTCAAGCTTGGTTGGTGGGAATGAGAGAGTGGGTCTCTTATGTGGGTGTCCTTTAACTCTGGAACTCCCTGCCCAGGGAAGCCAGAATGCCCCCCTCCCCCCACTGTCCTTCCCCCATCAGGCTGACACCTTTTTGTTCAGAAAGGCTTTTAAAGAAGGAGGTTTTAAATAAAAATCTAGTCAGGAGTACAGTGGTTTTCGCTTTGAATATGTTTTTTCCATTTTTATGGGTTTTAACTGTAAGTTTTTAATAACATTGATATTTAATTTTGTTTTAATATTTGTATATTTGTAGAATTTAAAATATATTCAAATACTTTTAGCATAAGCTGCTTTGAGGTTTCTTTGTGAGTAGAAAAAGAGTATAAACATTATTATTATTATTATTATTATTATTATTATTATTTACTACTTAACTGAGAGTTAATATATCTTCTTCACTATCCTCATAAATTGGACTCATCATTTTCAGTATTTGTTTTTTTTTAATCTTGTTAAGACAATAAGTTTTTTTTTAAATGACTACTTCTCCATAACATTTAATGGAGCATTTTTAAAAAGCTCATTGTCTTAACAAGATTTTGGGACTGTGAAAAAATTTGGATGTGGATCATAAGACATAAGTGTTTGGGAAAATCCATAGTTACAGCCTACTTTACAAAGACAGAACTGCCCCCCCCCCCCCAACACAAACACATTTAAACAAAAAATTATGGAGTTTTCATAAAAGCTTCATTATTTTTTGTAAGTTGCAGTGAGTCAGCTTCTTTTTCAGCACAAGCAAAATAGGTATGTCATCTGCTCTCCTCAGCCTATCAGGGCTGAGGAAGGGGGGAAGCGTGGAGATGTTGCTGGCATTTCCTTTGAAGTTGTCAGGGGGGGGGGGGTTGCTGCTATTGCTACAAGACCAATATTAATACAAAAAACAAACAAACATAAATTTTGGGGTAAGTGAGAAGAAGAATTCTAGTCTTAGTATCATTGACACTAAGATCTTCCGGGGAGGCCCTGCTCTCGGTCCCGCCTGCGTCACAGGCACGGTTGGCGGGGACGAGAGACAGGGCCTTCTCGGTGGTGGCCCCTCGGCTATGGAATGCCCTACCTATTGACATCAGACAGGCCCCTTCGCTGCTGGCGTTTCGGAAGAAGGTTAAGACCTGGCTCTTTGAGCAAGCGTTTGGCTAATCAGTGCAAGTGAACATAGGAAGATGGTAAAATTGAACATAGGAATGGCACAAGGATTACGAGAATGGATTTTGCTTTGTTATCGAGGCATCATGTATTGATAATAATTGTGTATTTTGTTATTGTGTATGATGTGTTTTAACTGTTATTGTTGTGATAATTTACATTGTGTAAACCGCATTGAGTCGCCTAACTAGGCTGAGAAACGCGGTATAGAAATAAAGCAAATAAATAAATAAATAAATAATAAATTAACCTGTTCCATTCCTTCCCCATATTATGGGATGATTTGTAATACTACCAAGTATCTTGCTTTCCTTTCCATGGGTATTAAAAGTACAATTCAATAGTGTGTGCTTTATGTTGTGCCATTGTAGAGAAATTCAAAGGGATAGCTCCTGTAGTTTTGTTTTTTATTAAATGTTGTTTGTAAAAACTTCAATTTTTTTTCCTAAAAATCAGTGGATGAGCAAAATGTTCTGAAACTTGGGGGGGGGGCTTACAGTGGTCAATGTGTTTTACAATTCTAGCAAGTTTCATCTCAATAGTCCTAAAATGAGGGAGAAAGGAGCTCCAGAAGTCCTCCCATTGGCACAAATGGCCGAATAAAAAAACCAAAAATTAACTAAACTTTCAGAACTTCTTATTAGAATTGATACAGATCCCTTACATTTTTTTTCAAAACACTTTAGAAACAAAATGGGGCCACCCAGATTTTGTAACTACAAACAAAGCAGATTTTTGGTGTTTCATGAACCTCTAATAAGTATCAATGGTAGAGCTTAAGATGTCTTCAGTGTTTAGTATGGCTTCTGCCAGGCAAAATCTGATTAAGACTGTACTCTTTGATTCCATCCTGTATCTGCTTACATGGAAATATGTTCCCTAAAACTTAGTGGAAGTTATTTCTGAGTAGACAGGTAGAAGATTACTGGTAAACTGGTAAAACATATTCAATGTAAAATAAAATGTCTCAAATGTACTAGAATAAGACTTTTAAATAAAGTTTCATACTCTTTTTGTAACCCATGATGTGGTAAATAGACTTGTGCATTTATATAGAATTGCTATCCATTTCTGTTTGTTTCATTCATTTTCGAGCACCTCTCCTGAAAATGACCCCTATACCGAATGAGCTTTTTCATTCCACGTCTGAAAGAACAAATTTTTTTGGACCATTGGTCAACATAGGCAGGCTCCCTAGACTCTCCTTTCTTTTAGTTTTAGGGCTATCATATTTAGCCCACCAAGATTTATAGTGTTTGGGTTATCCCCTGATTTTTTGTGATTTTTTTCTTTCTAGAAATCAAATATCTTTTATAACATTCCCTCTTCCCCCCCCCCCCCCCCCCCGCTGCCCCTGCCCTCTAACTTTTCCAGGAGGAGCAGCAGGATGGAGGCAGCATTTCTTCCTTCCAAATGTCAAAGATGCTCCACACGCCACACACACTGCCCAGTGCCCAACCCCACTATTTCACTTCTTTAATTGGTGTCAATGGGGGAATTCACTTCTCCTTCACATCATTTTTGGCAATGGAATGGTTTGTCCTTATATCCTTCATTGTTACCTGGATTAAAAGCATCAGATTTACTTAAGACACCACTAATTCTGAGATGTTTTCCACTCCATCTGCAGAAGAGAACTGAGTTTATTTATTATTTTTTGTTTATTTCAAGCATATATACCCCATCTTTCTCACCCCCCGGGGGCTTGGGGGGGGGGCGGACTCAGGGCATCTTACAATAGGCAACCATTAGATGCTGGACATTGAATTAACAAACATAATTAAAACAATTTAAACAAACAGAGATTTAAAATTCTAAAATATTGCCAGTTTAAAAACTTTATCCATGATCAGTCTATTTGCCGGTCACAATGGTCAATTATATTCAATCACTGTATCTGTTGCTCAAAGGCTTGACCCCAGAGCCATATCTTTAGGGTTTTTTTGGAATACCAGGAGGGAGGGGGTAGATCTGATATCATTTGGGAGGGAGTTCTACAACCGAGGAGCCACCACTGAGAAGGCCCTGTCTCTCATCTCCACCAGTTGCGCTTGCGAGTTTAAAGACAAGACTTATTTATTTATTTATTTATTTTTTGCATTTATTGACCGCCCCTCTCAGCCCGAGGGCGACTCGGGGCGGTGAACAACAACAGAAAAAGACAGTGTACAATAAATCAGGACAATACAAACCAGACAATACGACATAACATATACTTATACTAAAAATCCGCTTCGTCAAGTCCTGGGGTCATAGCCAAAATTCATAGTCCTAGTTCATTCCAGTGTCATTCCAAGATACACTCAGTTGAAGGCCTGCTCGAAGAGCCATGTTTTCAGGCCCCTACGAAAGGCCATCAAGGAGGGCGCCTGTCTAACTTCAACAGGGAGAGTGTTCCACAGCCGGGGGGCCACCACCGAGAAGGCCCGCTCTCTCGTCCCCGCCAGACGTGCCTGTGAGGCAGGCGGGACCGAGAGAAGGGCCTCCCCGGATGATCTCAAGGCCCTCGTGGGCTCGTAGGCCAAGATGCGGTCTGCAAGGTATTTTGGGCCGGAACCGTTTAGGGCTTTGTAGGATAACACCAGCACCTTAAATTGGGCCCGGTAGCGGATCGGCAGCCAGTGGAGCTGAGACAGCAGGGGCGTTGTATGCTCTCTGCGTCCAGCTCCCGTTAACAACATGGCTGCCGCGCGTTGGACTAGCTGAAGCTTCCGGGCCGTCTTCAAGGGCAGCCCCACGTAGAGAGCGTTGCAGTAGTCGAGGCGGGATGTGACCAAAGCGTGTACCACCGTGGCCAAGTCAGACTTCCCAAGATACGGGCGCAGCTGGCGCACGAGCCGAAGCTGTGCAAATGCTCCCCTGGTCACCGCTGAAACCTGAGGCTCCAGGCTCAGCGATGAATCCAGGGTCACACCCAAGCTGCGAACCTGCGCCTTCAAGGGGAGTGCGACCCCGTCCAGCACAGGCTGTAACCCTATACCCTGTTCGGCCTTGCGACTGACCAGGAGTACCTCTGTCTTGTCTGGATTTAGTTTCAGTTTGTTCGCCCTCATCCAGACCATTACAGCGGCCAGGCACCGGTTCAGGACTTCGACAGCCTCCTTAGTAGCAGGTGGGAAGGAGTGACAGAGTTGGACGTCATCTGCGTACAGGTGACACCGCACCCCGAAACTCCGGATGATCTCACCCAGCGGCTTCATGTAGATGTTAAACAGCAAGGGGGACAAGATGGAACCCTGAGGAACGCCACAGGTCAACGGCTGTGGCGTTGAACAGGAGTCCCCCAGCAACACCTTCTGAGTACGACCCTCCAGAAATGACCGGAGCCACTGCAGAGCAGTGCCCCCAAGACCCATCTCTGCAAGGCGCCCCAGAAGAATACCGTGGTCGACGGTATCGAAGGCCGCTGAGAGGTCCAGGAGCACCAACAGGGACACACTCCCCCTGTCTAGCTCCCGGCGCAGATCATCCACTAAGGCGACCAAGACCGTCTCGGTACCATGTCCCGGTCTGAAACCAGACTGTGCCGGATCCAGATAATCCGTGTCTCTCAAGAATACCTGGAGTTGTGAGGCCACCACGCTTTCCATGACTTTGCCCAAGAAGGGAAGATTGGAAACAGGCCGAAAGTTGTCCAATTTAGTGGGGTCAAGTGATGGTTTCTTCAACAGCGGCTTTACAACAGCCTGTTTTAGGCTCGCTGGAATCTTGCCTTCCCGAAGGGAGGCATTAACCACCACCGTTACCCACTCGGCCAATCCCCCTCTGGCCTCCTTCAGAAGCCAGGATGGGCAGGGGTCTAGGATGGACGTGGTGGGTCTCATTCCTCCAAGTACCTTGTCCACATCCTCGGGTTTCACAAACTGAAAAGAATCCAACAAAATCGGACAAGCAGGTGCTTGTGTCACATCCACAGAGACTGCATCCAATGCGGTGTCCAGCCCAGCGCGGATCGAAGCGACTTTGTCTGCAAAGAACCGAGCAAATGCTTCACAGCGCGCTGCCGAATTGTCAGGGCTCCCACCTGGAGTAGGGGGAGTTAAAAGACCTCTGACAACCCGGAACAGCTCCGCCGGACGGTTTTTTGCAGACGCAATAGTGGCCGCAAAGAAAATTTTCTTTGCGGCTTTTATTGCCGCGGCGTATGCCCTCAAAAAGGACACAAACCGTGTTCGGTTTGACTCGCTTGGGTCTGAGCGCCACACGCTCTCTAGAACCCTCTTCTTTCGCTTCATCGCTGCCAGCTCCTCAGTGAACCAAGGGGCTGGTTTAGCTCGGTTACTCGAGAGGGGACGTTCCGGAGCAACCTTGTCAATAGCCCTGGTCATCTCCCCATTCCAGAGAGCGACCAAGGCCTCGGCATGATCACCTACCGCGGTGGCGGGAAACTCCCCAAGAGCCGTCAGGAATCCATTCGGATCCATTAGCCTCCTGGGGCGGACCATCCTAATGGGTCCTCCACCCTTGCGGAGGTTAGGGGGCGCAGTGAGCCTAAATCTAATCAGGAAGTGGTCGGTCCACGGCAACGGAGAGATAGACAGCTCCTCCACACCGCCACCCTGCTCCCATCCCTGGCAGAAAACCAAGTCCAATGTGTGTCCAGCACAGTGGGTGGGGCCAGTTATTCGTTGGGACAGCCCCATGGTTGCCATGGCGGACATGAAGTCCTGAGCCGCACCTGTGAGGGTTGCCTCGGCGTGGATGTTGAAGTCCCCCAGCACAAGAAGCCGTTGGGACTCCACCGCCAGGCTCGAGACCACCCCCGCTAGCTCAGGTAGGGAGACTGTAGTGCAGCGAGGTGGACGGTACACTAGCAGAATCCCTATTCTGTCCCGGTCACCCACCCTCAAGTAGACGCATTCAAAATTTGTGGTCTGCGGGATGGGGCTCCTGGTTAGATGGATGGAATCTCTATAGACCACTGCGACACCGCCTCCCCGTCCTCCGGCTCTTGGTTGGTGTTGCACGGAGAAACCTGGAGGACAGAGCTGGGAGAGGTTTACGCCCCCCGCTTCATCCAGCCAGGTCTCCGTGATGCACGCCAGGTCTGCCCGCTCCTCCAGGATTAAATCCTGGATCCAAGTTGTTTTTCCGTTGACAGACCTGGCGTTCAACAACACCACCTTCAAGCCAGAGGGCCCGCTCACCTGGTTACACCAATTTACCTTAGGAGACCGGTTGGGAATAGTCAATTTAGATAGACGGTCCGAATTAAGCCGAATTCGAGGTCTCCTTCTCCCGCATCTCCTCCTTCCCACCACGACCTCTATGGGGGCCCCTCGGCTAGTGGAACACCTCCCCCCCTCCATGCCGCTGTCCAGAGTCAAGCGATTGCGTTCTACTGCGCTCGTGGTTAGATTTTTTGGATCTTGCCAGCATCTCCTCTCTCCCTCCTCCCTCCTCCCCACCACACCTTCATTCACAGGTTAAGATAACATTATTTCTGTGATGCTTTCCCTTCTGTCTGCAGAGCAGCGGTGGACAAGGCAAGGCAGGCAGCAGGTGGACAGCATTATTATCCTCCTATTGGCCAAACAGGCAGGGCTCAGAGGCAAATACTATCTCACAGCAATGCTCAGCGGGCTGTGTGAGGAGCACCACATGACCCGAAAATAAGGCAAATAGATAGTAACTGTGAAGATCCCTTACCTTGCCAGCTGGGGTGGCAGGGCCTAGAAGAGACAGGCTAGATAGTTTCAGCTTAGAAGGCCTGGCAGGGAGCGGCAGGAGCCATTTTGGTTTAGGGAAAAGCTCCAGTGCAGAGAGGGGGAGTGGCCTAGGCCTGGGCCAGCCCTGAAACAGCCAGGATTGGTTTGTAGAAGGGGGGCGGAGTTAAACTGTTGGAGGGAAAGTGAGAAGCTGCTTTTAGTTGAGTTCAGTTCTGGTGGATGTTAGAGTGGGAGCAAGATTATAGAAGGCTTTTAGGAGTTCCTGTTAGGAATAGGCAGCTTGCCTGTAGTTTGCACAGTAAAGTAGGCTGTGGCAGACTGGTTACAGCTATTTTAGAGAAGAAATAGCTGGGTTTTGTTTAGGAACTGTAACAAAGATAGAACCATTCTCTCATGCAACCGTTACGTTTTTTTAAGAACAAGAACACTTTAAATGTAACAGCCAAGCTTATGAACCTGCAATCTCTTTATTCTGTAACTTCTACTTCAATAAACCTTTCTTGTTATTTTTAAAACTTAAGCCTGAGTCAAGTGCCATTTTTTGGATTTAGTCCCTTTTCTTTTAAAATCAACCTCATCTGTTTTATTATAAAGCGGCCCTTTTAATAGACAATACTTGGTGGTGTTTTAAACAACCTTTTTTTTTAACATCTTCAATAGCTAGAGGGTTCCTGTTCAGTTATTCTTATGGTGGCAGCGAAGGATTAAATAAAGAGACATCCCCTCAAGTGTTATCTAAGTGCCAAAGTAGTGTGAATTCCTTATTAAAGGAGGGACAGTGGTGGGGTCTGTTTACCCCCTGTCCAGACGGTCCTAGTGGAGACTTTATAATTGGTGGCAGCGGTGGGATTGCTTGCCCCCCTGCCCAGACGGTCCTAGTAGTGGGAACCTTTATAGTAACCATCATGCTTTCTTTCATTTTGGGGTCTATTTTCATACTGTGGGGGAGGGGCTACCATTTTGTGCACAAAAAATAAAACAAAAGAAACAAATACCGTAAGCATGACTACTACAACAGCAACAAAGAACCTTATTGCACCATAGGTGTACTATGTATGCAGGTAATGAGATTAAGAACACCCGGTTGTTGTTGTTGTAGGTAGATTTTCATCTGGAGATTTTTGTCAAAGATTTATTAATATTCTCAAGGGACTGAGGCTTGAACTGTATTAGGCTATCCCTGTATTATTCTTAAATTAAAAGCAGAAAGCCTAGTACACCTGAAATAATTTATATAAGATCATGAAAGAGCAAACTAATTTTATACACAGAAAAACCACACCACTGTATGACAGAGATAGATCCATTTTCCATTGCATAATTCAGCAGTAGTAATTGCTGCTGTGAAACACACTAGATTAAACAGGAAAAGCAAATTACTTTCCAAGTTGGAGAACCAAGAAAACATTCATTTCTGAAGCTTACTATTATACTTATTAAGTGCCTAACAATTATAACATTATTGGAAGCATTATAAAGAGAAACACTTCCTAGTTATTATGTGTAATAACCCTCTTACCTGAGCATTTCTATTATGTTTTGAAGATCACACTGAGAATAATAACAATTTAAAATGCTACAAGATTATCCTTAAATATTTAATAGGTGATCGTTAAAAAGTCATTCAATCTATTTGCATTAAATATTTTCTCATCTATTTAATCTCATAATAGCATTGCATTTTAGACACTGGGCCAAACTGAGATTGGTACAATCAGACATGTTCCCTTTCAATTAAATTTCAGTCTACAGAAGAGATTTCGACTCAATGGAGGCTTGAAAACAACTGGAAATTTTTTTACCATATGCTCAAATTAAAAAAAATGGAGTAAAAGGTAGGAGCAAATGAGCAGCAAACAGAAAAGTGAAAGGTAGTTTAACATCAAAGTTGGTAGTAATTTATGCACTGAAGAAAACTGATACTTCATCCTTAAGATCAATGCAACAAGAACTGCACACATGCATAGTAGGATTATAGAAACATCTTTGGTCTTATTTTTTCACATGAGTGAATCAGGCACTCTTTTTCCTCATTAGTTAGATTTACCGATGTATCAACTCATCATGCAACATTGATTGATTCAATGGGTTTACCCTAGGGCAGGGGTCGGGAACCTATGGCTCGCGAGCCAGATGTGGCTCTTTTGATGAGTGCATCTGGCTCGCCCGTGTATTCCCTTGGAAAGGAACTGAGCCCGCCTTTGGCTGATTAGGCCCCGAAGGAAGGGAGGAGGGAAGGAAGGGAGAAGGGAAGCAACGGGGAGAGCCTGCTTCCTTGAGAGGCAACGCTGGTAAAGGTCACCAAGGCAGCTCCCCATGGACTCTTGCCTCCTCCCAAGTCAGCCAAGACGTGCTCCCAGAAAGAGAGAGAGCTACGCGGGACTGAAACAGTCGGGGAACAGGGCAAATGGGCCATGCGATCAGGAGGAAGGGAATCCGGGGAAAGTGAAGGGCGCGGGGAGAGCCTGTCGCGCTTACCTGCCCAACTCGGCTCCCTTCCCATAAGCCGAGGCACAAACAGCCCAGCTAATCCGCTTTGTGAAGCAGGAGCAGCAGCAGCAGCAGCCGTGGTCCTTCCCCTTTCGGCCTCCCCTCCGCGCTTTCTTTGCAGCACCACCAAGTCGCCGGCTGGACTTCGCCTCAGTTGCTTCCCGAGCCCAGTGCCAGGAGCGCGCGCCCTCCCCTGGCAACCTGCAGCTCCATCAGCCCCGCCCCCTGTTCGCTAGGCTGAGACACGCCCCCTGCCTGGGCTAGGCCCCGCCCCCCGCCAGGTATGTGGGCCGAGCCGCGAGGGAGGGTTAAGGGATGGCTCTCTGAGTCAAAAAGGTTCCTGACCCCTGCCCTAGGGAATAGGGATTCAATCTGTGCTGGATAGGGTCACATTCCTCATGAAGACACAGGTCTGCAGTTTGGGGGTCCTCCTGGTCTCAGGGCTGAACCTGGAGGTCCAGGTATTAGTGGTGGCTGGGAGGGTCTTTGCACAATTAAAACTTGTGTACTGTTGGGACTCAGCCTGTGCTTCACCCTGAATCTGTTATAGTGTTTACCCCTTCTAATGTTTTTGAGCCTGTCTTGGATGTCAATGAGGATGAGGTGCAAAATGGAGACACTTTGGACAATAAGGTTACTACAGACTTGATCAAGAAGGGTCAGGGGAAAGGCTAAATTCTCATGAGAAAATTCCATGCTCTAGTTTGCAGGAAAGTTCAATTCCTTCTCCAGGCTCCAGTCTGCTGTTAATGAAGAGATAGATAAGATTAGACACCAGCTGGAAATTAGCCAGAACCGTAGAGAGGCCCAATGTTTATGCAGGTGAGAAAGAATTCGGCAATTAAGGTCAAAGACTGGGGGGAGTAGAAATCAGTTTCTGGGACTTAAATTGAACTCTTAGGGAATTTCCTTCAGACCAGGCATCATTTGGTTTCAAGTCAAGTCTTTTGGATATTCCTGTGGCCTGGTCTCCAAGACTTCCTGGCTTTTCTAGTGGATTCTAGTGGGTGCAACATGTACCAACTGTGCCCGTTCCTTGAGAAGCCAGATCTGGCCACGGTGGTACATGCCTTAGTTACATTCCGTCTGGATTACTGTAATGAGTTCTATTGGTCCAAAGAACTGCAGTCAGGTTGCTAACGGGAACTGGCTACACGGAGCGGACAACCCCCTCTGTTGTAGCAGGTCCACTGGCTTCCAGTCTGTTACTGGGCACAATTCAAAGTACAGGTTATGACCTTTAAAGTCCCAGACTGTTTGGGTCTAGGTTATTTGGCTGATTGCATCCCCTTGTATAAACCTGCCCAGGTCTTGAGATCATCAGTATAGGCCCTTCTCTCAGTCCCACTTCTATCTCAAGCTCAGTTGGTGGGAACGAGAGAGCTGGCATTTTGGTGGCTGTCCCTCGACTCTGGAACTCCCTGCCAAGGAAGCCAGAATGGCCCCTCCCTGTTGTCCTTCTGCCAGCAGGCGAAAACCATTTTATTCAGCTAGGCTTTTAAAGATGAATGTGTTTAGCACCATCAAGGGCTGCTGTTATTTTGTGATGTGATTTTATATGCTTTCATGGCTTTAACCAGGTTTTAATACCAATGTTGTTTGATGCTGTTTTAATATTTGTATATTTGTATATTTAAGTTGTTTTGAAATGTTTTAGTTGTGAGCTGCTTTGTGTCATGAAATCTACCTTTCAGTCGACTAGGCCGAAGCCTGGATGACAGTGGCTGTCATCTTGGAAGGCAAGCAGAGCAGGAGGAGGAGTCAAGCTGACTCCTGATTGGGTAGAGCAATGAGGGGAGGAGTCGGTTGTGAGAGGGAAAATAAGCTGTCATCTTTTGACAGAGAGAGAGAAGTCTCTTAACACCAGAGAGGGAAAGAAGTGATTTTTAGAAGAGGAAGCTAGATAGAGCAGGGATCTGACAGAAAAAAGAAGAGCTTTTAGTGAGCCTTGAGTTTAGGGAATAGGCTGAGGCAAAGGCGAAGATTTTACTGTGTTGTTAGGGCCAATAAAAGAAAGACTTGTCTCCTTATACTAGGGACAGTATAGGGGAGCTTATTGCCCTGTGCAGACAGGAGTCTGTTCTTAACTGATACTGTGTCTAAAGATAGAACAGTATGTTCAAGGAGTCTCACAGTTGTTAAAAGCTTTTCTGTCAGGGGAACTGTTTGTTTAAGTAACCCAGTTTCTGCAAATGAATCACGCTTATGTACCACTCATTTCTATGAGTTGTTGTTAATATTAAGTTCAGTAAACTCTTTCTAGTTAACTTTTAACTGGTTTATGCCTCAATCTATCTATTTCCTCAGAACTCACTCTGTCAAATCCATTTTAAAGACCAGTCAGCCAGTGAGGAAGCCATAGAAGAATCAAGAGCTCAAACACCCCTTACCTATAACACATTCACACCCTTTGGTTCCTCAGGCCAAGAATTCTGAGGTGGTGGCGGCTAATACTACCAAGAACATTCGGTCAGTTGTATATCTAACATAGGGTCAGCCTTTAACTTCGCTATATTGGTGGCAGGGGATTGATTGTTTGTCCCCCCTGCCTCAGATAGCCTTTAATTTTATTATACTTTGAGTCTCCATATAGAGAGATAAAGTGAGATATAAATAAACATAATAAGTGAATAAAATAAAATACAGATCAGGATTCCAGCCAAAGAATTTGCAACTCGCTATTTTGTCTGGGTGATGGTCGCCAGTCATATTTTGGCAGGGTGGAGTAGATGCCCCCAGACGTCCTAGGTGTGCAGGGCAGATTGTATGAGAAAAGGCAATCTTGTATGTAACCTGGACCCAAACAACGTCGAGTTTTAAAGGTGAAAACCAATACTTTGTACTTTGCCCAGAAACTAATTGGCAAACAGTGGAGTGACTTTAGAATCTGTATAGTATTGTTGTAAACCACCTTGAGGCCCCCCAGGAGTGATAAATGTGGTATATAAATACAGTAAATAATAAACAAACAAACAAACAAATAAATAATATGCTCAATCTGAGATCAGCCAAAAAAAATGTGCATGTGTGTCCATGGCTCCATCTGTTTATAGTCCTCATCAGCAGTTTCGGGATTTAAAAATATGCACATGCACTGAAGCAGTCCACACCAGCACATCAAAATGAACTCCCATGCTTTTGTAAGTGCAGGGATATACAGTGATGCAATTATGCACATTTTTGTCTGATCTTGGATTTTAGACTTTTATAACCTATATTTTTCAGCCAGTGATGTGATTCAGTGCACATTTTTGGCAAGCATCATCTAGCCATTCACACCTAGCTCCAACAGACAAGAGTTCTTTGCCCCACCGGGTCATTCCACATATATATAAACCCACTTTCCTAGTTCCAACAGACCTCACTATCTCTGAGGATGCTTGCCATAGATGCAGGCGAAATGTCAGGAGAGAATGCCTCTAGAACATGGCCATATAGCTCGAAAAAACCTACAACAACCCATCATCTAGCCATTCCCCCCTCCCCTTTATCCCTTTTTCTCTCTAATTTGGGACCTATGTAGAAGGGTCCTGAATGATATTTGTTACCTTTGAATTGAAAGATGACAGTAACAGGGCCACTAAGGAAGCACTGAAATGCACATGTTGAAGATAAAGCATCAGTATGCTGCCATCATGAACAATAATTAGCACTTATCATTAACATTATTTTGCACTATTTATACAGTAAAAGTGCTACAAATCTATGCAAAATCAAGCCACCATTGAACAGTATTATCTCTTTATAATATGCTCATATAAGATGCAAGCAAAACAAAATGCTTTTTCTTTGTAATTTCCACTAGTTTCTTTTCATTACAAATGTATGCTATCTAAGTATTTGCTGAGTGACATTTATCCCTGAAACACTAGCAATGAAATCTGAAACACAGGGTTGTACTAGAACATTGTTTGCTTGTCTGTTTTGTAATTGCAATGAATTTTGTTAAATACATAATTCACTCTGTTATTAATCACTTCACATTGTATTCATTTTCTTACTCATTCTATAATTGTTTTGCTTCTCCTTTGCTATTTCTCTTGCTGCTGCTTGTGGCAGACATTGGCACTGATTTTGATAGCTGCACTTTTGTAATGACTGACATGTTCTAGCAAAATACAGTGGAAGCCATCAGGACATTTTTTGTGGAATAAAATGAAAATAGTCTGGAATTAACATCACAACAAATGATGTTGGATTGCTGCACTAAGTTTAATTCATCATGTGAAAAACATTGCATTGTCCAAATTCAGCCGAACCTGAAGGGAGTTTTGAATCCTTTAAGGTTCACGAATTGAATCTGACTATAGAGTGAACACGGCAGTTTATTTAATGACAAAAGTGGGTGCTGGCTTGATGGATGCTAGCTTGGTAGGTCAGGATTGCACCCTGAACAAGCTATTAGGCAACTTCATATAGAATTATTGCAAATATAAATTTTGCAACTGAGGAAAAAGTGACTGCAAATACATACAAACTTACCAGTAAGGAGCAAGGGTTAAGAACCCCTGCAATAGCATTTTATATGCCTAAGCAAACTGTTTATTCAAGATGGATTGATCTTTTAGACTTTCTTACCACTTTCTGACTCTTCCTTTTCAGTTTAAAGTTACTAAAAAGTCAGCCCAGATATTAGTTTGTTTACCGTTGCCTTTCCCAGTTTTGTGCCTTGTAGATATGCTGAGAAATGCAACTAGAGTGATCTGGTGTAAATACTGAATTATAACTCATGTCTCCAATTTTCCCTTGCATATTCATTTTCTACTTCTTCCCACCTTATCACTTGACTAAATATTGTCAATTCAGAAAATGGAAGGCTGTGTAGCTTTCTACAGACTGATATACAGAGTGGAAGGGAGAAATACCATCACTGCTATGATTGCAAAGACAGGACAAGCTAAAAAAACACATGGCATAGCAATTTGTCAATTATGCATTCCATTTCTGTTATCATTTCAAAAATGCTTTAAAATATGCTCACAAGTAGTAGTTGACTTCTGTAGATTAGCATTTTCATAAGCCACATTGCACAAAGATCTGTTTACTTTGTATTAATTGCAAGTAGGCTGGATATTATTTAAAATGGAAAGCAATAACTTGCATTAAAAGAGGTGAATATATAACAGGGTTTAAAATGCATTAGTTGTGGGAAAACTGGCCTATCCATTGAGAATTGCAAAAAAATATGACTGCAGAAAATTTTAATAAATTTAAAGCTAGTAATGAAGATATCAAAAAGTTCAAGTTGGCTCACTTATTAATCAAAATGAAATAATGAAATCTGAAAAAGACTGATAATTGTTAAAGCAACAATGAAGGAATAAATGGGATATTTATGTGTAACAACATATCATTGAATGCCAAAATCAGAAACATTCTTGGTTCAGTATTTTTGATTTCTACGTAGCATTATGACAGTGGAATGATGAAAAATAAAAATGAATACATAAATATTAACTAAAATATTGAAGCGTTAAAAGTGATAAATGGCTCATATTGGTCACATTCTCCCTTATTCCACAAACAATATATTAGGAATTATTAACATCAAAAAAGCGTATTAGTAGCTTTATATAAAGATGGGAGTGGATTACTGCTATGCCCTTATTTTTCCTGGAAAAAAGTGACTAGTGGAGTGCCTATGAGGAGCATCTTAAAGAGCTGGGTATGTTTAGCCTGCAGAAGATAAAGTTGAGAGGAGATATGATACCATGTATAAATATGTGAAAGGATATCATATGGAAAAAGGAACAGGCTTGTTTTCTGCTGCCCCAGAAACTAGAACTTGGAGAAATGGGTTCAAATTACAGGAAAGGAGATTCCACCTGAACGTTAGGAAGAACTTCCTGACTATATGAGCTGTTCAACGGTGGAACTGTCTGCCTCAGAGTGTGGTGGAAGCTCCTTCCTTGGAAGCCTTTAAACTGAGGCTGGATGGCCATCTGTCAGGGGTATTTTATGCTTTTTCTGCATGGCAGGGGGTTGGACTAGATGGCCCATGTGGTCTCTTCCAAATTTTATTATTCTATGATCCTATGATTCCTCTCAACAATCTTCCCAATGGTTTCACTGTATGGGTGATTAGACTAAAGGTCTGGAACTGGTTTGAAGCCAGGTGTGTGAGCATGGCATTAACCATGGAATCTGGTCTCAAACCACTTTGCAGGAATTGTCTTTTCCCATTTTCAGGAGACACATAGGGTGAAGAAAAAAAAGGGAAAGTGACAGAGCACATTAGCAGCATACATTTTGTGGCTAGTACAGTTTTGAATCTTCTTGAAGCAGCATTACAGTGTCAGTGTAGATGGGAACAATGACATCGAAAAGCAGGAGTCCTGTCACAATTCTTCATCACAGCCTTGTTTGCTGGTAGAATGAAGCTGGAAACATCCTTTTCCTACATCCTACTGAGTTTGGGCCATGAATTGTTAATTTCAAATGTGTAACTAAGTAGTGAAATGTCTTTCAAAAATATGTAGCACCTTCCTCTTTTATTCCACAAATGGAAAATATCTTGATTATTTGTATACATTTTTAAATTCTTTTCAAATGCATTAAAGGGCAGAATTATAATTATGTTTGCTATTTATAAGCGAACAGATCGATTCTTGATTGATTGATTGATCTGATTTGTTTTCTACCTTTGCGGGACTCAGAGCAACTGACAACATAAGTTAAAACAAAACAGCTAATCAATGTGTGGTGCAAAAGTTATATAACCATTAAATCATCAATCCAATTAAAATACTACATATGAAATATGTATTACATATTTAAAAGTGCACCTAACTGTAGTTTATAAAATGCCATACTAAATTGAAATTGAAATTGAAATTGCCTTGGACTGCGAGAAGATCCAACCAGTCCATCCTCCAGGAAATAAAGCCCGACTGCTCACTGGAGGGAAAGATACTAGAGACAAAGTTGAAGTACTTTGGCCACATCATGAGGAGACAGGAAAGCCTAGAGAAGACAATTATGCTGGGGAAAGTGGAAGGCAAAAGGAAGAGGGGCCGACCAAGGGCAAGATGGATGGATGGCATCCTTGAAGTGACTGGACTGACCTTGAGGGAGCTGGGGGTGGTGACGGCCGACAGGGAGCTCTGGCGTGGGCTGGTCCATGAGGTCACGAAGAGTCGGAGACGACTGAACGAATGAACAACAACAAATTGAAATCTCCCCAAATTGAGTATTTCCAATGTAATTATTACTTATTATTTACCTACAATCCTATTTAGATACATATCATCCTGCATTTAGTTCTGAAAGAAGAAAAGGCATGGGGAAAAGTTCTCTTCCTTAGTACCATAAGAGTAAATAATTTTCCTTCAAGATATTAAAATTGCTCTTCTTCTTTTTCTCTGAAGAGCTATAAATTTATCCTGAAAATCAATAGAAAACTTAATTAGGGGGGAAAATTGGAATGTGGGTGAAGTAGCAGCTGTTATGTTGACATCAAAGCTCAGCACATACACTTCAAAGGTATGTAAAAATGAGTTCAGATATGAGCCTGTTAGGTGATATTAGACATGATTTGTGCTTTTCCGATCCCATTTTGGCAGGCAACAGAGATTTGAACACAAAATAACACCTGCAAATTCACCATCTACTAGAGGGGAATTAAAAATTACCACTTACGCATGAACAGATTGATCAGTATTAGAGAGGGGGAAAAGTTTAAATGTGATTCTAATGCAGCTTTCTCTCCTCCTTATGCTAAAATGACTCAACTGGCACTCTGTCCACCCAACTAAACATTTTATAGGATAACTCAGAGGAATTTTGGTGGTATCCAATTAACACCTGGAATATCTATGTGATGTAAAGCCAGTGTTTGTCTAATAACCAGCTTAGATTCTCTTCTTGGTTGCTCCATTTATCTTCTTGTGTGGTTCTGGCCAAAATCACTTCATCTCACTTTAGGTCTTTGTCGGGTATCTTTATATGCTTCCAAACTATTTGTTCTGTTTCTTCTCTGATGTAGAGGCTGCTTATTACCAATTATTTTTTTATGTTTATTGTAAAGGCATTCCCAGTTATAGCATATGTTTCAATAACAAATTAATGGCTTTTGTCCAGAAACTCCTATAAAACAACAGGCTGTATGTCAAACAACAGTTAATGTCTTCTCACAGATGGTAGGCATGGCCAACTTTGATCATCCAAGGGGTTTAAGGAGAAAGAAGATGAATCAAAGAAGATGAACCTGAATCAAATTTTCCTTCCTTCTTAAATTAGGTGATTCATCAAATCAAGAATGATGAATTTTTCAGATGCATATGTATGGTTCTCATGTATAATGAAACACATGTGGACAGTTGTTGGTATTGTAATAGGAGAATTTAACATAAATAATATGATGTTGTAAACATCATATACAACAAACAAACCACTTCCCCTCTAAATAATTATGTTTAGGAAGTCAGGCCTCTCTTCGAAAGGCTCTAATTCATTTCCTCCCTATATTGTTTTCTCTTTCCACTGAATCAAGAATTGTTGAAAAAACATGCTCAGATCTCATAACACTGTTTTAAACCCTTCTCATATCTGTTTACTTCTTCTTCTTAAAGATTCCTGCTACATTGCTGGATGTCTCACTTTCTTCATTATATGGATACAACCTTCCTGCTTATATCTATGGTATCCTTTTGGTTTTCCTAATGTATCTCCCTCTATGATCCACCTTGAAGGCTAAGATCATCACGGGAGGCCCTGTTCTCAGTCCTGACACCCTCGCAAGTGCGACATGTGGGGACAAGAGACAAGGCCTTATCAGTAGTGGCCCTCCATCTATGGAACTTAGATCATCCCCCTCTCTCCTGTCCTTCCAACCCCCCCCCCCCAAAAAAAAAACACCTTGGCTCTAGGTTCAGGCTTTTGGTCAATAACGGGAGCAATATGAACTGGATTATGTGATTTTAATTGTTGTTTTAATGATATGTTTTAATTGGATGGTTTTAATATTTTTGTTTATTCATTGATGTATATACATGTGGCATTGAATTGTTGCCTTTGTAAGTCTGTCCTGAATACCCTTCAGGGTTGAGAAAGGCAGGATACAAATATGATAAATAAATTACTGTATATACTTAGCTTAGTTTTTCAGCCCTTGGCTTATACTCGGGTGAGGATTATGGCGGGAAGGTATGGGACTGAAAGAAGGGCTTCTTTCAGTCCCACACCTTCCTGCCAGGACCCTCAGCTCCCCACACAGCAACTCAGCTCTCCTTCCTCTCCTCCTCTCTCACACAGGTTGTACCTTCCTCTCCTCCTTCCTTGGAACCAGTCTTTCCCACTTTTCCTTATTCATATGCACACAACATTTCCCCCAAGATGTATAGTTAAAATAAAGTATGGTTATTATTGGAAGGATGCATAAGAATATGTATATTGAAGAAGGTTAGAGTAATGATTTAATCAGAGTTGGACCATCTTATCTTAAATTCCAATTTTATATAAATATTCAAAAACATTTTGAAATTCATCAGTAGCTGCTGCATTTCCCACCCTTGGCTTATACTCAAGTCAACATGTTTTCACAGTTTTTTGTGGTAAAATTAGATACCTCAATTTATATTCAGGTCAGCTTATACTCGAGTATATACAGTATTTGTATTCATACTTGCTAAGTGAGTCTATAATTAGTTTATAGTTCCATTTAGTCTTTATTTATGCAAGTCTAGTGAATATAGGCTTCTTAACTGCAGTTCCACCTTTTCTATTGTCATTTCTATTACCCTTTATAAAGAGACTGGAAAACCACAGGTAGGAGGGCAAAAGTGTTAGAATGAAAGATTATGGGGATTGTGCATTTCCTCCTTTATGTGCTTAATGGACAGAACTTGAATGCCATTGAATAGGGTTCATAGAAATATTTAGCATGGACTTCCAGTGGGAATAGCGACAGGGAAGCCTCGCTGAGGGAAAGCTCTCTCAGGGAGGACCTGTTTTGAGTGGCGAGGTCAAGCTATAGCTCCCCACCTTTGACTGGATCGAAGGCGAAGGTGATCGTAAATCCCCTGGGTACTTTGAAAACCCCAAGCCCCCCCCCCCCTATTAAGGGGAGATTGAAGGATCTGAGAGCACCAAAAGGGGAGCGGGCTGCTCTACAGGATCGGGCTCGGCTGAGCTCATCCAACCACCTCCACCCCAGAATTGTAAGAATTGTAAAGAAGAATGAACCCCCACGTTAGGGGGCTAAAGGGACTGTGTTCCTGAAAGAAGAAATTTCATCTTCAAGGTAATATAAGAGGGGGGAGGGACCTACCCCCCGGAATCTAGGCAAAGAAGGATTTAATCAAGTACTTTTATAAGGAGAAGAGAAGAAGCTAGTAAAGGAGAGAATCTATAATAAGAAGAGTGTTTTTATAAGTTGATTTTAAATTGGATGAACTTTAAAGTCTAAAGGATTTGGTATAAGTATTTTTAAAAGTATCAAAGAAAATAGAAATTTATAAATAACGGGACCCTTGTACTCTCCTCTAAACATTAGGCTACACCCCCGCACTGTTATCTAAATTAGGGACTTTAATAGGAACTATAAGAAATTGAATTAGCTTACAGTGTGAGGAGAAACGACCTTGGCTCCATTGTTGTTTGGTCTACGCTGGCCTTCTTTATAAACAATTGAAGAAAAGCAAGATAGGAACTGACGAAACAGAAGGCTGCTGTGGAGCAACACAGGAAGAAGAGAGCAGTGCAGGCTGGGAGTGGTAGTCCAAAGGTCCAAAAAGGTTTTAAAGGGCAGAGAAGAGCATAAGAGCACAAGGGCAGAAGTGAAGAAGATAGCAAAGGAAAGAAGGGCGGAAGAGGCAAACGGAGGCAGGTAGAGGTCTAATAATTAAAACACAGATCATTCTCTGAGGGCAATAAAGGAGGAATTTAAAGAATAAAGATGAGGAAGAGAAGCAGACGGGCGATGGACGAGGAGGAGAAGTAGATGATCGATGGACGAGAAGCAGATGCAAAATAAAACCAGGCTGAGAAGCAGACGATAATAAAATTAATAAAATTAATTAGAGGCATTTAAAATCTTTTAAAGTATACTCAGATCTTACCCCAAAGTTGATTGATGAATTAATTGAAGGGAAATTAATGAATAATTGATCAATTGATTAATGGATGGGAGGAAAATAATTAAATTGTTTTCAAATTAATTGATTTTAAAATAATTGATTAACTGAATAATTGAATATATATATATATATATATATATATATATATATATATATAAATTTTGAATGAACTGGAATTTAATTAAGAATAAAATAAAAATCTATTCATATAGAAATTACAACAATAAGCTAAACAAGTTATAAGCAATTACAAGCAGTTAAAGGAAGTGAATTGGCTTTTAAATGTCAACAAAGGGGAAAGCAGAGAAAGAAAAGGATAAGGAATTACAGACACAGACACAGCTGAGAAGAGGATCTTTAGATAGAGGGGTGAATATGGAGAATATTCTAAAGGAGATTAAGAAGCTTTCTGAAAAACAAGATGCCATGAAGAAGGATATGACAGACAAACAAGAAGAATACTACAAAAAACAAGAAGAACATTACAAGAAATTAGATAAGGATCTTAAAGATATGAAAAAAGAAATGAAGGAAGAGTTTGGAGAGTTGAAGAAAGAACTAAACAATCTGGCAGGCGAGGTGGAAGTTTTAAAAGCGGGAAAAATTGAAACAGATGAGACACAGGCAAAAATTATGAAGAAAATTAAGTCACTGGAGAAACAAAAAGAAAGAATGGAATTAGAACAAGAAAAATTACTACAAAAACAAATGGATTATCAATTAAGGCTAAGAAATATGCAAGAAGATTCAAAGGAAGACATAAGGTCAACAGTGTTAAATCTCCTGGCCAGGGTCTTGGAGGTGGAGGAGGATGAGCTTGAGCAAAAGGTGGATCAAATATACTGAGTCTCCTCATTCTACTCTAGGAAACACAAAACACCAAGAGACGTGATAGTCCAATTCACAAAGAAGAAATTACGGGATGAGATATTGTGGAAGACAAATAAAGATCCATTACAATATAAAGGAGTGAAAATTCCAGTTCTTAAAGAATATCCACAAATGACACTTAATAGAAGGAAGAAATACTACTTTCTAACAGACTAATTGAAGAAGAGAGGAATCAGATATAGATGGGAGAGACACGAGGGTATAATGGTGACATATAAGGAGGAGCATTACTGGTTAACAACAGAAGAGAAAGCAAAAGTCTTCTACGATAAATTGATGAGAGAAGGGACTCTCCACACCAACGAAGTTGGTGGGGAGAGCGATTTGCCCCACCCCCTGAATGGAGAGAATGGGAGGTTCCATTTAGAACCTCCTAGAAGAGGGTGGGGGCTGGCTTATCACGTGAGCCAGCCCCTGACCTTCAGTCTTGTCAGACTTTCCGAGGGACAAGACGTACATCGTGCGGCTCCAGGTCGGTCTTGGAGCAGTCGGGGGAAGGAGGGTGCCTCTGCTCCTTCCCTTGTGGAGTCGCCGGGAAGCTTCAGTCACTGGTGAACTGGCTGGCGGGGGAACGGCGGCCGCCGTTTCCCTCGCCGTTCTCGCGCCGGCGAGAATGGCGCCGTGCGCCGGGAGGCGCGCGGGGGGCGCAGAGGCGCGCCGCCGCGGCTGCTGCTCGATCCGGCGCCTTCATTTTGTTTTAGCGCCGAAAATTGGGGCCGCGAGCTGAGAGGCGCGCGGTGCAGCTTTTTACGGAGCGCGATCTTTGATCCATGGCGCTCATTGCGGGCCCGCGGCTGCCGTTTACCAGCCGTGTGCCGGGGGGCGCGCGGTGGGCGCGGAGGCGCGCAGCCGCAGCTGCCGTGCGCTCTGTCACCTTCATTTGTTTTCAGCGCCGTGCCTGTGGCCACGAGCGGGGAGGCGTGCAGCGCGGTTTTTTGGGGAGCGCGATGTTCGCTCCAGGGCGCTCACGGCGGGCCCACGGCCTGGTGCTTGCGTCGGGCGCAGCGTCTGCGGCCGCCATTTTGTAGTGACGCAATGGGGATTTGGCGGCAATGGCCACCATTTTATGGCCGTTTTTTCATTTTTCGACGACGCCATTTGGGAGCGCCTGCCGCGCTATTAGTTTGGGGATTGTGTGGAACCTAAGCAATAATGAGGCCTGCAGCTGTTAGCGGGGCCGGTGGTTTCAGGGAATCAGTTACGTCTTTGATGGTGCCCTGGCAGTAGTTTTTATATTATTTTGCAATCTGCGGAGGGTTGCGGCCGCCATTTTGTTTTTGCATTTTGGCTGCAACGGCTGCCATTTTGGGGCCGTTTTCGGCAGTTTTTACGGCCGCCATGTTAAAGGCGGCTGAGGCCTGCAGCTGGCAGCGGGGCCTGATGTAGGGAATTTGTTTAAAATGATGAAAAGTTATAAAAATTAAAAAACAAAAATAAATAAAATAAATAGATAAATAATAATAAAAAGAAAAGAAAAAAAAGATAAAAGAGTAAAATATACAATAATATTATAATAATGATGATATAATAATATAGGGAAAAGAGATAGTAAAGGAATAATCCTTTGCTCATTCAAGAGCTGAGTTCCTAATCCATACAAAGTGATTGTATAGTTAGGATAGGCTGTATGCTGCTAATGGTTTGTGTGTGGCTTGTGTGGTGGCTAATTGTACAATGTCTTTTGCAACTCTTTGATTCTATTATGCGGGAGGGGTGAGGGTAATGTTACCTTCTCCTCCTGCTGCTAATCTTTTGGGTCTTTTCCAACTCTTTGATTCTATGATGCTAAGGCAGCATAGGGAGAGATGTGGAATGGCACAGGGGGTGTTTTTTCAATTCTTTGATTCTATGATCATGTGGGCTGTTGGAGCTCCTACTCAGCATTAGGTTTGCTGGAGTGAATGTCACCGAGGCAAGGGTACAGTGGGGCTGGCTCTTATTGGTGCCTTTTACTCTTTCTTCTTTAGAATGCCTTCAAGGAAGAACAGAGGGGGCCCTAAGGGAAAGGGTCCCGCGGAGAAGTCGGGTCACAAGCGACCTTTGCGTCAGGATGGGTCATCATCGGAGGAAGATGGCGTCTCTATGGAAGACTTAGAGGCCCTGTTGCAGCGTGTTAATCAAGTTGAAAGGAATAGGGGGTTTGGTTTGGTTGGGGCTAGTTCGTCTACTCGCCGGGCAAGTAAGAAGCAATTGTTTAAATCTTTGTTGTCCCGGGTTTCTATTTTAGAGTCGGCTTCGACCGTGGGGGCTGAAAGGGCGGTCCGGCTTCCTGACCAATCGGCTGCTCCGGGGGCTGTTGAGGGCTCTAATTTGGTGTCTTCGGCTGTGCAGACCATCACTAGCACTGAAGCACATCCAGATGTGCAGGCTTCATCTGGGTCTTTGGCGGCTGCTGTGGCCGGACCCAGTCAGCCCGCGGCATTGGCCTCTGTGTCCAGTGCCGCGGCCGGGTCCACTCAGGCGGTTGGGTCGATGGCTGCTTCCTCCGATGTAGCAGGGCGCGAGCAATTGGTGACGGCCGTCCCAGCAGGTACTTGTACCACACTCACATCAGCAAGTCCCGCACTCACATCAGTTAGTACTGCCGCTTCACTTACATGGCCGTGGGGCCAGGGACGGGCGCAGTCGGTGGTGGGGGCGCAGTCACATGCCGCAGCTGGGGTTCAGTCTGAGGGTGGTTTGGACCCCAAGATAGGGGAAAATAAGGATGATGCCACCACTCAAGCGGTTAAGCCAGTTGCTGTCACCTTAGAGTCGGCCCGAACTGGGGAAGCAAGCAAATTTTGGGGAACTGCAAAATGGCCTCCTCGGGCGACCCCTACTGTTAGTCTCTCTGGTTTGGGTTCCCATCTGGCATCCAAAACATTGGAGAAGATATTGAGGGACGAATATGTTGATATCTTTTCTCTATACTTTAGGGATATGGATAAGAAGGAGAAGGAGGAGCTAGATGAGGACAGTAAAGAAAAAATTAAGAAACGCAAGGTTGAGCAGAATTGGGAGAACTGGCTCCCTTGTTTCACAATGTATGCAAACCTGCTTTCTGATGCTGCCCCAGAAAGGGCTACGGCTTTGTGGCAGTATCAGAATATCATTAATAAAGCCTATGTCAGTGGCCCTCCTAATGCTTGGCTGGAATATGATAGGCGGTTTAGAACCGAGGCGGCTTCCCATCCGGACAAGCGTTGGGATTTAATTGATGATCAAATTTGGATTGAAGTGATGAATCCATCTAGGGCTTCCTCTGCCTTGAAGGCAGACAGTAGGCACACTATTCAGAACACAGCGGGACAGCCCTCTCGGCAGGGGGCTCCCCAGCTGCAGTCCCAGAGTCAAAAGCCTTTATGCTGGGAATTTGTGGCTCAGGGAGCCTGTTCACGGAAGGACTGTCGATACGCGCACTCGTGCTCTATTTGTTATGGGACTCACCCATCCAAAAATTGCCCCAAGGGGAGAGCCGCGAGAGGTAATACTAGGGACACCCAATTCATTAAGAAACCTTCTGGACAGGCCGCAGTTTCACAAGGGCCCCAGCCCAACATCAGTTGAAGGTTTGGCTGGATCAGTACCCGGATAGGGGGGCAGTTAAGTACCTATGGGAAGGTTTTTTCAGAGGGTGTTCACATTCCTGTGCTGGGTCTCCGGTTTTTCCACATTGTCCTATAATTTGAGATCCATGTAACAACCGGTGCTCATACTTGGACCGACATACTTTGGCCCATGTTTCCTTCAATCCTTTCAAATTAAATGTCAGTTTGGGCCATCACAGATAGGGCGCAGAAGAGGATGGGGGTTTGGGTGCCCATAAATTTTGGCACTCATTCCTTTCGTACAGGGGTGGCATATTCGGCAGCTCACCCGGGTTATAAGGGGGTGGCCATTAAATCAATTGGTGGGGGGAAATAGGATGTTTACAGGCGATATGTTTGCTCGGCATTTGTTTGTTGTTTATTTTGCAGAGACTGCCAGGCTGGTGCATAGATGGAGTCTCCTTGTTTGTGGGCATAGTTATGTCCACTGGGCGGAGAGATACGCCAGGAACTCGTCCTTTGGCCAGCGTCTGGGTTGCGCTTCCACTGCATTGGCGAGTGGAAGGGTGTTCGTGGCCTTCGTAGGGCCAGGTTGCGCTTCCACTGCATTGGCGAGTGGAAGGGTGTTCGTGGCCTTCATTGTGCTGGTGCTCCATATCGGAGGTAACGATCTGGGCCTGCTTAATGGCAGGGCCCTGTATCTACAAGCCCGTGCTGACATTCCTAAGATCTGGTGGGCATGGCCCCGGGTTCACATCGCTTGGTCGGCCATTATTCACGCCTTCGGTGGCCAGGAGGCGGTGACGTCAGGAAGCTTGAGAAGGTCGGAAAGCGCGTGAACCAGGCCATGCGCACGGTTTTGGCATGGGGTAGGGGATTTTGGATACACCATGGAGACATTACACATGACAAAACACAGTTTTACCGTTAAGGTGGTGTACACCCCACAGATTTGGGTACATTTAGCACATTTGGGCAACGCACAATTTGGGCTGATTTGCAGTTAGGCATTCAGGAAGTTGTAAGGGGCTTGGTGGGGGATGGGGGCGAAATAGACATTTGCCCCCAATCTGTGGCATAAATAGATCAGGAAAACACTGACATGGAGGTATACACATGGCACCCATTAAGGGTGGGGGGCACTATACAACAAACACTCACCTAGAAGTCAACAAATGGGTGAGGGGACATCAATTGGCCCAGTAAAGAGAGAAGCTGGTATCAATAATCGGACACAGGCTTCTCCAGACTTTTACCTTCAGGTTGCCTGGTTGGGGATCCAGGGCACACTGACATCACACACTCAGTAGCTGGGGACGCTGCCTCAGCTTGCCACCAAGTTCCTTGACACTTAGTTTAGTTCAGGTAAAGTTAAATAGGTAACATTCAATAAAAGTTGCCCAATTTGAATCCATACCTTTGTTGTCTGTCTCGTTATTTCAGGGGTTAAGGGGCAAGAGGAAGAAGGAGGCAATGGAGAAAAAAGTGAGAAGGGGGAGAAATGAGAGAAGAAACAATCATCACCAAGAAATGGAAATGGAAATAGAAGTAAGAAGGCAAGATATGTCTCACCAGAAGAATATAAATTACTGTAGAATCATAGAAGCAAAGAGTTGGAAGAGACCTCATGGGCCATCCAGTCCAACCCCCTGCCAAGAAGCAGGAATATTGCATTCAAATCACCCCCGACGGATGGCCATCCAGCCTCTGCTTAAAAGCTTCCAAAGAAGGAGCCTCCACCACACTCCGGGGCAGAGAGTTCCACTGCTGAACGGCTCTCACAGTCAGGAAGTTCTTCCTAATGTTCAGATGGAATCTCCTCTCTTGTAGTTTGAAGCCATTGTTCCGCGTCCTAGTCTCCAAGGAAGCAGAAAACAAGCTTGCTCCCTCCTCCCTGTGGCTTCCTCTCACATATTTATACATGGCTATCATATCTCCTCTCAGCCTTCTCTTCTTCAGGCTAAACATGCCCAGTTCCCTAAGCCGCTCCTCATAGGGCTTGTTCTCCAGACCCTTGATCATTTTAGTCGCCCTCCTCTGGACACATTCCAGCTTGTCAATATCTCTCTTGAATTGTGGTGCCCAGAATTGGACACAATATTCCAGATGTGGTCTAACCAAAGCAGAATAGAGGGGTAGCATTACTTCCTTAGATCTAGACACTATGCTCCTATTGATGCAGGCCAAAATCCCATTGGCTTTTTTTGCCGCCACGTCACATTGTTGGCTCATGTTTAACTTGTTGTCCACGAGGACTCCAAGATCTTTTTCACACGTACTGCTCTCGAGCCAGGCGTCCCCCATTCTGTATCTTTGCATTTCATTTTTTCTGCCAAAGTGGAGTATCTTGCATTTGTCACTGTTGAACTTCATTTTGTTAGTTTTGGCCCATCTCTCTAATCTGTCAAGATCGTTTTGAATTCTGCTCCTGTCCTCTGGAGTATTGGCTATCCCTCCCAATTTGGTGTCGTCTGCAAACTTGATGATCATGCCTTCTAGCCCTTCATCTAAGTCATTAATAAAGATGTTGAACAGGACAGGGCCCAGGACGGAACCCTGCGGCACTCCACTTGTTACTTCTTTCCAAGATGAAGAGGAAGCATTAGTGAGCACTCTCTGTGTTTGTCCACTTAACCAATTACAGATCCACCTCACCGTAGTTTTGCCTAGCCCACATTGGACTAGTTTCCTTGCCAGAAGGTCATGGGGGACCTTGTCGAAGGCCTTACTGAAATCCAGGTACGCTACATCCACAGCATTCCCCGCATCTACCCAGCTTGTAGCTCTATCGAAGAAAGAGATCAGATTAGTCTGGCATGACTTGTTTTTGATAAATCCATGTTGACTATTAGCGATGACTGCATTTGTTTCTAAGTGTTTGCAGACCGCTTCCTTAACAATCTTTTCCAGAATCTTGCCCGGTATCAACGTGAGGCTGACCGGACGGTAGTTGTTTGGGTCATCCTTTTTTCCCTTCTTGAAGATTGGGACCACATTGGCCCTCCTCCAATCTGCTGGAACTTCTCCCGTTCTCCAAGAACTCTCAAAGATGGTTGCCAATGGTTCTGAAATGACTTCCGCTAGTTCCTTCAATACTCTGGGGTGTAGTTGATCTGGCCCTGGGGACTTGAACTCATTAAGAGCGGCCAGGTATTCCTGGACGACTTCTTTCCCAATTTGGGGTTGGATGTCCTCCAATCCCTCATCCACTCCATCTTGCTGAGGTTGAAGACTCTCTTTTTGTGAGAAGACCGAGGCAAAGAAGGCATTAAGTAGTTCTGCCTTTTCCCTATCCCCTGTCAGCATTGCCCCATCTTCTCCTCGAAGAGGTCCTATCGCCTCCTTGTTTTTCCTTTTTCTACTGACATAAGAATAGAAGCCCTTTTTATTGTTTTTAATGTCCCTGGCAAGTCTGAGCTTGTTTTTTGCTTTAGCCTTGCGGACCTTTTCCCTACAGGTGTTGGCTATTTGTTTGAATTCTTCTTTGGTGATTTCTCCCTTTTTCCACTTCTTGTGCATGTCTCTTTTGTGTCTTAGCACAGTTAGAAGTTCTTTGGACATCCATTCTGGCTTCTTTGCACTTGTCCTATTTTTTCTCTTTGTTGGCACGGTTTGCAATTGCGTCTTGAGTATTTCACTCTTGAGAAATTCCCATCCATCTGTAACTCCCTTGTCTTTTAGTATCTGTGTCCACGGAATGCTGCTCAGTGTTTCCTTCATTTTTTGGAAATCAGCTCTCCTAAAGTCCAAAATGCGGGTTTGACTTGTCTTAGTTTCGGCCTTCCTTTGTACCTCAAATTGCAGGAGCACATGGTCACTTGCCCCTAAGGATCCTACCACTTCGACCGCATCGATCAGGTCCTCTGCATTTGTTAGGATGAGATCAAGAGTAGCCAATCCCCTTGTTGCCTCTTCTACCTTCTGGACCATGAAATTGTCTGCAAGGCAAGCAAGGAATTTGTTGGACCTTGTACTCTTGGCCGAGTTTGATTTCCAGCAAATATCGGGATAGTTGAAATCGCCCATGACTACTACATCTCTTTTCTGTGCCTGTTTGGTCAACTGTTGGCAGAAGACTTCATCAAGTTCTTCCTCCTGGCTTGGGGGTCTGTAGTAGACGCCTACAACGACATCTTTTTGAGTCCCAGTTCCCTTGATTCTTATCCAGATGATTTCAAGCTGGTTTCCCAGATTGCTGTCTTGAATCTCTTCTGCAGCATAAGAGTTTTTGACATATAAGGCTACTCCGCTCCTCTCCCCTTTGTTCGGTTTCTGTGAAAGAGGTTATACCCCTCGATATCTACATTCCAGCGATAGGAGTCATCCCACCAGGTTTCAGTGATCCCTATGATATCATATTTGTGGTGTTGTGCTAAAAGTTGGAGTTCGTCTTGTTTATTTCCCATGCTCTGTGCATTAGTGTAAAGACATGTGAGCCCCTGGGATCTTCCCTTGAGCTGTTTAATTGGGATTATTGTGCTTTTGGTACTTGGTCTTTGTTGTGTTTGTGCAGCCCTCCGTTTAGCCTTCTGGCGATTCCCAGACATTATGGGTAAAGTAGTGTTTGCAAGGCTGTTGTCCCCCTCCCCCGGTGGACCTAGTTTAAAGTGCGTCTAATGAGGTTTGCGAGTCTGTGAGCAAAAAGGTGTTTTCCTTCTTGTGTGAGATGCACCCCATCCCTTGCCAGTAGGCCATCCTCTTGGAAAAGCAGGCCATGGTCGAGGAAGCCAAAGCGTTCCTCCTGACACCATTTTCTAAGCCAGTCATTGACCTGTACTATTTTTCTGGCTCTTGTGGGTCCGTGTCTTACAACAGGGAGGAGGGATGAAAAGACCACCTGTACATTACCTTCTTTTAGCTTTGCTCCTAGAGCTCGAAAATCATTTGTGATCTTTTGAAACGTATGCCTTGCAGTATCATTGGTTCCTACATGAATCAACATGAGGGGAGGACGGTGATAGGGCTTGAGGAGCCTGGTGAGCCTCTGAGTGATATGGTGTATTTTTGCCCCCGGTAGGCAGCATATTTCTCGAGCCATCCCATCCGGTCTGGAAATGACAGCTTCCGTTCCTCTAAGGAGGGAGTCGCCTACTACCAAGACCTGTTTACTTTCAAGAATGACAGGGCCCCTTTTGTGCAATGTAGTGTGTAGGTCTCCAGAAAAGTGATCCTGTTGGTGTGAATTGTGTAGGTGAAAAGTGTTGTCCTCCTCCTCGACATCCCCGGTTTATTCGTCAAGGACAATCCATTGAGATTCGTCCAAGAGCGTATGGTTCTCCTGTATGTGTTCCTGTTGCTCCTGGTCTATGGTTGGGGATGGTACACCTGCAGGATTGTGCAAGTGTGAATGTTGTGAAGTGTTGTCCCAGTCAGGGCTATCCCCCGCGCACTGATCAAGGATGAGCCACTGATCAGTATCTAAGCCATTCTGGTCTTCCCCAATATGTTGTGTTTCTTGGTCAGGTGCTAGTTGTGTGAGAATTTGGAATCTATTGTGTAACTGCAGCTGAGTGGAAGTATTCTGAGGAGGCTTCCGGGTCCTATGTGTCCTTCTAAGGGTGACATTTCTCCAAGCCTGAGGGTTGTCCACATCTGAGGTGCTGTTCTGTTGAGCCTCCCCGTAATGTTGGTGTGATATGGGCTGCGTGTCTAGGACAGTGTGGTGTGTGGTATCTAAGAACAGCTCAAGTTCCTGAATGTCCTTAAGGGTGTTAATATGGTCCTCTAGTTGTCGTATCCTGTGTTCCATGCGAGTGATCTGTGTACACTTGGGGCAGATGTAATTGAGTAATTGTAGTGTGAAAAAGCTGAACATGCCACAGCTTGTGCATGAGACGGGAAGTTTTCGTGATTGTTCCATCTGGAGGTTGCTAATGACCTCCTCTTGGTGTGTGTTTGATGTTGTCTGTATGCAGGGGTGAAAGTATAGGTTACTGAGTGTACGAGTTCTGGTTTATATAGGATAACCAGGATGCACCACCTCTCAAACAAAGCAGTTAATTTTAAACTCAGGAAGTCCCTCCTCTCAAACAAAGCAGTTAATTTTAAACTCAGGAAGCCCCTCCTCTAAAACAAAGCAGTTAATTTTAAACTAAGGAAGCCCTTCCTCTCAAACAAAGCAGTTAATTTTAAACTCAGGAAGCCCCTCCTCTCAATCAAAGCAGTTAATTTTTAAACTCAGGAAGCCCCTCCTCTCAAACAGAGCAGTGCTGAAAGCAGTTAAATTTAAACAAAGTTTACCCTGAAGCAGAAGGAAACAAAATGGGTTCCTGCTTCCTCAACTTCTGTGGAAAGCCCAGCTGTCATCTAGAGAAAGAAAAATTGCGGCAATTAGTTAATCGGAAAGAGATTTAGCTGGAATTGAGGCAACGGCAACAGCGATTTCGGAAATGGATCTTGGCGTAGGCGGTTTGGACTTAGATAATAATGAGTAGCATGATGGAGCGGCAAATAAAATGTTTTTCGAACAACATTAATGGCTTGAACTCACCCCAGAAAAGGAAAAAAATCTTTAACAAGTTGAAAAGGCAGAAATACGACATAATAGCTCTCCAGGAAACACATATATGTCATAAGCATATATCCCATCTCACTGAGAAAAATTAGGGAAAATGTATCAGTCTTCATTTGAAAAGAAAAAACAAGTAGTATTATATATAAAAGATAACTTGGTATCGGAATTACTATTCAAGGATCAAGAAGGCAGATGCCTCGCAGTTTAAATTCTTATTGGAAACACAAAACTATTGATATGTAATATATATGCACCAAATGGACCTAAGTCATCCTTTGTTGAATTTTTGAAAAACAACCTGGAACAGGCTGAGTATGATGAACTTTTATTGCTTGGAGACTTTAATGGAGTGCTCAATTGGATAAGACAAAAGTAAAGAAAAAGGGGGGAGTAGAAACAAGTACCCTACCCCAAAAAATTTTGGACTTAAAAAAAGAGCTGGACTTGGAAGATATTTGGAGGATAAGAAATGAGGAAAAGAAGGATTATACATTTTATTCTCACAGGCACCAGTCTTGGTCAAGAACTGACATGATATGGATTACAAAAAAATTAATGACAAAAGTGCAGGATGCTCTCATCCTCCCTAGAGATCTATCGGACCATTGCCCAATGGAGTTAATTATATTTCAAAGAGAGGGAGTTAGAAGATGGAGACTGAATGAAAACCTGATAAAAACAGAAGTGGATAGATCTAATTACAAAAGAATAATTCAAAATTACTTGGAAATTAATGATACGAAGCTGACAAATGCACAAATAACACGGGATGCAATGAAAGCAGTCCAGAGAGGACATTTTATTCAACATAACTCCAAAAAGAATAGGGAAAGGAATAAAGAAATTAAAGACTTAACAAATGATATAATGAATATGGAGAAGGAATTTAAAAAGATGCCTGAGAAGGCACAACTGGAAAAGAAACTGAAGATATTAAAACAAAAGGAAAATCATTTGGAATTTGAATTTCAAGCTAATCAAATTAAATTTTTGAAACAACAAACGTTTGAAAATGCGAATAAACCTGGAAAATGGCTAGCCAGACAAGTGCGAAAAAAACAACAATCTAGACAAATCATGAAGATTAAAGTGGAAAATAAAATCATCTCAACATATAAAGAAATAATGGAGGAGTTTAGGAAATATTACAAACAATTATACTCAAAAGATGACTTAAGAGTAGGATGGCATGCCTATATAAATACATTTAAGTTTCAGAAAGTGGATGAGGAAACAAGGGATCAATTGAATAAAGAGATATCAGAGGAGGAAATTGAGAAGGCAATTCAAAAGATGGACCCAGACAAAGCTCCGGGTCCAGATGGATATACAGCTGGATTGTATAGAACATTTAAACAAGAATTGATACCTTTATTTAAAAAGGTATCAAATGAAGTGATGACTGAACAGAAAATTCCAGAAACTTGGATGAAGGCAGAAATAGTACTGATTCGTAAAGAAGGAACCTGTGAGACGGAGATTAAAAATTACAAACCAATTTCTTTATTAAATACGGACTATAAGATTTTGGCGAACATATTGGCAGAGAGAGTAAAAAAATTCTTAAGAAACTGGATTGAAAAAGACCAAACAGGATTTCTACCAAATAGATTTATGAAGGATAACATAAGGCTAGTATTGGATCTAATAGAATATTATGAACAGAATCATCAAAAAGAATTTGCCATACTAGCCTTGTATGCAGAGAAGGCTTTTGATAACCTAAACTGGGATTTCTTTAAGATATTAATACAAGAACTGGACATGGGAGATAAATTTACTAATGCAAAAAAGCGATATATGATTTACAAAAGGCTAAATTAAGAATAAATGGTCAAACGACGGAAGAGTTTGATATACTGAAGGGAACTAGACAGGGATGTCCCCTGTCCCCACTTATATTTATAATGGCATTAGAACCATTAATGAAGGCAATAAGAGAAGACCAAATGATACAGGGATCCAAAGTTGGCAAATATGAATACAAAATAAGAGCCTTTGCGGACGATGTACTTGGGATAATGGAAGAACCAAGTAAAAATATATTAAGATGGATGCAGAAGATAAAAGAGTTTGGGTCAGTTGCAGGATTTAAAATCAATATGTCAAAAACAAAGTTATTAACGATAAATGTAGAAAAGAAAAAAACAAGATATGATTAAAGAGCAAGCAGCTCTGGAAATAGTCAAGAAATTTAAATATTTAGGAGTATGGATCATGACAAAAAATGGACAATTACTAAAGAATAACTATGAAGAAGTCTTGAAAAAAATACAAAAGGACTTACAAAAGTGGATACATCTGAAGTTGTCACTTTTAGGCCGTATATCTTTGATTAAGATGAATGTATTACCAAAATTGATGTTCCTTTTTCAAAACCTCCCGATAATTAGAAGCCAAACACTTTTTATAAAATGGAAAAAAGAAATATTGAAATTTATATGGGCCGGAAGAAGACCAAGAATAAAGTATGATAATTTGATTGATAAGAAGAATAGAGGACGTCTGGGCCTCCCAGATTTTAAAGCATATCATGACGCATGTGCGTTGATATGGATAAAGGATTGGATATTGTTGAACAAAGAAGACTTTTTAAATATAGAAGGAAATGACTTAAGAGTAGGATGGCATGCTTACTTATGATACGAAAGGGAAAAGAAAGAAAAGAGTTTTGGCAACCACTTTGTGAGAGCATCCCTATTAAGAGTATGGCAAAAATATAAAAGACATTTGTATTCTAAAACACCTTTATGGGTCTCTCCTATGGAGGCAAATCAGCAATGACTTTTAGGATGGAGAAAATGGCCAACCTACAAAGATTTGTTAAATAAAGATACAAACAATGTTAAGACTTATGAGGAATTAAAACAAAAAAATTCTAATATCACTTGGTTACATTATATGCAAATTAAAGAATATTACAATCAAGATAAAAAAATTGGCTTCTCTTGGGAGGAAACAGTGTGGGATAAAATTTTAAAACTAGAAAAGAAAGTAATATCGAATATTTATAACATATTACTTACCTGACTGACTGAAAAAGAACAGGTTAAAAACTGTATGATAAAGTGGGCTCAAAATTTAAGAAGACCAATTCAAATGAGGGAGTGGGAACAGATGTGGAACAAAAAATTAAAATATACATACACAATGGATTTAAAAGAAAATTGGATAAAAATGTTCCACAGATGGTATACCACACCGAAACAACTGGCTAAAATGTATAAAACAGTTTCTGATAAGTGTTGGAAATGCCTGGAACAGGTTGGCTCCTTCTACCATATGTGGTGGACTTGCAAAGAAGCAGTAAAGTTTTGGAGGGTAATTCATGAAGAGACACAAAAGATTTTAAAAAGAACATTCATAAGAAAACCTGAGTATTATTTGTTAGGTTTTACAGATTTAGATCTACAACTGACGGAACAAGAGGATAAACTTTTTACATATATGACAACTGCCGCTAGAATTGTTTTTGCTAGAGAATGGAAGAATGACTCAGTCCCACCCATACAAGAATGGGTGGAAAAAATCAGAGAAATAAAGGACATGGATGAATTGACTTTTTTGTTGAAGAAAAATACAGGTATGATACTAAGAAGAACGAATTGGGATAATCTCCATGAATATCTGGACAATTTGGGAAAATAAGAAACAAGAGAGACAATTTCTTTTTGAACTTATTTTATATTTTTGAATAATAAGAAGATATGATCCAAGAAGATGGAATGGAAGTCATTTTTTTGTTTTTCTTTTTTGTGTGTGTATTTTTGTAGATTTTTTTAAAGGGGTTATTTGGGATTTTAGTATACCTTTTTGTTTCTTCTTTTTTTCTCTTTTTTTCTTCATTTCCTCACTTTCCTATACTTTATTGTTCTCACTCTTTTGTTGTAATCTATATAAAAATTAATACAATTCTAATTTAAATAAATAAATAAATAAATAAATAAATAGAAATATTTAGCATTAGAATAGCATATAGTTTGATTTATAATATTGATTAAGAAAAAGCATGGGGAAATGTGGCTCTCTAGATTTTATCGGACTACAACTCCCATCATCCTTACCATTCAACATACTATTTAGGGTGGGTGGTAGTTCCTGACCAACAACATGGGATGCATGTATTTCACCTATCTTACAGAATGTTTACATTTATCATGTTTCACCATGTATACATGTGAAAATTCACCATAATTTGGCTTATAAAGCAGGGAAGATGACTTAAATAAATTTGCACATATAGAATCTCTATTCTATATAGGTCAAACAAATCTACCACAGCTGTATCACACAACAAAATCAAATTATTTAGGAAACTAGAAGATTTGCTTATATGAAAAACATTTTGAAATTCATCAGTAGCTGCTTCAAAAAAACGCACTAATGAAAATGCAGAAACAGCTATTTTAATGAAAGCATAAACCATTGTTTTAACAAAGCAGCTTTGCAATAATACAGTAGGTACTGAAGAGTTTACACTATTCAGCATTTTTCAAAATAAAGAATACTGAAGGAAGAGTCATAGTACTGCTATCTCATTCTGAAACTAAAATTAAAACCTCCCAAACAACTATTGGTATAAATTATGAATGTTACATCTTAAAAGGAGAAGGGAGCACATTTCAAGCTCATATGAAGACACGTAATATTCTGTGAAGTTAAATAAGGTAAGAAAGACTAATCATGACTGAAATGGAAATAGAAAAATTATAGGTTTTCTTCCCTATTAATTTGCAACAAATACATAGGATAGCTAATTCTTATCTCTTTAGATTGTAAGTAGTCAGATTTTAATATGGTAAATACTTTATTAATAAAACAGTGCTCATTCAGAGCTGTTATGCCTTGAAGACAGACTAATTGTGGCACCTGTACCCTAATCCTTTAGTCTTCTAGACTAGCACCTTATATCTCCTTACCCCATGGTAATAATGCATAAGACCACTTTTACTAGCAGGTTTTTGTTTGGCCTGTGGGAGGAGAGTGATTGGGAAACTATGTTTTAATCTGTTTTATTGCATTTGGATGTTTTAACTGTTTTATAATTTGATATATTATTTGTATGTATAATGAGGCATTGAATTTTGCCATAATTTGTAAGCCGCTCTTTGTCCCCTTCAGGTGAGAAGAGTGGGGTATAAATATAGTTAATAAATAAATAATAAATAGATCAGTTTTATTTTTGATTTGTTGGATTTATGTTATTCAAAAACTTACAGTTTAAAATGATAAAGTCCAAGACAATATGCACTTCCTATTCTAAAATGTTGCTTTGCTTCCTAACTCAGGCCAGTAACTGTTTAGCAACCATGCAAATTGTAGGAATATTTTTTTAGTCTTATTATATGATCCCTTATATATAAAACAAGAATTCAAGGTGTCATTCTGACCATATAGAAACACCCACCAAATGATTATTTTTAAATTTATAACAAATAATCAGTTACCAGGGTGTTGTGACTATACACGCACAAACTGGAAATAATGTATCCCATGGAAGGCATAGGGGAACATTTACAGTATTATATTTTTCTTATATTTCTTTCAGTATGAGTGAATTGCGATTGTTCTATTCAGACTTATTGACTTAATTGCCAGAAAAGTTTCAATTTACTTCTTCCTGTGTTAGCAACTTTTATCTCCAGTGTATTTTGTTGACCTAAGTGCTTCTCTAGAGGATTCTATTTCAGAATCTGCTTGACTCCGTTCCTTCATTTAATACCTCATGGAGAAGTGAGTCATCACTAGAAGCTGTTCAGGGGCTCCCTGTAAAGAAAGTTACAGTTCCACATTTATTTTTAAAGGAAAGTATTATTATATAAAACGCAAGAACAAGGGGGTGTTTCTTAAGAGAAAATATAGTTTAATTGTTTTCAGAACTTGCAAGCATTAGGGCATGAGAACCAAGCCTACCTGGGGAAGATGTGTGGGCTGCAGCCATAGACAGAATTGAATGGAGGCACTGTCTTCCCTCCAATGTGACAACATCTTTTTAGAATCCCTTGAAACATTTCACAGATGTAGGAAAAAACAGCCAGTCTGTGGCTACACTTGGGCATGCTTCCAAAATGCTGGACATTGAAACTTCAACCTTCAGCTATCTGTCTGGGTAATAACAATTTACATAAGCTGAATTTTAGAAGGCTTTTGTCTGTATTTGGTTTGTTTTATTTTATTTATTTATTTATTTATTCAAACTTATATGCCGCCACTCCCCTAGGGCTCGGAGCGGCTTACAAAACAAACTGGAATCTAACACAAATTAAAACAACAGATCAAAGGTCAAAAGCCTGTCGAAACAAATATGTCTTACAAGCCCTGTGGAAGTCTGATAAGTCCCGCAAAGCACGAACTTCTGGTGGCAGAGTGTTCCAGAGCGATGGTGCCACTACTGTAAAGGCTCTGCATCTAGTTGCTGAACTTCCACTAAATCTTGGTCCTCAGAATGGAGAGATCTCTGGGGTTGGTAGGGGGTGAGGCGGTCCCTCAGGTACATCGGCCCCAAACCATATAAAGCCTTAAAGGTAAGTACCATCACTTTAAAAGTGATCCGGTGCTCAATTGGTAACCAATGCAGCTGCATTAAGATTGGTGTTATGTGGCATCTCATTGGAGCTCTCGCAAGAAGCCGAGCAGCTGCATTTTTTCCCCAACTTGAGCTTCCAGATCACCAATAGAGGAAGGTCAATGTAGAGGGTGTTATAGTAGTCCAGTCTTGAGATGACCGAGGCCTGGATCACCGTAGCTAGGTCGTCCCTGGACAGATAGGGAGCCAGCCAGTCTAGCCTGCCGCAGATGAAAAAAGGCAGTTCTGCTAACGGCGGAGACCTGAGCCTCCATCGTCAGCAGAGGGTCCAAAAGGACTCCTAGACTCTTTACCAATGACAACGGGCATAGCGTCTCGCCATCCAGGGTAGGCAGCTGGATATCCCCACTGCCCGGTCGACCCAGCCATAGGATCTCTGTCTTTGCCAGGTTTACCCTCAACCTGCTGGCACGCAGCCATTCAGTAACGGCCTCAAGGTTTTGATGAAAATTATTGGGTACAGAGTCTGGCCGGCCTTCCATCTTCAACATAAGCGGAGTGTCATCAGCATACTGGTAACACTCAAGCCCAAAATCTCGAACCAGCTCAACAAGTGGTTGCATATAGATGTTAAATAACAGAGGGGAGAGAATGGCCCCCTGAGGAACCCCACAAGGTAGAGGGGACCTCTCAGAGACCAGGCCTCTCCTCTCCACTCGCTGTCCACGGTTTTGGATTCAATCTTGTTGTCCGTTTATGTTATCATTTGTAACAGCTTTAAGTGATATGCCATGGAGAAAGAATTGAAATGTAGGGCTTCAAAATCCTCATTCCCCATGTAGGATGTCCTTCTGGGACATGGAAAGGGAGACATTTAGGGCAATGCCCAGCTAAAGACATTGGCTGTCTCACCCTGGTGGTGCCCCAATAGTTTTCTGAATTGCCCTTCTTTGTCTACATCCAAAGAAGATACATAATTCCACCATGAGAAGATATTCACATGATTCCCATTTTAATTCCTCTCTTCATATTTAATAGCAGTGCCAGAAAAATGACACAAAGCAAACACTTAATCTGCACTTTAATCTGCACTTACCATGGGTGCAGGTTAAATCTGCTAGATATGGACCCAGGGGGACTAAAATCTTGAGGTTTGTAATCATGGTTCTCCTGTGCCATCTTTGTTTACTCACCAATCACTCAGGCATCTTTTGCAGCAGTAAAGTATCTGTAATTTTCAGAAAATAGAATTTAGTTAGCAGAGACTCTGTACCATCACTGCTCCTCACTGGTAATAAATAGGCTATAGCAATTTCAAACATATATATGCAAGTACTGAAGTGGGACAGAAACTCACTTCAGTGCGATGGTGATAATCAGGCCCCTTCCACACAGCTGAATAAAATCCCACATTTTCTGTTTTGAACTAGGATATATGACAGGATATATGTGGACTCAGATAACCCAGTTCAAAGCAGATATTGTGGGATTTTCTGCCTTGATATTCTGGATTATATGGCTGTGTGGAAAGGCCCTCAGTATCAATTCATTTTGCTAAAGGAGGTCAGTTCAGCAGCTTCATCTTGCAGCTTGTGTTTCAAATGCATCTACATGGTCTCTTGCAGTGTGGCCTGTTATGTTGTAATTTATGGACCGGTTATACTGGTGGATACAGCATTAAAACTAAGTAATTGTAACTATGTGGCCCTATTCACCATTTTCCCTAAATGAACGTGTTCTAAATGACCCAAATGACCCAGAAAAGAGTTTCCATTGAGCATGGCTAGTCTATCAGACTTCCCATTTCACAGTTTATCACAAAGAAGTGCTTGCCTTTCTACTTGACAAGTAAACTTTTTACCCAGCTGAAGTCCAAATTAACATAATTGCTTTTTGCTACTTCTGTTAACCTCCTCAAAAGGTCTCCGGATATAAACACTCTAAACGTAAGACTCATCTGAGCAGGTGTCAGACATTAAGTGCCCCCTTAACTCCCATCACCATGCTGATTAATGACTTTTTCACACAGAGAGTTTCTCAAGCATAGAGAGGGTGGTATTCCACCTGGTCTAGAGCTCCTGTTGAGCTTCCATTGAGGCACATCTTTTTGCAACTGAGCAGCAATTTCCATAAAGCATGATAGAAACCTAAGGAAGGGGTGAAAAAAATTGCTACCCAGCCTGTGCACATTGGCCGAGCACAGTTTGACCACTAAATTCTTCTGTCATTTTTTAAAAAGTAATAACCAGGCTGAATTAATGCACATTTAAAGTGGAAAACACAGCAGAAGGAAAATGTCTTGACTCTTGCTGCACACAGCTCCTTTACAAGCCTCATTTGGATGCTTACTAAACCCAGGAGAGAAGACAACGAAAGGGCAAATTGCTGAGCAATCTTATCATGTCTATTCTCCCACTGGTATTTTGTTGCCCTCATTATTTTCTTACTTCAGCCTTTGCCTACTTTTCTCAAAAATAAAGGCAGGCAATGTATGTCTGTCTAACAAAATGAAAACAGCAACATGATTCTCATATAGGTTTAATAAGCAGCCAGCAAATCAGTAGGTTTTAATTCATATTACCACAAATACTACAATGCATCTTTTGTGTCCATGGAAACCACCACTATTAGTATGTGCAGAATAGCCTGACGTCTCAAAGGTACGTGACAAAACTGGAATTGGTTCAAACACAGAATATTCAGATTAACACCAAATATGCTCTTTTTCTTTTTTTCAAAAGCATATGACTACATCTATATCAATCTCAAGTGTTTGTCTTAAGCCAGGAAAATGGCAAGAGTTTTATTGAGATAGCATTTTAGTTTGCTTGAAAGCATGAAACAACTGTCAGAGACAAACCTGTGGCTGCAATGGGACTGTATCAAGAACATCTTCATCAAACTGTAATCTTAAATTGTTTTGCTTTATGTTATCCCTCCTCCTCCATCTAGTGGAGGGGAACATTTAAAAATCATATTTACTTCTGTTCATGAGGATTAATCCAAATTTTTGGATTATTAAAAATACTTATTTTTTCTCTACTACTTTACCAGCTTCTTTCTTTTCCTGAAAAGCTAGAACAGCTGTACAGCTATCCAAAGCTATTGGCTAGCTTGCTTCTGTCACTCCTTGCCCCATCCCCTATCTGGGACAAACTTCCAATAATTTGGCTTGCCTCCTGCCTTCTACTTTAACAAGAACAACATCTTTCAGGAAAAAAAGTGGCCTTGTGTGTTTATCCCTCTTGGGGCTGTTCTACACTGACTGCTATTACAGGGCCAATCCTGTTTCTTAAACATAACATGCCAGATAGTGATTGTCTGAGCACATTGAAGGGAGTCCTGACTGCCTAGCCATGCCAAACATACTTTGACACTGCTGGACAGTTACCTTCGGGATCCCCACCAAATCCTGTGTCATGACTACTACAGGCCACAAGAGCACATCTACCTGGTTTTTGTTGCTCTGGTTGATGTCAGCCAGAGCACCTACACACTGATGGAATGGGAAGGGGGGGTGCCCCTCTCCCCCCACCCCCTTCATCAGTGCATGGGTACTCTGATTAATGGTATCCAGAGCACTGAAGAGCAATACAGATGGGTTGTTATGGCTGGCAACAACCATGACACGGGGGGGGGGGGGGGGGGTGACAGGAAACTAGCATCATGGCTTTCAAAACAGCTGTGGCCAGTTCTGGGTAGAAACCAGCTCAGCTGCTTTGACAGCTGCACAAAAGCCTGAATCCTGGATCAGGACTTGGCCTTTCCCTCAACTTTGCTTAACTTGGGACAAGGCCTCATTAAGTTGAATCAACCCCATGCAGCATTTAGTTACATGGGACTGATCCAAAAACACACCAAACTACATGGTCATTGTAGAAAATCCCTTGGTTACTTCCTCCAAATATACTGTTGCTTAGATTACTGAAGCCCTTAAAGCTATTCATATACATGTCCCTGGATGTATCTCAAAGCATGCCAATATCTATTCTAGCAAAACAAGATAATGTGACAGAATAGTGTCTCTAAACTTCAAATCATTGCCCAAAAGAATAAAAATAGGAAATATTAACAAGTGTATTGGTTAATATAAATAATTTAAATAACAGAATAATCATTTTCTTGGTATAGTCTTTGGAGTTTATCAGTCATTCTGACCATGGGAATAGAAATTAACTTATGACAGTCAGTTATTCGCAGCTACTACTGCATTTTATAAATTTTAATAATTTTATTATTAAGTGATGTTATGTGTGTTCCTTGTCATTCCTGCTATAATTTTATGTTATTCTTTTATGCTTATGCATTGCTTATTTTATATGCAGCACTCTGGGGTGTTTTTGTGAGCTGCCCTGAGTCCTTTTGGGGAGATGGTAGCAGGGTATAAATAAAGTTTATTATTATTGTTTATTATTATTAAATGACCACTGGTATAAAAAGGATTAATTCAATTGGTGGAAAAAAGTATAACTTGTATGAGGATGGCTCCAATAGAAGTCATTATAAAAATATTCTATATTTTATATACTTACTCATAAAATATATGAAGGTGGTGGCTTTGTATATGTAATTTCATGTCTTCAGAATGTAAGCTTCATCTTGTGATTAGAAACAGCTGAAATGTCTCTTCTTCAAAATGATGGTAAAAGTCTCACTTGTCTAATTTAATGAATTGGAGCACTTCTGTGAAAGTGGCATTGTAAAAATATTCATTAACATTGATGGAAAGTGCTACCCAGAGCAGCAAAAACTCTAGGGTAAAACATTATCAAGATTCAAAGTAAAGCATGCTTGCCTGGAAAATGGGGTCAAAAACCTTGGTGAAATGTTTCTGTTTTACATCAAGGTGGCTGCCACATATATCTTACCAAGACAGGGGCAATTGTGATTGATTCCAGATTGCAGCCTAAGCAGGTTTGGCAGTTCATAACTAAGAACGGAAGTAGAATTGTGAATTGAAAGCTGGATCTTTTGTGACCAAATGCCATCCTTTTCTATCTGTTGCTATATCCTGGAAAGCAGGCATGTGCATCAGCATTAATACTGCAACAGAAAAGTTTGCAATGTGCTTTTAATGAGTGTTCTCATAGCTATGTCCCAAAAGAGAGTCCAAAAATACAAGTTCTAGAATCTACTTCAACTTAGCACAGATTTATTACTATTACTAATAATAAGGAATTGGTTAAAAGTTAGTATATATCTTCATACATATTATGGAAACTACCCTTGGGCGTAGGGGGTATGAACGTATGAGAAAGTGAACTGGCAAAATTATCTATCCAGACAGACGACTTAAAGTGCTAAAGATAACAAAATGCCTGTGTATTCATCAAGTATTTATGTTTCCTTAAATAAGAAAATTACCAAGGAAGACTAGAAAGAGAAATATTCAAATTCTTAAAGTTCTGGGTTTTATTCTTTTGTTTTAACTAGATTTGGGGCATGCTAGTTGGGTTGACATCTCTTTTCTTCTGAGAGAATAAAACACCTAGAAGAATAAAAAAAAGACTTCATCCAGCATGGAAAAATACTAAAACATTAATCCCAGCCAATCTTTCTGTGAGAGAAAACACACAGATGAGGTGCCATCAATGAAAAAGATGCCTCAATTATAGCAAACAATGTGGTTCATTCCATAGGAAAATCTGAAGAAACCAGGAGAATGGCTTCAGCAGATAGCTTTAGAATAGGAACAGGCAATGAAAACAAAACCAGGGACTATTTTTTTTACTTGGCCTTTCAGTGGAACAGAATAATTTAGTCAGTGGAAGAGAAGGGATTCCCTGGTCCCTCTGACATGGTAATTTTGAAAAGATAGTGAGAGAACTGAGCTGCTGCTCCTCATTCTGGAACTGGAGGAAAACGCATTTTAACTTTTAGTCCTGGAGGAAAGCAAGTCAACTTTTGAAAAGGTACCATGCTAATATTCTGCAGAATGCTTCTGCAGCATTATGCCTTTTGGATCTACAAGAGGCTATTGGAGAAATATACTTAATTTGCAGCTGATTGGCATATCATTAGACCCTCATTAACACATTACTACAGATGAGCATTTCTGTGGAAACAAAAGTATTAGTTAAAATAAAAATTAACATTTTTGAATCTGCTTGAAATACTTCTTGGGTCAGTACTGGGTTATGCACACACTTTTCAATGACCCATGGCCCCTGTGCATTAGGTCATTGGATTAAACTTTAAGCAAAGAAGTTTGCTGGTTAGGTTTTTTAAATAGTCTATAAATATATTGTTTTGGGAACTGTGAGATATGGACTGTGTGTTTGATAGTGGAGAAGTTAATTAAAAATGAATGAAAGATTGTTTCATTTCATTAAATATTCACAATGAATTAATTTTGAGAGACACAATTAATTTTTACACAGCACAACACAGGCTTTTGAAATCACCAGTCTAACAAATCTAGTGCAGAAATAAGAATGTGAATGGAAGCATCTGTGATAACAGGAAGAGAGTCCATGTGCTTATATTGAGAAGATGCAAAATCAACACTTCATAAAAAATCAGACTTGTCTCCCATGCTGCTTTTTTTCAGTGGAAGTGGTACTTTGCTCTCTAGCTCTTGTTGGACTTTAAACTTAGTAATTCCATCCAGCCTTATGAAGCTGGGTTATTAACTAGTGTTCTAGTGTGTGCAGTGTACAAAGAATTTATTGTCTCTCTTCAGCCAACTTTCAATGGACTGAAATTTATGGATATATCCCAGTTTTGTTGTTTCCTTTTTCAGTCCTCCCTTAAGGTTTTTGTTCAGAGACTACTGTTCTGAAGTCTGATGTCCAAGAAGATTGGACATGTATTCGCTTCTGCCTATGAAAGCTTATGCTACAAACGGTTCAGCTCACACCTACCTTCATGACTGCATACCCCCCATTGAACTGGTGCAGGCTCTAAGATCTGCTAGGAAGGTTTTCCTCATGGTCCCACCATCGTCACAAGCGTAATTGGTGGGGACAAAGGAGAGGGATGTCTTGGTAGTGGCCCCCCAACTCTGGAACACCCTTCCCTGGGAGATTGGGCAAGCCTCCATACTGTCCTCCTTCCATGAGGACCTGAAGACCTAGCTGTCAAACAAGTTTTTGAGAATGCCTAGTCCATACTATCTAAGCAATTGGTATGCAACCTTGCACTTTATCCCATGTCCTCTTCCCATGGCTACAGCTTTGCACTTATCCTATTCCCAGTTCGATTGCTTACTGCCTGGTCATGTTTATAGTAACTTACCATCATTGGTTGATGAGTGCTGTTTTTAATTTAGTGTTAGTTGTTGTTTTAAATTTCCATATGTTTTATTTAATTGTATTTTAAAATTGTTTTCATTTTATGTTCTGTTTTTAGGCACCATGTGCCGTGTGTGGTTGTTGTAGGTTTTTCCAGGCTATATGGCCATGTTCTGGAGGCAATTTTTCTCCTAAAGTTGTTGTTGTTGTTGTTGTTGTTGTTATTTCTTTCATGACCCAATGGTAGTTCCTCTTGGTATTTAGGTCACACAATGTATGGGGACCCACAGGTTGAGAACCACTGCAATAATTGGATTTCTGCTTAATCAGCCGCTTACTGAAAGGTAAACCAAAGTAAACCAAAACCTTAGGGTTAAGAGCAAAATCTTCAAAGTTGACTCCAGCCCCACCCTCCAGGTTCCAGAGCCCTAAACATTTTGGGTCCAGCCTATTTTCACAATCACATCTTTCCCTACAAATCTGCATTACCTCTAAGATCTACTGGGGAGGCCGTTCTCTCACTCCAAACTCCTTCTCAAGTGTGATTGGTGGGGATGAGGGAGAGGGCCTTCTCTGTGGTGGCTCTCCAGCTCTGGAAGTCTCTCCCTAGGGAGATTAGATTAGTGCCCACCCTGTCCACTTTCCCTAAAAACATAAAAACCTGATTGTTCCAATGTGCTTTTGATTAATTGGTTCACTAAATGAATTGGCCTTTTTAGACATAATTTCTAGTCCTTTAGCCATAACCTCATTCTTGACTCTTGCAATTTACTATTGTCCCTGCCATGGAGCTGTAATGTATTCATCTGACTTGGCCCTTTTAGCCTTAATTTATTATCTTCCTCTCACAATTTACCATAAGCCCTTGTTCAGGCAGTTGTATTGCACAAGCCTTCCCACACCCCTTAATTTGGGAATGTCCATTATGCTCAGCTATTGATTGTTGTATGATGAATTATATTTTAAATTATGTTTTATGGTGTTGTATATGTGTATATTTTAACTCTGTTTGATTGGGCTTAGTCCCCATGTCAGTCGCCCCGAGTCCCTTTGGGGAGATGGTGGTGGGACACAAAAATAAAGTAGTAGTAGTAGTAGTAGTAGTAGTAGTTGTTGTTGTTGTTGTTACTCTTCACCAAAGAGTTATGAGCTGCATCCTGATGCTCTTTGCCACACACAACAAACCCTGACATTTAACCATGGAGGCCATCAAAAAGGTATCTTTCTCTGTAGAGGCACTCAATATGCAAGTTCAGGTAGATATTTTCTCCATTTTCTTGTTCCTACAAGTTCAGTAGGGATTCTGAAAACTGCTGATGTTTATTTACTGTAGGCAGAAACTGTAGACAGAAACTGTAGCCTGAATCCTGCCACAACAATAGGATTGACATTGTGTTATTTACTGCAGACATGCTTTTGCAATTGACACATAAAGGATGTGCTTCCCAGTCTTTTTATACCATACTGCCAGTGCTGATGTTGCTAAGAAAACAAGAAGGGACCACTGCTAAATATACAGGATAAATATTTATCCATCAAATAGCGTATGATTTCTACTTTTTTTAAAAAAAAGCTGGCCATTTTAAGAGTCACAACTGGTCTAACTTTCTATTTGTTTTTTTCCTCGGAAGATTAATGTTGTTAGATCAATAGTTTCTTACTGTGGTCTATGCAAAGTTTGTTTAAAATATAACATAGGATTAAGTACTATATTGTATAGATGTTAGTAGTTCCATACTGAAATAACATTTCTTTATAAAACACTTTTGCTTGGTATAAGCAAAATCTCCAGGGCCGATAAACTATCAGCAGCAATAAGCTTGTGACCAACTTCAAATAAAGGTAATAGTGGAGCCTGTTGCCAGGCAACCAGAGCAAAGTGTCCTAACCAATCTTCAACAGGTGATGTGGTGAAAGAGTGCTGCCATTCCTCATTGAATTTTTTTTTCTTATTTTAAATTCTGTGTACAGGATATTATGCCTTATTTTCCTGGTTTTATGTAGCATGATTTTAAAACACAAGCAAAACAAATGGGAGAGGAGTTTGAGTAAGTGATCCATGAATTGAGAAGAACCATTGAAATCAAACATAAATCATCATTAGTCATGACTAATTTAATTTCCACTGAAAACAAAGGATGTCTCTACACTGTAGAATTAATGCAGATTGAAAAAATGGGTGTTGTAATTTGGTAAATCATTATCACTCTTTGGCAAAGAAGGATAAGGAACTTCTAAAACTGCTATCGAGAAATTGATTCCCCTCATAATTAGACACAAATGGACAGATATGAATTAAAATTGAATTGATTTTATTTTCATTTAACTGTCAAAAGATTGCTCCTTCACAACTTCAGGAATGTCCAGCCAGCTATATCTCCCATTGTTTATGAAATCCATCTTTATGAAATTGTATAAACTCTATTAAATGAAATTAAACTTTAAAGTGTTACTAAAACTCCAGATCTGTAAAGTTGCCTTGCTTAATCCTATGCTTTGGGACAGGAAATGGGCTAAAGCTTCGTAAGGTATGCAAGCCTGAAGGCACCCAAATCACATTGATCAGATATCCATTGTGCTTCTGTGAACCAGAACTCCTTCCCCTTGACAAACCTCTTTCCCATTGATTAATCATCCTACATGTGTTGGGGCACTCCCTGCCTTCCATTGATGAGATCAACGTTATTGACTGTGGGAAAAGACCAGCCCATTATTTCATCAAGTGATCTCAATCACACTTCTGTGTATTCTGGACTATCCCTTTGTGTTTACCTGGAGTGGACATTAGGTCAATCATGCGACCATTTGCATTTGATGCAACACATTCCTGGTTTTGCGCCACTCACAGGGACAGACCTTTACATGGATTTGGATTTTACACCATCCAACTTCAGCTGTTTTTTTCCCACCACAGGGGAAAGTCCTAAAACCAGTGACACCAGGAGGAACCCCAGCCAACAGGAACCCAGATCCAAACTGGACTCTTCGACCAATCAGGGGAGGGCACAGGTATAGGAATAGCTATCAAATTAGATAAAATGCTATGTAGTGTCCATGCATGCTTTATTTTGGTTGTTTTGAGAATGCAGATTCTTTCTCTGGCCAGAAATAATAAACCTCTGTTTGTTTTACCTTCAAACCTGACTCATGTTTTAATTTGGCCTTTGAAGAAGTGAAGCGTGCTGGACTCTGGACCCTCATTTTAGCTGGTAGCTGAAATAACTCAACAAAGCTACAGTTCCCATTACTTCATAGCATGGAGCCATAGCAGCTAAAGTGGTATGAAATTCCATTAATTCTGTAGATGCATCTAGTGTTTCTACTCTAAGAATGTTTTGACATATTAAATCCCAGTCCTAGGGGAAAGATGAGACATAAATCTGGGCCAACTCTACAGTGTAGAATTAATGCAGATTGACGCCACTTTAACTGCCATACCTCAGTGCTATGGAATCATGAGTTTTGTAGTTTGATGAGAAGCAACACTCTTTGGCAAATAAGGCTAAAGACCTTGTAAAATTACAACACCTATGATTTGATAATACTGAGCCATGACAAAGTATTGTCAAACTACAGGAGAGATGGACCCTGGAATCCTACTGCTAACACATTTAAATATTACACTAATGGATCTTCTTTAATACTTGTTTCAGGAGGAAGTATCCAGCTCCTCCTTCATGCAACAACCCTTGCATACATAATCTAATACCTCCTCTCCCTTCAGACACCTTGCCATCCACTCCACAGCTTCCAACTCAATCAACTCAACCATCTTCCCCATCTCATTCTGTACTTTCTTGATGTTCATATTGTTATTGTGTACCTTCAAATAATTTCTGATCTATGGTGACCTTTAGTTTCATGCTCAAACCATATGCAGATCAAATTTAGATATAATAGCAAGAGTCCAAGTGGAATGCATCACTACTGTTTTAATGTAATACATATTGTTCATGGGACCTCTTTGTAAAGCACATGTTTTATCATGGTATAATTCTGGAATATTTTAGAGTGTTCTCAAATGATGACTATATATTATATTATTATTATATTATATATATATTAACTTTATTTGTACCCCTCTAACATCTCCCGTAGGACTCGATGCGGCTTACACGGGCCGAAGCCTTAAAACACAATACAATAAAAACATAACACAACAATAAACAGAGCAAATCAAAACAGTTAAGCAAAATACCACAATGACAATACCTCAAGACACTATTAAAACTGGTTCGGCCAGCGCAATGGGGTACAGAGTTAAAAGTGCTGAGATGGCAGGAGGAAGGTAGGATTAAGTGCGGTGTGCAGCAACATTAGTTATGTTAAAGTGCTTCTAGGACTTGGGATGGGGATTCCTAATCTGCGAATGCACATCGGAACAGCCAAGTTTTTAGGTTCCTTCTGAAAACTGCCAGAGTAGGGGCCTGACGAAGCTCTTTTGGAAGGGCATTCCAAAGTCGGGGGGCCGCCACAGAGAAGGCCCTGTCCCGCGTCCCCACCAAACGCGCTTGCGATCACGAGCAGGGCCTCCCCAGATGACCGGAGCGAGCGTGTGGGTTCGTAGATGGAGATGCGGTCACGCAGGTAGGGTGGTCCCAAACCGTTCAGGGGTTTGTAGGTGAGCACCTGCACCTTGAATTGGGCTCGGAAAATAAATGGCAGCCAGTGGAGCTCCTTGAACAAGAGGGTTGACCTCTCTTGATAATGAGCTCCAGTTAGCATCCTGGCTGCTGCCCGCTGGACCAATTGTAGTTTCCGAGCCGTCTTCAAGGGCAGCCCCACGTAGAACGCATTGCAGTAATCCATTCTAGAGGTGACCAAGGCGTGGACCACCCCGGCCAGATCCGCCTTCACGAGGTACGGTCGCAGCTGGCGCACAAGTCTCAGTTGTGCAAAGGCCCTCCCGGATACCGCCGACACCTGAGCCTCAAGTGTAAGCGAAGAATCCAAGAGGACACCCAAACTGCGGACCTGTGGCTTCAGGGGGAGTGTAACCCCGTCCAACACAGGTTGCCACCCTATACCCCGATCCGGTTTACGATCGACCAGGAGGACCTCTGTCTTGTCGGGATTGATCTTCAGCTTGTTCTTCCTCATCCAGATCGACACAGCGGCCAGGCACTCGTCCAGCACCCGAGGAGCCGCCTTGGAATTAGGTGGAAAGGAGTAGTAGAGTTGTGCGTCATCCGCATAAAGATGGCACCCAACTCCAAAACTCCGGATGACCTCTCCCAGCGGTTTCATGTAGATGTTGAAGAGCATGGGCGACAAGATAGAGCCTTGCGGGACCCCACAGGTCAAAGGCCAGGGGTCCGAGCAGGCGTCTCCCAGCTTCACCATCTGGGTGCGTCCCTCCAGGAAGGACCGGAGCCACGACAAAACCGTGCCCCCAAGGCCCATCCCGGAGAGACGACCCAGAAGGATACCATGATCGATGGTATCGAAAGCCGCTGAGATATCCAGGAGAACCAGCAGGGTCACACTCCCCCTGTCCAGCTCTCTGCGGAGGTCATCCACCAAGGCGACCAAGGCTGTCTCGGTGCCATGACCAGGCCTGAAACCAGACTGTGCCTGATCTAGGTAGTTGGTATCGTCTAGGAAGCCCTGGAGCTGCGAGGCGACCACCCGCTCCAGCACCTTACCCAAGAAAGGGAGGTTGGAGACTAGCCTGTAGTTATTCAGCACCGTGGAGTCAAGGGAAGCTTTTTTGAGGAGTGGACGAACCACTGCCTGTTTCAAACCAGATGGAAAAATCCCTTGCTCCAATGATGCATTGACAATCAATACAAACCAGTCAACCAACCCTTCCCTGGCTGATTTAATGAGCCAAGATGGGCATGGGTCTAGAGGTGAGGTGGTCGCCCTCACAGCCCCAAGAACCTCCTCTACGGTTTCAGGAAGAACAAGCCTAAAAGAATCCCACAAAATTGGACAAGCAGATGCCTCTGTCACCTCTTCAGGCACTGTGATGGAATTGGAGTCAAGCTCAAGGCGTATCTGAGCGACTTTATCCGCAAAATGGTGTGCGAAATCGCAACACCGAGCTGCTGGGTCATCAGTGACCTCCTCCACCACAGGTGGGTGGAGGAGTTCCCCCACGACCCGAAACAGCTCCGACGGTCTATTTGCTGCAGACGCTATACGGGTGGTCGTGAATGATTTCCTGGCCACCCGTATAGCCACGGAGTATGCCTTCAGAGAGGCTTTAGCCCGTGCTCGATCAGACACGACCCGAGATTTCCTCCATTTGCGCTCTAGCCCCCTTCTCGCATGCTTCATCACAGTCAGCTCCCTGGTGAACCAGGGAGATGGCCTGTCGCGACGCAACGAGATGGGGTGTTCGGGTGCGATCGCATCTAACGCCCTGGACATCTCCCCATTATAGAGAGTCACCAAGGCGTCGATGGAATCGCCAGGCTCCAGGGCAGGAAGAACCCCAAGATTCCTCAGGAATCCATCCGGATCCATCAGTCTCCATTTTAATCTGTCCTCCACCCCTGCGGAGGTTAAGAGTCGCAGCAAGTCTAAAACTGAATTAAGGGTTAATATGATGTATTAACTCAATTAAGGGTTAATATGATGTATTAACCCTTAATTCAGTTAGGAACAATAAATTCACACAGAATGTTTATCTTTATATACAGGAAGGTTTGCACATGGTTCTATCTAATTACTCAGTGAACTATGAGTCAACACTCTCATCATGTAGATAGACACAAAAGACTGGTTTCCCATCAGAGAAAGTCACTGTTAAGTAAATGACATTTCTTGTTCAAAGGAGATCTGTCTAAATGCCCAAAGTTGAAACAAATAAATAAATAAATAAAGTTGGCAGGAAATGAACTCACTTGTGTAATAAATCTGAAAATAGATTATTTTGGGAGAAAATGCAAGAAAGAATGTGTAATGGGATCTAAGAAATGATATGATGTGTTATCTAATGCAACAGGACATAAGGCACAGATATATGATGCCTCCCAGTGGGTAAATGTCCCCTGTCATCACCTTACTACTATTGTTCAAACTGAATCAAAAGTGTAAAGGCAGTTTGCACTTATTTCAGCAGGGGACAAAAAAGAGGAGAGAGAAGAATTTTGTTCTTCCTAATTGGCTCAGGTAAAAATGAACTGCTACAGTTCTTCCTGAATTGTGCATTTTTCCTCTCAAAATATTTTGCCATCTTGACCACATTCGTATATTCTTTGGCCAAATTTATTCCAATTTTCATTTGTCAGATGTTGCAGGACATGGCATTCTGACATTTCTAATGAAGTTAACTTGTTTCATAGTTCTTCCTCTAAGGAAGGGAAATAACATCTGATGTTGCAGCTGATGGTCAAAGACATGACTAAATCTTTTCACTATGATACATCATGGTGAAAACAACTTCCTTTTTATTGACAAGATAATTATAATAATTTGACACTAAGAGCCAGTTTTAGACAAGTTCTTAAATGGTGACTTCTGCTGTGAAATATATTTAAGATAACCCTACATTTATTTGAGTCACATTTCTTGAGACTCTTGGCAGATTTCACATGCAAGACTTCACACTGAGCTATTACTAATATTATGATTATTTTATATATCTCTCCCGAGATGTGTTTTAATGATGACTTTACAATAAATCTTTCAAATAATTTTATGAGAAATGTGAGATTATACCTGCAGCTTCTTGAGCTTATATTTCATTGCTGAGCGGATTCTCCAGAATCTGGAATTATGCAAACCCAAAGATATTCACTTCTGGGGGAGCATGGCATGTCTTTCCTAAGGAATATTGTATAAGTACATATGAAATTAAAATTGAGACCAACATAATATCTTAAATTGTATTAGTTTATGTAATGATATTGAGCATAAATACCTTTGTACAATTGGTTCTCCATATTCATGGATTCTGCAGTCATGGATTCAACCATCCACAGCTTGAAAATATTCCTGTCCCACAAAAACAGAAAACCAAAACAATAAAATCACCATTAAAAGCACACATTTTGCCATTTTATAGAAGATGCACCATTTTACTACTCTATAATGGGACTTGAACATCCATTGATTTCTATATATATGGGTAAGCAAATCCTTGTCATGACCACCTTCCATCTGGAAATCTATGTACTCAATGTGAAAGACCATGTGGATCCATAATAGATCTTCATAGATATTTACAGTCTCAACACCAAGACTCTATCTCTGGAAGACAATAATTAGCCATGTGTGATCAGTTGTGATGACTCAAATAATTGCTGATTGATGTTCCCACCCTCTCCCATGAGTCATCTCCATTGTAACAGGCAGAAGTGAAGTCTTGTCACAATCCTTCCCTTGAACATGAGATTCTTCATGACAGGCTGGATCTACATTTCCCTATGTGCCAGGATCTGATCCAAGATTATCTGCTTATTCCAGATTTTCTGGCGGTGTAAACTCTTATAATCCAGTTCAAAGCAGATAATCTGGGATGAGATCCTGGGATATAGGGCAGTGTAGTTCCAGCCTAAGAAAGGGTAGGAATGCCAGCAACAGGGGAATGAACTTGTGTCAATTGCAGCAGCTCCTTCCTGGTAAAGTGTGCATTCTGCTGGTGATCAGCACAGAGGTGAATGTTTCCTTTGGACTTGGAGAGGGGAAAACTGAACAGAAAACATTAATTGATAACTTAAATACAAAGCAAATTAAGTATACATAAGAAAGGTTTTTTTTTTACATCAGCCATAAATAGTGATGTTAATCCAGAGGGGGTACTACAGATCTGTACCACAAAAGTCCACACTGACTACTAATTATTATTATTTATTATTTATTTATTTCCAGCATTTCTACCCCTCCTTTCTCTGCCCTGGAGGGGACTCAAGGCAGCTTACATGTAGGCAACTATATGAAGGCTTTCATGGCCGGAATAACTGGCTTGTTGTAGGGGTTTTTTGGGCTATATGGCCATGTTCTAGAGCAGGGGTCCACAAACTTTTTAAACAGAGGGCCAGGTCACAGTCCCTCAAACTGTTGGAGGGCCGGATTATAATTGGAAAAAAACATGAATGAATTCCTATGCACACTGCACATATCTTATTTGTAGTGCAAAAACCACTTAAAAACAATACAATAATTAAAATGAACAATTTTAACAAAAATAAATTTATTAGTATTTCAATGGGAAGTGTGCGCCTGTTTTTGGCTGACGAGATAGGATTGTTGTTGTTGTTGTTGTTGTTGTTGTGTACTTTCAAGTCATTACAGACTTAGGTTGACCCTAAGCGAGGGCCGGGTAGATGACCTTGGAGGGCCGCATTCGGTCCCCGGGTCTTAGTTTGAGGACCCCTGTTCTAGAGGCATGCTCTCCTGGCATTTCGCCTGCATCTATGGCAAGCATCCTCAGAGGTAGTGAGGTCTGTTGGAACTAGGAAAGTGGGTTTATATATCTGTGGAATGACCAGGATGAGACAAAGAACTCTTGTCTGTTGGAGCTAGGTGTGAATGTTTCAACTGACCACCTTGATTAGCATTTGATGGCCTGGCAGAACCTGGGGCAATCTTTTATTGAGAGGTGATTAGATGTCCTTGTTTGTTTCCTCTTATGTTGTTTTGCTGTTGTAATTTTAGAGTTTTTTAATACTGGTAGCCAGATTTTGTTCATTTTCAGCAAATTAAACATGAGCCAACAATGTCATGTGGCGACAAAAAAAAGCCAAAGGGATTTTGGCCTGCATCAATAGGAGCATAATGTCTAGATCTGAAGTAATGCTACCCCTCTATTCTGCCTTGATTAGACCACACCTGGAATATTGTGTCCAATTCTGGGCACCACAATTGAAGAGAGACGTTGGCCAGCTGGAATGTGTCCAGAGGAGGGCGACTAAAATGATCAAGGGTCTGGAGAACAAGCCCTATGAGGAGCGGCTTAAGGAGCTGGGCATGTTTAGCCTGAAGAAGAGAAGGCTGAGAGGAGATATGATAGCCATGTATAAATATGTGAGAGGAAGTCACAGGGATGAGGGAGCAAGCTTGTTTTCTGCTTCCCTGGAGACTAGGACACGGAACAATGGCTTCAAACTACAAGAAAGGAGATTCCATCTGTAATAGATTCTAACCTTTGCCGGCTAGGCCGAAGCCTGAGAGTCAGTGGGCTGGGTCTCCATCTTGGTAGGGCAGCCTAGAAATAGCTGACATCTTGGGAGAGGCAAGGAGGCAGGGGAGGAGTCAGCCAACTCCTGATTGGTTTAAACACCAAGGGGAGGAGTTGGGCGAGAGTGAAAAAGGCTGTCATTTCTGACAGGAGGGAGAGAAGGGTTCTAACAGAGAGAGAAGAAGGATTTTAACAGAGACAGGGAGAAGGAAGCTTTTGAGTGAGGCAAACTGTTAGGGAATAAGAAAGGGACAAGGGCTTCAGCAGAGCTGTACTAGGATAGTCAGTTAGAAGACTTGTCAGCTTGTATTTTGGAGAAAATATAAGTAAACTTATTGCCCTATAGTGGAGAGTAGACTGGAGGAAGTCTGGCTACTCTGTAAGACAGTCAGGGGGACTGATCTTAGAAACACACTGTTTCAGAGAGTTGAATAGTGTGAAGAAGGGAACTCACTTCAAGTAAAAGCTACACCTTCTGTAGAAACTTTATGTCTAGTAAGCCTGAGCCTCTGTAACAGATATACGCGTGTGTACCTCTCATTTTATGAGTTGTCATCTTCTTGAAGTTCAATAAACCTGTTATTAGTTCATCGTTAACTGGTGTCTGCTTCAGTCTGTCGTACTTAGTGAAACCAAGTCAACCTAAATCACTTTATAGTCCAGTCAGCAAGTCGAGGAGTCCAAAAAGAAGCCTGGGTGCATATTACCTCAAACACATTCACACCTTGGTTTCCTCAAACAATAAAATTGAGGTGGTGATGGCAAAAATCTACCAGTATCATCGGTCTCTCACATCATTAGTCATTCCCTCACTCAAATTCCTGTCACACATGCGTTAAGGGACCCCTCGTTCCTTAAACTCCCTTACACCATCTGAACATTACGAAGAACTTCCTGACTGTGAGAGCTGTTCAGCAGTGGAACTCTCTGCCCCAGAGTGTGGTGGAGGCTCCTTCTTTGGAAGCTTTTAAACAGAGGCTGGATGGCCATCTGTCAGGGGTGCTTTGAATGCAATATTCCTGCTTCTTGGCAGGAGGTTGGACTGGATGGCCCATGTGGTCTCTTCCAGCTCTATGATTCTATGATTCTATCTATGTCTGATCTCTCTATTTTCCTAGTAAGTCAGCAAAGCCATTTTTATCTGTTCTGATCCTAGTGTTGTCTTGAGAACACAAACATTTACACTTGTAGGTTTTCACTAAACCACATCACCTTCATATCTCAGAACTACTCAGTGAAATAAAATAGTTGAATAAAATTTTCCTTTGTATGACATCAGTTTGAAAAAAACTATACCAATGCAGAACCAACCTAATCACATAGACTTCATAAAGAATTGCACCCAATGAGTGTCTGAAACATGATGAGGTGAATAACATTTTTCATTCAATCGAATTTTCTTTCCCTTTCCTAATTCTGCCTTAGGTAATTACAATAACACACCAATTGCCAATTTAAATATATTCTATCATTCAGAAAGCAATTGTTTATTCTTTGTGTATATAAAGAAGGGTCCAGAAAACAGAAATACGAATTAGCTGCTGGAATGAAACAATGAAACAAACAAACAAACAACAAACATGAACAGAAAACTCTGTGAATACTGACAATGCATTTTGCATGCTTGCATGCTTGCATGCTTTTACCTCATTCACTCTGTGCAAATAAAACATAAAGAATAGGGCACAGAACTATGCCTGCTAGGTCTGGCTCCAAAATCATTGTTCCCTGCTGGTCCAGCATCAACACTGTTGTGTTGGGTAAGATAGCTGAAAAACAGCTGATACAACAAATTTGTATATAGATCAGTCCACAAACAAACTTTTTACATGAGTGTCATCACTGCACTACCGTAGTACCAACTATTATAATGCTGCACGAACACACAGCTATCTTTGGTCTATGAGACACACGCGCACACACACTGGTTTGTTTTATCTATGTGTTTTTGACCATGTTGCACTCTGTCTCAAGCCATGAAGAGAGGCAGGTAACCTTTTTTATTAGTAGTAGTAGTGGTATCATCATCATGATCTAATCAGACATTACTCCCTTCAGATATCTTATTGAATGCACATATACAGGGAACATGATATGGTATGGAATAGTCCTTCTCCCACCTTCCACACCTTTAACAAGCCTGAAAAAGAAAGGAAAGAGCATTGGTACAGGTACCAATATTATCTGCACAATATAATAATTCCCAAGACTACCCAACTACAACAGATTTATAGAATCATAGAATCAAAGAGTTGGAAGAGACCTCATGGGCCATCCAGTCCAACCCCCTGCCAAGAAGCAGGAATATTGCATTCAAATCACCCCTGACAGATGGCCATCCAGCCTCTGTTTAAAAGCTTCCAAAGAAGGAGCCTCCACCACACTCCGGGGCAGAGAGTTCCACTGTTGAACGGCTCTCACAGTCAGGAAGTTCTTCCTCATGTTCAGATGGAATCTCCTCTCTTGTAGTTTGAAGCCATTGTTTTGTGTCCTAGTCTCCAGGGAAGCAGAAAACAAGCTTGCTCCCTCCTCCTTGTGGCTTCCTCTCACATATTTATACATGGCTATCATATCTCCTCTCAGCCTTCTCTTCTTCAGGCTAAACATGCCCAGCTCCTTAAGCCGCTCCTTATAGGGCTTGTTCTCCAGACCCTTGATCATTTTAGTCGCCCTCCTCTGGACACATTCCAGCTTGTCAATATCTCTCTTGAATTGTGGTGCCCAGAATTGGACACAATATTCCAGGTGTGGTCTAACCAAAGCAGAATAGAGGGGTAGCATGACTTCCCTAGATCTAGACACTAGGCTCCTATTGATGCAGGCCAAAATCCCATTGGTTTTTTTGCCGCCATATTACATTGTTGGCTCATGTTTAACTTGTTGTTCACGAGGACTCCAAGATCTTTTTCACACGTACTGCTCTCGAGCCAGGCATTTTCCCCCATTCTGTATCTTTGCATTTCGTTTTTTCTGCCTAAGTGGAGTATCTAAGTGGAGTATCTTGCATTTGTCACATGCTTACTTGAGCATGTTTTCTTTATCATAATAATAGCATAATAGCATAAATCTTTGCTTTGATAGAGGCTAGTTTTGTAGCTACTAGTGAAATTTATTGGACTTATTTCTAAGTAGTGATGCCCAAGATTGTGAGGGTGTAAATTTTCTCACAAAAACATGGTGTCCAGTGGTGGTTTTAGAGTAGCCCTTTTATGGTATGATTATAGCAGTTCTATTGATGCTGAGCTTGCACTGTGAATAAAAGGGAGACTAACACAATCAAAATTATGCATAGAGACCCCAAGAACAAATTTACTGCAATCTCAGAACTGGAAATGCTTTAGGATAGAGCACTGCCTTCTCCCCAACATAAGACTAGATTTTGGCTAGTGTTTCCACTCATTTAACTCAAGGCCCCAATTTTTTTGCCAGCTCTTCTCAGATCTGACTAGGTAATTATTAGACACTACCTTGGGTAACCGGCAGTGCCAAAGTTATTTGAAAAAGACATAATTTGTTTGCAGGTGTTAGGTAATATAACTTAGTTTATGAGTAACATTATTTATTAGGGAAAAAGCCAATTTTTGATTTGGTTTTTTATGAATGCACCCATTAGAAAATGCCTAAGGATATGGGTGAACTACAATTCTCAAAACCATGGGTCAATCTTCTTCAAACCAGGTCAATATGCACAGTTGGCTATGTTGCGTCTGTGTGCCAAGTTTGGTTCAGATTTGACGTTAGTTGGGTTCAGTGCTCCCTGGATGCAGGTGAACTACAACTCCCAAAATGAAGGTCAATTCCCACAAGCCCCAACAGTATGTTCAGTTGGTCATGGGGCTTCTCTGTGCCAAGTTTGGTCCCAGACCATTGTCGGGGGGGGGGGGGTCACAGTTTCTCTGGATGCAGGTGAACTACAACTCCAAGATTTTTAGGGCAATCACCCCCCAAACTCCACCTGTATTCACAGTTGGGTATGTTGGGTCTATGTGCCAAGTCTGGTCCAGATCCATTATTGAGGGGATTCAGAGTGCTCTGGATGCATGGTGAACTACAACTCCCACAAAGGTGGGTCATCCCCCCAACCTCTCTAGTATGTTCTGTTGGCCATCATGCTTCTGTGTGCCACCTGTGTTCTAGATTAACCATTGGGGGCTTCAGAATGCTCTCTGAGTGCAGAGTGAGCTACAACTCTCACATGGGTGGGCTAGGCCTCCTCCAAACACTTTCAGTATGTTCAGTTGGTCACCAGGGTTCTGTGTGCCATGTTTGGTCCAGATGCGTCATTGGTGGGGCTTAGAGCAGTATGGGTGCAAGATGAACTGTAACTCCCACATGGGTGGGTCAGTTCTATTGGATAATATGAGAGACATTAAATGAAATAGCTATTGTGGCTTTTTGAAAAATGGTTTAATCAAAACATTTTTTGAAATCCCTAAAATCAGTAGATGTATGAATATTTCTGAAAGTTGGGGGGAATTTTACTGTTATCTCCTGTAATTGTATAGAAAATTCAAGGAGGTAGCTCTTGTAGGGTTTTTTTTTTAAAAAAAAATCTCCTATCTATATTGATTTGTTCCTTTTTTACCCTATTTTTATCTCATTTCCCCTTGTATTAAGACTGTTCCTGACTGTTCCCTTCTCCCACTTGCTGCCTGTCAATTCCTCCCCATTTCTTTTGAGAGGAATGGCAGCTCAGTTGTCTCCTGCCACCTACTATTCCGAGCACAATTCAAAGTGCTGGTTTTGACCTACAAAACCCTATACGGTTCTGGCCCAGTGTATTTGTCCGAACGGATCTCCCTCTACATCCCATCTCGAAATTTAAGATCATCTGGGGACGCCCTGCTCTCAACCCCACCACTATCACAAGTGAGGTTGGAGGGGACGAGGAGCAGGGCCTTCTCAGTGGTGGCCCCTCACCTGTGGAACTCACTCCCCGGGGAGATTAGAACAGCGACTTCCCTTTTGGCGTTCAGAAAAAAATTGAAGACCTGGATATGGGACCAAGCTTTTGGATATTCTGGCAGCTAAGGAAAGATCTGACGATAAACAAGGGCGAACGGAATGGAATGGATAAACGGACTCTGAACACTGAGCATGAGATTGTTTTGCTATTTTACTATGTATTAATGTTTTTAACTTGTTAATCATTTAATTTTTTAATGTATTGTTTGTTTATTGATTTAGGCATCGACTTGTGCCTTCGTTTGTAAGCCGCCCTGAGTCCCCCCTCGGGGGTGAGAAGGGCGGGGTAGAAGTAATTGAAATAATAATACTAGAAACTTACCTGGGGTTGTGCTAACCGTCTTCGCCCCTCCCTCTCAACCCTGTATGTCAGTCTACATTTCAAGCATCCCAAGGTCTTTAATTCCCCCAGTGCATGGTTCTTAATTTTTAAGTACATCCTATAAACTTGTAAGACTTGATACCCACCTAATACAATGTAAAACTTAGCACAAACATTCTAAAACACTTAACACAAGCATTCTAAAACACAAGCAATCTGCTATATACCCTTATATTTAGAAACTTGTTACCATACTTTTAGAATATATGCTTTGAATGTTTTCTTTCATTTGCACAGTGTCCTCAACATCATTCTAATCCTAAAGGATGGTTGGTTGATAATTATCCATCCTTGAGGTTTGCATTCAAATTTTTGATTTCCCCTGAATTTTCTTATGTACATGCTGCATTTCTTCCTTTCAGTGACTTGCTTCCTCTGTGTCTCCTGTGAGTTCTCCCTCTTCTTCTGTCAGCTTGACTGGGTTTGTTGATCTTCCTCCTCTGCATCCTCGCCATTAGCTTGATCTCCAGCTGTGTCTGGTAACATATCCAAAGTCTTTAGCAGTCACTTTCCTTCTTCCAGCAATTTAGCCCTATATGTCTTGCCATTTTGAAAGATTGCTGGAAAACAATATGAAAATCTGATCCCAGCAGGAGACAGTTTACTGATTATTGGTAATTCTCTCTCCTTTAAGGTCTCTCTTGCCAGGTCCAGAAATTGCCAGGGATTTTGTTCTTAAATCATTGAGGAGGATCTGAGCTTTGACATTCAAGGACAAGACATATAGGGCAAAATCTATGTTTGTCCTGACTTAGGAGGAGAAAAATAATGCAGTTGCATGATTGTTCATTCATTATTTACTCACAAGGAAGCCTGTGTTTGATGTTCGACCTACTCCCAGAAAGTGATAATAGGATCACATATTTAGCCTGGCACACTCCCTGTAATACTACTGATTTGACATCAGTGTTAATGATACAAATGTCCACCACACATCATGGAAAAAAAATGCACTGACTTCAATTTGATTACTCCAGAGCATGTTGTTTCGTGAACATAGTCTTAGTAATGAATATTGTTTTTCAGCATCCTGTCAGCTGAAAGTAGCATCAAAATAGTCTAAATACTTATGACCTTAAATATCAAGGAAATGAAATGAATGTATTGTGTTTAGTGTCATGAATAAATCATTGACAACTGGACAAGCAATCCTTTAAGCAATCAGATTTCCTTGAATAATATTTTTTTAGACCTTGGATAGATTATGTCAGGGACTATGCCGGACAAATGCTGACTTTTCATATTTTTTCAGTCTTGAAAAAAAATGGGCTAAGACCTTAGGCTTGTTTGTAAATTGAGTTGCCTCATATTCATTCTCTGCTCCATTGTTAAATGTCAAATATTCACATTTCACATTCAAGACAAAGAAGTGCAGCCCAAGGTATATACTGAGTTGAAATAAAAGCTTTCCAGTGAAATAAATCTATTGGATCAATCTAAATCCCATTATGCAGAAGTTCTTTCTTTAGTTTTCACCTACACATCTCCTATGAGAAATTACTTAGCCTCTGTAGCACTATAGCATGTGCTGAACGATTTATCAGGATTGTACCCAAATGCTGCTACTCCCCAAACAATGCAACCCTGCAAAGTGAACAAAATTACCACATCAGGCATTGCAATGATGTATGTTGCTGTCAACTCACTATACAGTCAGCAGTTATGACCTGTATTAGATTGTCCAAGATGTCTCATGAGCCTTGCCCCAAAGAATATTGATTTGCTGAACTTGCTTGAGAAAGTATGATGGCATTAAAAACACCACAAGGTGGGGTTGAAATTGTGACTTGTTTTTATACTTTTATTATTTTCTGTAATACTGTGTATGTGGGATGCATGGTATTAGACACTTACCTAAAACAGTCCACTTTACATAATCATTTTGAAACCTACCTGTGACACAAAGAAAGTGTGGCCAATGGAATATCAATTTGGTGAGAGCTGTACTTGATTGTATGTTGTTTTGGGGCAAAATCCACCATGTTGAGGAGCAGCTCTACTAACATGGGCACTTGCCATCTTAGAAAAATAGCCGAGAAGTTATGATTCCTTCCATTCCCTTTATGCTCTCCTCCAATAGCTTATCTTACATGAGGTTCACTGCTACACATTTACATTTGGAAAATTACATGCAACATTTTTGTCCCAAATGAAATTTAACGCATATGGATCAAATGCAAAAATTCTGCTTGCTGTCCTTTTCAAATTCAGAACTAAGAAAGAATAATTTAAGGCAAACATAACATCTTAAATATGATAGGAGAAGTCAACCCATGTTTTTGCTTCAGGATGGGGACAGTAATTTCCATTACAGTCATTTATAGAGGAATTCATTTTCTGATTTACATTTAACAGTGCTTAATGTATTAGCATGGCAGAATTGTATCAATTTGATACCACACTAATTGCCATAGCTCGATGCTATGGAATCCTGGGATTTATAGTTTTGTGAGATATTTACTCTAGGACCATGGTTATTTAAGTAGTGTCAAACTGCTATAACTTTGCATTGTGGATGGCCAATTAGACATCTTTAACTGCATGTGTGTGAAGGTAGGATAGAAAATGTTCAATGGGGCATCCCGCTCCTACATCCATTCTTTGAGGATCTGTCTTCTTGCATTTAAGACCCAAGCTACACTGCCATATAATGCAGTCTGAACTGGATTATGGTCAGTGGCCATTTCCATGCTGCTCTATATCCCATGATCTTATCCAAGATTATCTGCTTTAAACTGAATTATATTAGCCCTCCCCTATCAGATAATCTGAGATAAACTGATAATCTGCATCAGATCCTGGGATATAAAGGTAGTGTGGAGGGGGCCAAAGTCGACACATATAATGCAGATTGAATTGCATTGAACTTGACTATATGAGTCTATTCTGTCATATAATCAAGTTCAATCTGCATTATAATGGCAGTGTAGATGGGGCCTAAGGGCCAGGATTGCTCACTTCCCAGACAGATTTCTCCAAGCATAAAGATCTCCAAGTAGGGATGAATATAGGGCCCTGCCACACAGCCATATAACCCAGTCTATCAAGGCAGATAATCCACAATATCTACATTGAACTGGATTATCTGAGTCCATACTGCCATATAATCCCATTCAATGTTAACCTTATACAGCTGTGTGGAAGGGGCCTCAGATCTTCAAATGTGTATGTTGTATGAAGGAGGAATCCACCACTGTGACACCAATACTCCTTTCCCATATATCTGGATGCATGTGTCTTCAGCATAAAGAACCTGTTTTCAAACTGCTGCCTTCATACCATGTAACAATTTTATCAGTGGCAATTCAGCTTGTAGTGAAAAAGATAATTTCATGTGTGATGGCCATTAATTTACTTCATTCTCCTTCCTTTCTCTTTATTGCAGCTGCTCTTCAATGTTCAACATTTCTTCAGGCTTTTCTATAATTGAATTGAGAATATTCAAAAAAGTTTGGCTTGATGTTGAACAAACAGAAAACAGATTGGATAATTATTGCTTAAAAATGTGATTTCATTTGTAGCACCATATGCACTTTTATTTGTCAATGAAATATGCACTGGAAAAGGCCCTTTCTTTTCCAGCTCTATTACAAGCAACTGGGATAGCAATTTTTGACTTCAATCAAATCCTAAATGTGCAATTTAAATTTTAAAAGTCTAGGCTATGTGACAACTGTGGCAGATTAATAACTTACCATTTTAAGACTATGTTACTTTAAAATGGGTTCAATTCTTCTGATGCTGAAGATATTTAAGGTGATATTTATATAAGTGTAAGTATGTGTGCATATTAAAATCACCTGTATGTTTAAACAGAAGTAATAATAATAATAATAATAATAATAATAATAATAGTAATAGTAATAATAATATAGGCACATCCTTGATGTGTGATTTTTGTCTCTATATTACAAACAACAACTGTTATATTCTTGCATTAACCGTTTCTCTGTGTGAATTACACAGCACCATGTGGTTGAAGATTATTGCTGCTCTCTAATTTCACATTTGTTTTCATTTGGAGAGACATGAAACTACATCTGATCTAGAATTTCTTCTTTTACTAAATATGATGGTTGCATTCAAAATGATGCAATGCTAGCTAGACTATGGAGACTTAACATCAGCCAGCCAATGAGAAGCATAGCTCTTCAAAATGAAAACGCACAGTAGGCTTCCAGTAGATGGCAAAACGTCTTGCTCAAGCTGTTTTAAATTATTTCTCTCCGACACATCTGTAGCTTGGTAGAAAGGACAAATATTACACTTCTGCTTTGGGAGCAGGGGAAATTGATGCTAAAAGTAGAATCTAGTGCCAGAATAAGAAGCAGTTTTGTGGGGATTTCTTAACTAGATGGTTTGCAGAAAAAAAAAAATTCTGTTAATAAAATAAGGGAAGTATATGGCTATAATTAAGACCAGAATATTTGACCTGTGACAGGTCAGTAACCACCAGGAAGCATTCCAATTTTCAGGATCTTGTTTCAGCTACCCCCCCCCCCCCTCCAAACACACACACCTTAGCCCTATTTTCCCAAAGATCTTACATTGGAGGAGGCAGGCAATTGATCGAATATTTCTTGTGTGTGTTTAAGAGTGTATTTTGTTTCCTAAACTGGAGATGGACAAATTAGTCCACTTCCAGGTCATTTTTACTTATAATTCCATTCATGTTATTATTAATAATTACTATTTACTTTATTTTTATTCTACCTGTCTTCCAATATAGAGATCCAAGGCAGCTAACAATAAATATAAAAAGAATGTGTGTGTGTGTGTGTGTATACCCAAACCATTTGTGTCATTAAAACACTAAACATTAAAATATTAAAATGCATCAAACCTTCACACTTCAAAACAAACAAGTTTTATTGTTTGAGTTTAGAAGGCATTTAAATTTAATTAAGTAGTAATGAGAAGTTTATTGCAGCATTTTTATTTATGTCTTTGAATTGATTCAGGAAGTCAATTTTAATATCTTTAAGTGTGGGTAGGGTAGAAATGTTTTGGTTGGAGTTTTAACTTAATATTTGGGGTAGTTTTCTTTTGATTGTTTTCATTCTATTATTACGGTAGTTTTTTTAAAGTACCATAATGTGTGTTTAAGTTATTAATATAAAAACATTTAATAATGATTAAAAACAAAAGACTAATCTGATTAAATGCAAAAGTCTTGTGCATTTTATAGACTCCCAGCATTAGATCCAAGGTGAATCTAGCTGTGTGTGTGTGTTTGTATATGTGTGCATATAGAATCATAGCATCATAGAGTTGGAGGAGACCTCGTGGGCCATCCAGTCCAACCTACTGCCAAGAACCAGGAAAATCACATTCAAAGCACTCCCAACAGATGGCCATCCAGCCTCTGTTAAAAAGCCTCAAAAGAAGGAGGCTCCACCTCACTACGGAGCGTATGTAATTTGTAAGTTTTGCATATATGGACAGATATTAAAAAACACCGATGGGGGCAAAAACTTATGAATCAAAACTCATCCAATATATTTTTGTTTGAATTCTGTAAAGCTCAAAGGTCGATTTTATTTTTAGCACAAATGAGACAAAGCCAAAAAGGCTGCCATTCCTCTTTAAATTAAGAAGATAGGCTATCTCTAGCCATGTGGAGAGGAAATCAGCAGGGTGGGACAAGCTGAGAGATCTGGGAAAGAGATTGAGAGGGCACAGAATTCTGGGAAATGTAGTTTGGGAAGGCACGGAGCCCTATGGCAGAGGATTCAAAAGGCCCTGCCCTAAACTACATTTTCTAGAATTCTGCCCAGCATCAGAAAGCCCCAATTAGGATAAAGGAGAGATCTATTGAATTTGCAAAGAGTAGGATTGACTGATACTTCAATACTAGTAAGTAAATCTGTGCTGGGCTGGGAAGGAATCCCTAAATGGAAGTTCAATAGGTTAAATACATTCAATGAGAAAGCTGTTGTGGCTTTTTTTTAAAGGTTTTGTCAATTTTTTAAAAAAATCAGTAGATGTATGAATATTTCTGAAAAAGGGGGGAATGTTCCTCTTGTTATCATGTGTCATTGTATAGAACATTCAAGGAGATAACTCTTGTAGTGATTTTTTAAAGTTGTTTGTAAAAACTTTGACAATTTCCTCAAAATCCATGGTAAATGTGTTCTATAATTGTAGCAAGCAAAAAGTATCCTGGTTTACTATGGCTGGCTTTAGAACAAAGCTAACAGCAGCTCCATGCCAGAAAAGGCAGGAAGGGGAAAGAGCATGAAGGAGGAGCAGAAGAAAAAAAGAGGAAAAGGAGGAGGAGCCCTTTGTGTGGATCCTGCTTCTTTCTGCCTGAACTCATGGTGTGCCCCTCCACAAAACATAGGAGACAGAGCCCCGGAAACCTGGGTGGGGCACAGCCAGCTTCCCTCCCTCCCTCCTTGCTTTCTTGCCTTTTTTTCTCCCTCTTTACTTCCTTCCTTCCTTCCTTCCCTCCCTCCTCCCCTCTCTCCCTCCAGCCCTTCTTGCTTGTTTGTTTCTCTCCTTTCTTCCTTTCTTGACTCCATCCTATCTCCCACTCCCTCCCCTCCTTCCTTGCTTCCCTCATTCCATTCACTACCGCAGCGATGTGGAATATTTTCAGCCTCAGGTTTAACATAGGAATCTTTGCATGTCACATTTTTGTTCCACCAAATGCAGATAAAAAAAGAGAATCATTATGGCTATCTGTACTTCAGTGACATCAACTTTGCCAAATTTCAGACTACCTGATACATAGGTCTGCCAATGGGTAGAATAAAACAGGAACATCCCAACAAAGAAACAGAAAACTAGCATTCTGGATTTGTTCCAAGGTGAACTGCTATGCAGATTCCTATATCAACAAAAACTGTGGAAATTGTGTCACAGCCATGGCCAAAGATTTCTCCCAAAGAAGAAATGCTGTTTGTTCTTCTGGCTTGCTTGCCATCAATAGCATCCAATGATTGGTAAATAAATTGTCCTAATGCACATGAAAGGAACAACCAAGAAGGAGTCTGCTCAGTGATGCTGGGACAGGTGGTGAGGCGGGCCAGCATGGGGAGGAGGTTGAAGGCCAGGTCTCAACCAGGTGATGGCATTGTGGGCCAGCCAGGACGGGTTGCATTCCAACAGCCAGGCCCAGTAATGCTGAAAGGGGGTTCCAGCAGTAAACATCCCAGGGTGGCATAGGGGTGCTGCTCCAGGCACTTCAGCTGCACTGCACTCAGTGGCTCCAGCAGCGCCATGGCGGCTGAAACAGAGGCCCTGAGCCTTGCCTTCACGGAGCCATACAGGCAAGAGCCGCTTTTCTCCTTCCTTCTTTTTTCCTTCCTTCCTTTCCACTTCCCTTCCTCCTTCCTTCCCTCATTCTCTCCCTCCTTCCATCCCTTGGTACCATCTCTTCCTCTTTATACCTTCCTTCCTTGCTCCCTCCCTGCTTCCCTCATTTCTTTCCTCCTTCCTTCTTTGCTCCCTTCCTTTTTTCCTTTCTTGTTTCCTTCCTTCCCTTCCCCCCTCTCTCTTCCCACTCCCTTCCTCAGTCCCATCTCTTCTTCCATTTCTTCCTTGCATCCCTCCTTGCTTCCTTCTTTTTCTCCTTCGTCCTCTCCACCTTCCTCCCTTGCTTCCTTCCTTCCTTCCCTCTCTCCTTCCAGCCCTCCATGCCTTCTTGCTTTTCTCCCTTCTGCATTGGTCTTTTCTTTCTTTCTTTCTTTCTTTCTTTCTTTCTTTCTTCCCTCCCCTTCCTTTCTCCCTCCTTCCTGCTTCCTTGACCAATAATATTAGCCCCAGTATTACCCAACTTGTAAATAAGATGCAAGCTCAAAAATCACATTTATGCAAAACAAATTTTCTATTTAAAACATTCTTTATCCATTATAATAGTACTCTTAATTCAGATTATTTATATATTTACTATATTTATTTACTGCTTTTCTAACCCCGGGGTGGGGTGGGGGGCTCAAAGCAGTTTACATCAAATAATGGCAAAATTCAGTGCCTCACTTACATATAAAATTAAATCATAAATTTAAGCAAAACATATAACTTTGCATTAAAATCAGTAATACAATTAAACATAAGATAAAACAATATTTAGACATTGAAACATAAAATTTTAAACCACCTAATATAAACATTAAAATCACATAATCCAAACTTGTAGACTGGGGCCAAGTTTAATGAATATGTTAAAAGTTTTGATTAAAGTTTATTATTAGATTAACACAATTCTTGAACCTTGTGGTCTCTGCTAACAACCAAAAAATCAAATGTTGCAAACCACAACACTTGGGATTTAGGCATGCCTGGAAGAGCCCTTGGTAAACAAAGATTTTGTCTCTCTTCACTTTCTACTGCTGCAGCACTTTGGCAAAAATGCAGCTGTTAACATAGGCTGTTTAATTGGACACCAGCCTTGTTCAGCTATTTTGCCTACCCCCCCCACACACACACACACACAATTAGTTATTCAACAACTAAGGGTACTTTAAAAACAAAAAAAATTTCTGTGATGCATTTATTTGGCAGCAAATGCTGTTAATATTTATGTGCAACATAACAATCCAGCACTTTCTCTCCTGTTTTGCCTGGAAGTATGTTCAGATGAAATCAACTGGATTGACTCTTCAGTTGCAGTTTTCAAATTTCAGGGCTAGAAGTAGAGTTTTCCAATTTCACTTCTGAATGCTACTTGAGGAGAGATATGAAAATTGTTTTTTCTTCCAGTCCCCCATATGCAGACTTTGATTGTGGAAACAACCCATTAAAATATATTTCCCAGCAATTATTAAATTTAATTTAACATTTTCCTGCTGACATTTTCTACAAGGAAAAAAACCACAACTGTTTCATACAAAGACCTAAAGTACACAGCAAAACATATTGAATTTTCTTATCTGGACTTTGTCATTTATTTGCACATCAAAGGGAGCACCTTCTCAAAAGAAACATGATTCACATACTTTACTAAGTAGAAATATACAACAAAAGCTCAACGACATTTGATGGGAGTCTGAGGAATTATATATCAAATGTCTAATTTAAATATATTTATTGCTTGGTCTTTGTGATACCTTGCTGTTTAAAACCTATTACATTTGCCCTTCTTTCCTCAGAGAAGATACCAACAGACAAAGATAGGGACAGAAAATGGAATTTTCAGGATGCAATCTTTAGAGCAATATTATATATTAAAGACAAGTAAGGACTGCAAACTTTCACCAGGACCCTCAAATAAAAATGATGTAAAGTCCACAGGTGACAGTTTAATGGGCTCTGTTAAGAGGAAGGGGCTATATAATATGAAGACAGATAGTTTTGAATCCTGTGGATAGATTCAGTTACTGACTCTACTGATCAATAATGGCAATCCTGATGGAGATTTACTGGGAAGGAAACATATTTTGGTACTGTCTCAGGCTTGTCTGACAATGCATATTTAAAAGATAGATTGAATGCCCCAAAGCATTAACCTTGTCGGTTAAGATTTTACTGCATATTTATATGCACTAAGTTTCATTATCTTTGGTTGTTTGTTCTCCTTTTCCCTGAGAATTATTGGTGAATAAAAAAAATCATTTTCTTATTGTGGGTTGACACTTGGATCTTTTCACAGCAGCAATACAATACTGAAAGCATTTGGGATATTTATGTTCTCTAATATCATGACTTTTTGTAGACAGAGTACTCATTTAATTTCATCCTAAAAAAATAAAAGTTGTCCAAAGTTGTTGTTGTTGTTTTTTTTTTTGTCGTGTCAGGAGCAACTTGAGAAACTGCAAGTCACTTCCGGTTTGAGAGAATTGGCCATCTGCAAGGACGTTGCCCAGGGGATGCCTGGATGATTTGATGTTTTTATCATCCTTGTGGGAGGCTTCTCTCATGTCCTCGCATGAGGAGCTCATGCGCCTCTCCCTGGTTAATTTGTAGTGAATATGTTCCTTACACATCCACATCTTGTGGCTTGTAGTATGCTATCAATATTATGATGCTGACTCCATCTCTTATCAATTACACTATTTATATAATGAGTTCATCTACTACTTTATTTTTGGTGAGTATTTGAGACTCTCCCAATACTCACTCCCATCTCTTTGCAGCAATTATTGGTGTGCACTCTTCAAGGTCTTAGAGTAGGTTACTAAATTTTATTTTTCCTTTATTTCAGTGTGGGATATTTGTCTTATGTTGAAATCAATAGGAATTGAAAATGCTTAGCTTTCCATGAACCAACCTTAATTTGTAAATCTTACCTTTTCTTCTTCCAAAATAACCAATATATTCAGTTTAGTAGAAAGGTGGAAGTTTGACACTGAATTATGGGCCATTTGAAAAGAAGTAGTGCATTATATATGTCTTTCAATTTCAAAACCTTTCCTTGAAGAACCAATATTTGAGATTTTGGACAAGTAAAAGAACACTGTACCCTGTCCATAGATCAATTAACCTCAATTTTGCTTGAAAAGGATAGATAATTTTACCAATCTTATATATTTCTCTAGAGACAAAAAGGGGATTTATTCAGTGCAAAATTAACAACTTAACTTAAATCTCTTTCAAAAATAAAAGGTTGTGGGAAATCAACCAAGTTAAGAAATATTCTCTGAAGGTAGTCATATGAGTTAAATCTTGGAGTGAATAAACTGTGTAATGTAGCATGGCAAATACTGGGCAATACCTATTTAAAATGCACTATGTCTGTCTTCTCAACACTGCTAAAGATATTTTACATTAAATGGTTTGACAGTCATACGTCTACCCCTGTACAATTAGAGCCAAATGAGCATATGAAACACTTTCCCTCCCTACAACCACATAGAACAATGAGCTGTCAAAAGGTCAGAAGAGCTGCAAAATAAAGAATACAGCTTGTGAAAAAGATTATGTTTTGGACTGTGCTCTCAGGATTGCCAGGATGGCTAGTGAATTCTGGAGGTTGCAGTTCAAACTATGGTAAAATTTTTAGACTTTTCATGTGTAACTAAAAAATAATGCATGAATGCTTAGTCATAATTTGCAATTTCTTTGTTCTGCTTTCACTCAAAATGCATATCAGTTTCTGGTCAATGTTGGATTCAATTTTTTCTCACTGCAAACCACACAGTCACAATGATGACATAGGTGTTACAGTCCACTGATGACACCAACATATCTTTCTCCATCCCTTAACTAAGAAGAGTGTTTCTCCTCTGAATAAATGCTCATAAGAGAGCACATGGTCTGGAAATCCCAGGCCCCCTTTTGTTTTCTTATCTGTTAGATTTATGTAATTTATTCTCGGTCTCTTTCCCTCCCATACAAATTTTAATAAGTCTTTATTCCATTTTTAAAATATAAATTTATTCCTAATTACCGGTAGGTTCTGGAATACAAATGTTAATTTTGGCAGGATATCCATTTTTATTAAGGAGATACTCCCAGTAAGGATAACTTCAGATGTTTCCAGTTTTCTAAGTCCTTCTGTATTTTTTTCCAAGTTGACTCATAGTTATTTTTGAGCAATTGCCCATTTTTTGCCACTATCCATCCTCCTAAATATTTTAATTTCTTTGTAATGTGCAATCTTGTTAATTCTTTAATCTTGTCTTGTTTTCCCTTCTCTATGTTCTTGGTTAAGATTTTCATTTTAGCCATATTTATTTTAAGGCCTGCTACTTTCCCAAAGTCTCTTATCTTTTCAATCCAGTTTTTTATATTCTTGAATGGGTCTTCTACAATTCCTAATACATCATCAGCAAAGGCTCATATTTTGTACTGGTATTTGCCTATTTTCATCCCTTTAATAGTTTGATCATCTCTTATATCTTTCATTACAAGCTCTAACGCCATTATAAATATTAATGGGGATAAAGGGCATCCCTGACGTGTTCCTTTGGTTATTTTAAATTTGTCTGTCATTTGACCAGTTATCATCAATTTAGCTTTTTGTAAATTATAAATCACACTTATTGCGTTATTGAATTTAAAGCCCATATCTAATTCTTGTATTAACATTTTAAAGAAGTCCCAATTTAAGTTATCAAATGCTTTTTCTGCATCTAGTGCTAAGATGGCTAATTCCTTCTGGTGATTAGTTTCATAATATTCTATTAGATCTAGAACTGTCTGGATGTTATCCTTCATATATCTGTTTGGAAGAAAGCCTGTTTGCTCTTCTTCTATCCATGTTCTTACAAATTCTTTCAGTCTTGCAGCCAGAATATTTGCAAAAAAATTATAGTCCGTATTCAGGAGGGAGATCGGCCGATAGTTTTTAATATCTGTCTCTGTTGTGCCCTCTTTATGCAACATAATTATTTCTGAGTCCCTCCATGTATCAGGGATACTTTGGAGGGTCATTGCCTCATTCATTATTTTTTTTAGTAGTGGTAGTAGTGCCTGCTTCTGCGATTTATAGAAGCCTGCCATTTATCCATCTGGGCCTGGAGCTTTGTCTGGGTCCATTTTATTAATTGCTATTTCTATTTCCTCTTTTGTTATTTCCTTATTCAGCATTTCTCTTGTTTTGCCATTTATTTTCTGAAATTTAAAAATTATCTATGTACTCTTCTTTGCTTATTTGTTCTTTAGCATATAGTTGTTTATAATAATTTCTAAATTCTTCCATTATTTCTTTGTCTGTTATTTCCTTATCACCTACTTTTATTTTAGTTATTTGTTTTGCTTTTTTCTTCTTTCGAACTTGTGCTGCTAACCATTTCCCTGACTTGTTAGCGTTCTCAAATGACTGTTGTTTGAGAAATTTCATTTGTCTGGCTTGCTATTCTAATTCTAGGTGATACTTTTCTTGTTTTAGAATATTCAACGCTCTTTTCAACAGTTTATTCTAAGGTTCTCTTTTAAGTTCAGTCTCTTTTGTTGCTATTTTAATCATTATGGCCTTAATATCATTATGCCTTTCCCTATTTTTCACAGCACTATGTTGTATCAGATGGCCTCTTAAGACAGCTTTTAATGCATCCCACGCCACTTGTGGTTTTGTCTCAGTGGTGTCATTTATTAGTAAATAGTCTTGAATTATCTTTTTATATTTTTCTTTGTCCTCATCCGATTTGATTAAGTTCTCATTTAATCTCCATTTTCTGTATTGATATTTTTGGTTGATTATTATTTCCATGGGACAATGGTCTGATATGTCGCTCAGGAGAATATTACAATCGAGAACATCTATACTTTATTAGAAAAAAAAGCATAGTCTTTCTTTTGCTCATTTCTTACTCTCCAAGTGTCTCGGAATTTCTGAGGGAGAGTACCATTTCCAAAATCTCCTTTCCTTTTACTTTTACTTTTGTCCCAATGGCTATTCATTACTCCATTAAAGTCTCCAATCAGGAGAAGTTCGTCATAATCAGATTTTCTCAAGTTGCTTTTTAAATATTGGATAAATTTGTTTTTGGGTCTGTTTGGTGCATAAATATTACAAATTATAATTTTCACCTCTCCAGCTGTTATTTTTACTGCTACACACCTTCTTTAAGATTGGAGCTTGTACTTTATTTGTTTTTACTTTTGCAACTTTCAAGACTTCAACTTCTCCCAATAATTGACTCATTTCTTTTTCATTTCCCCAAATTCTTCTTTCATTTCTCTTTTCATTTCTTTAAAGTCGTCACTTTTTTTGTAATATTCTTCTTGGTTCTCTGTTATATCCTTCTTTAATGCATCTTGCTTCTCAGAAAGTTTCTTAATCTCCTCCATTAAATTATTCATGCTTGCTTTGGTAGTCAATGATCCCCTTCTCATTTATATACGCAGGTCTTTTTCCTTGTCTACTTTTCCTTTTGTTGTCATTTAGGGTAGTCAAGTATATAATATGACTTCCTTAATTTTGTACTTGCCAATCAGTTGTCTCCTTATTGAAAACTAATTAAATTCTTATGTTGAGTACTATTCAAAATTTATGTTCAATTAATTACTTGATCTCTTAATTATTTATATTGGTAATTATAGTTGTGATTTTATTATTTTTACTATTTTAATAATTATTAATTAATTAATAATTATTATTAAGAATATTTATTTCAATTATCTATAATATCGTGATAAATTGATTTTCTTGAAGTTCATCTAATTTAATCGTATAATATCCAATTAATTTATACAGTTAATTCAAAATCAAAATCAAGTAGTATTTCCCTGTTTGAAAAAAAATTCTTTAAAAAGGTTCCATTAAACTCATCTTCTTCTCATCCTGGGTCTTCCTCTCGTCTACTTCTCGTCCTTGATCCCTCTGGCCTCGTCTGCTTCTCGTCCTGGAAACTCTTTAATTCTTTAATTGCTTTATTTATTTGTTTGTTTCGGGTCTTTAAAATTATTTTATTCAAATCCTCTTATTTCTTTCGCCAATCTGTAACTTTATATCTCTATGGTTTCTTCTTCTACCTATTTCCACCCTTAGATCTGTCCTTCATTCCGTCTTCTTCTGGTTCCTTCCTTCGTGTTGTGTTCACTCTTATCCCTTCTGCCAACAAGTGAAAGACTACACCTCCTAGCCTGCCATGTTTTTCCTACTTCCTGTTTCCTGTTGCTTTGGCCCTGCTCGTTACTTCAGATCCTTCTCCTCCTCCTTCTCCTTCTCCTCTTGTTTAAAAAGAAGAGCAGCACTAGTCAAAACAATAATGGCATCAAGGTCAGTAGTCTCTTTTTGCTAGTTTGTAATTAGTTTGCTACCTTTGCTTATTTACTCAGCGGAGGATAGTAATAGGTATTAATAGTATATAAATAATAGTATAAAAACAATATCTATTTTTGTTTCTTTCTAGCACCTTTGAGCACAATTATTATTTTAAATCTTATCAAATCAAATCAACTCAAATCATTTTCATTAGATTAATAAGCTTAGTCAAAAATTCTCCAAATATCCTTTCAGGATTCTTTTGAGATTCTTCCTTTAATGATCTTACTCTACTTCTTTTAAGTCTTTTATGTCTGTTCTTCTCTCTAACTCTCTGCCCCCTCTAAAGTTAGAACAGCCCCTTTTTCTTAAAGATGGAATTAAATTCTTAGCGAACTTACATTCTGCTTCTTTCTCAAGGACAACTTCTTCTACTCTCCTTCTTTTCAGTTAAAAATGGGGTGGTGACAGTTAGCACGGGCTTTTTAGCCCGATCCTTGTGGGGCGGCTCGCCTCCTCTACGGAAGTACTCGGACCCTCTCGACTTCCCCTCCTTGAGGGAGGGGGCTCTTTGGGGACTTTGAGTCTACCGCGGGTTTGCTAACACTTTGTCAGCTCAGGTCCTCCCTCTTTAAAGATTTCAGCAGGGATCTCATCAGGTCTGCTGGCTTTGTTATTTTTTTTTGTTGGTTGATGGCATTGCTGATGTCTTCCAAACTAGGCAGTGCTGCAAGCTCATCCCTGGTTTGTTGTTGCGGGATTTGTGAGAGAACCTCTTTGGCCATGTTGGAGCTGCGATTCAGGAGGCTTAGGTAGTGTTCTTTCCAATGTAGTGAAACTAATTTTTTTGTCCTTCAGAAATTTGGTTCATCTGATGAGCGTAGAGGCTGTATGCCATGGTTTCTTGATCCATAGATGACTTTTGTGGCTTTGAAAAATCCCTGAGCATTTGCACTGGCATAGATCTTTTTCTTAGCAGCACAGTTGATGTCTCTCTGCCAAGATTGGAAGGCTTTCCTTTTCTTGTCAATTAGCTGTTGGATCTTGTCATTTTCATCAAACCAATCTTGATGCTTCTTGTTTTGATATCCAATAGTTTCTTTTCAGGCTGTGATGATGGAGGTCTTCAGTTTGTTCCAATGTTCCTCAACATTTTCGGGGTGTTCTATGGGTAGATAGTCCTTGATTGTTGTTTGGAGAAGGGCTCATTTAGAGGGCTCCTGAAGGGCTTGGGTGTTCATTTTGCGCCTTGTCTTTCTTCCTTGGAGTCTGCGCTTGGGGGGCGATCTTGATGATTTTGTCCTCCTTTGGTATCTCCATTAGGACGGTGACCAGCCGACAGTAAAATTTTTCCTTGATGTCTTCATCAGCATCGTTTTGGTGCATAGGCACTTATGATGGTTGCCTGTTGGTTTTTGGCAAGTTCAATTCAGAGGGTTGAGAGTCATTCGTTGATGCCAGTGGGTGCTTCGGTCAGATGGCTCGCCAGATCATTTCTGATAGCAAAGTCAACTCTGTGCATTCTTTGGTCTTCTTCAGGCAGTCCCTTCCAGAAGAAGATGTAGCCTCCTTTTTCTTCCTTCAACTGTCCCTCTCCTGTTCCCCGGGTCTTCTGAAGTGCTGCTATGTCAATGTTAAAGAATCCCAGCTCTCTTGCAATGACAGCAGTTCTGCGTTCGGGGCATTCACTGTCAGTGTTTTTCATCAGTGTCCATACATTACATGTTCTGAAGTTCATTTTTCTTTTTTGGCCCCAGGGTGGTGACCCCACTGGAGTCCAGTCATTATTATTTTAAAGCCAAGCTGTTACATATATATGTATGATAACGTCTCTAAGCAGAGAGTAATCTCTGAGATTAGTGCCGATAAGAGGGGCAGAGTATGTATAGGGCACCTTTTCTAGACCCTTCCCTGTGTGGGGTGAACAGATTGGATCCTAAGAAGGGCTGCTCAGTATGGATACAGCTGCCAAACTAGTCAATTGCCTCAGACCTTGAGGTAGAATGACTGAGTCCCTATCCACCGTCCAAGATATAGAGAGAAGAGTGGTGGGAAGGGTAGGAAAAGGCAGTAGGAGGAGTGGGGAGAAAAAATAGAAAATATAATGCGAACAAATCTGTAAAGAATGTGAATTGATAATATAGAAATATGTTATCATAATGTAAACCTACAACAGACATTTATTATCTGTTCAAATATGTTATTTTGTTTTCAATAAAATTTAAAAAAACTAAAAAAGGATCCTTTCCCTTTTGTTTGTAGAGGAGGAGATCAGACTGAATGCTTCTTAAAGCTGTTTCACTCTAGAGGAGAGGTAGGCACATGCACTTTACACCAGTAGCACACCACACAGCTTTCCAAGGCATTTTAAGGAGGCCCAGGGAAGGAAGAGCAATGACCTGGAGCTCAGTGGAGCTAATAGAGTTATCCTCCCTAGACTACCTTAAAAATTCCCTCTTTCGCCTGCAATCTCCTTTCTGCTTGGGGTTTGCTTCCTTAAAACTTTTTCTTCTACTTTCTACTCTAGAATAGAGATAGGCTTCTCTTTTTGTTTGCTGGGATTACTATTATTAATAATAATTACATTTTAGAAGTATTTTCTAAAGGAGAGGAAGAGAAAGAGAAAAAGAAGCTCAAACGGCGAAAGCCCCCACATGTGCATGTGCACCCCACCCACCATCCCTTATTATTATTATTATTATTATTATTATTATTATTATTATTAAGACAAAAGATGAGTCCACAGCTGACAAGATCACTCTGCTAGCTGTTGTATTGTATCACTCGAAGGACACTTCCCAAGTCTCTAGGACTGTGTGATGTATCAGCGAATAATGCATGCAGATCCCAGTAAGGTGGCTTTTTGCAGCTGGCAGATGGTAATTTTGTTTGTGTTTAGGTGCAGGCCAATGAACTGCACCCCATGTGTCGATCAGCACTGCGACCACCTTGATTGGCTCGTGCCAGAGTCTTTGCAGTTCCATCTTTAAATCCTCATATTGTGTCAGCTTTTCCAGTTGTTTCTCTTCAATCCTGCTGTCACTTGGGATTGCAACATCAACAATCCATACTTCGTTTTTCAAAATGATCTTGAGGTCAGGAGTATTGCACTCTAAAACTCTGTTAGTCTGAATTTGGATATCCCAGAGTACTTTGACATGTTCATATTCTGCAACTTTTTCAGGCTTGTGATCCTACCAGTTCTTTGTCACAGGCAGATGGTATTTGTGGCACAAGTTCCAATGAATCATCTGAGCAACGGTGTTATGCCTCTGCTTGTAAGATGTCTGCGCGATCTTCTTGCAGCAGCGGAGGATGTGAGCTATTGTTTCATCTGCTTCCTTGCAGAGTCTACACTTGGGACACTTGGGATCTGTTGTCAACTTTTCAATTCTGGCTTTGATGGCATTTGGTGTAATGGCTTGTTATTGGGCTGGCAGAATCAGGCCCTCTATCTTCTTTTTCAAAGTTCCATTTGTGAGCCACAGCCATGTTTTTTCTTTGACAATTTGGCTCTCAATTTTTACCAGGAACTGTCCATGGAGAGCCTTCACTTGCCAGTTTTCTCTTCTGCTCTGGATTGTGTTTGTATGGTATTCACTCTTTGTCTTTTGCATTTTAAGCAGTTTACTACTATTGACTTCCCTCAATATTAGTTCTTGACTGCTTTTCACATAATCTACCAGTGCATGTTTCTCTTCTTCTTCCTCTTCTTCTTCTTCTTCTTCTTCTTCTTCTTCTTCTTCTTCTTCTTCTTCTTTGCATAAAGCTAGCTTTTGCAGTTTCATAGCCTTTTTCAACAGAGATGGTAACATTGCATGTGTGGAGAAATATGACAATGTTATGATCATGGTGTATAAATTTTGCAATATAAGTGTGTGTGATTAAAAAGTGTGCTCCCTCAGCTATATGCTACATGAGAACAAAACAGAGACAATGGAATATGGATTCTATTTAAAGTTGCAAAGCACCCAAAAGAACTGTGTTTGTTTTTATCCAGATTGAGACTTCTGGCCAATATGATGAAGAAACATATTCAGAAACAGCTGTGTCGTCTTCCCACAAACTAAATCCAAAGTCCACAAAGCAGTGACACCTTTGTTGGGCCAACTAAAATGCACAAAATACATTATGCAAGCTTTTAAAGCTTCACTGTTTTTTCATCAGGCACAGGTGTTAAAAGCATACAGGAGATGTTAGAATCACAGGCTACATTTTGTCTCAGATGTTATATTTGTTGTCAATCTTGCCATCTGGAGACTGTGACAAAAGGCAGTAAAACAAAGGCAATACAATGTCAAATCCATTAGTAGATGCAAAGTTACTTCCATTGAAATCCAGGGTAAGTCATCCTGTGCAAGGTTAACTATCTGTTTCTTAATCAGAGTATGGGATTTGCAAGAATTCTCTGCACATAAGGAGAAAAAAACACTTTTGTTTGCCATATAGGTAAAACCTGTCAATTGTAGAAAATTAGAGGAGCTTCGAAAGCTTGCATGATGTTTGTTATGCATTTTAACTCACCCAGTAAAGGTATCACTGTTCTGTCAATTATGATGGAAGGGTACAGCTAGTTTCTTAGGAATGTCTCTATTCTCAGGTATCAAACAGACTTAGGCACTAATAAGGAACGTATATCATTTGAAGACAATTTAGGTTGCTTTACCTGCTGCTGCTGGGATTACTGCCCATCTGCACTGCCATGTAATGCAATTTAACTGCATTATAATGCAATTTAATTGCCTAGAACTACATTTGATGAGTGACCATGTAATGCAGTTTCAGTCTGGATTAAGCGGCACCATAGATGGGGCCTTAGAAAAACTATTCCTAGCATATGATGACACAAAGGTCAACTTCCTCAAGAAATAGAATTCCCTATTGTGGCTTTATGTAGTATCTTCTGACCAAAGCTGAATAGGGACATTATTACTTCCCTCAATCTGGACACGATATTTCTTTTGCTGTAGCCCAAAATCCCATTGGCCTTTTTAGCTGCTGCATTACACTGTTGGCTCATGTTCAACTTGTTGTCTACTAAGACTCCAAGATATTTTTCACATGTACTATTTTCAAGCTAGCTGTCACCCATTCTGTATATGTGCCTCTTTTTTTTTGCCCAAATGTAGTATCCTACATTTCTCTCTGTTGAAATTCATGTTGGTTTTTGGCTGAGAAATAGACTGAGAAAGCATGAAATTCTGTTAACCATAGTTTGGGAAGGTGAGAAGCCCTATGGCAGAGAATTCAAAAGGCCCTGCCATCAGCTACATTTCCCAGAATTCTGTTCAGCATCAGAAAACTCCAATCATGAGAGGGGGGAGATTTGACCCTCTATAGCAGCAGTCAGCCAGAGTTCCAATAGATTGTTGAATCTTCAAAGAGGAGGACTGACTGATACTTCTAGTAAGTAAATATCTGGGCTGATCTGGGAAGAAATCCTTAAATGGAAGTTCTGTTGATTAATATGAGAAACATTCGATGAGATAGTTTTTGTGGCTTAAAACAACAAAATATTTTTGTCAAAATTTTAAAAACATTCCCCAAAATCAGTATATGTATAAATATTTCTGAAGTTTGGAGGAAATGATCCTCTGTTGTCTTGTGTCATTGTATAAAAAATAGCTCTTTCAGTTTAAAAAAATATTGTTTAAAAAACCTTTGAAAATTCCCCAAAAGGCAGTGGATAAATGAAACATTCTGAAACTTGATTAACAGACAAATAAAACCCACTGAAAACCTGGCAGAATATATATTGTCTCAACTGCCCATTTGCTACTTTTGTTACGTGTCAAAACCTGGAAGGTCTTGGAATTAAGACAAGCTCACAACGGGTTTGATGGAAACAAAATCTTTATTTTCTTCCTTATCAGAATTCAAAGAAACTAGTTCTACCAGCCTATTCTACTCCCCTTTCTATGTACCCTAAGGAAATGTCAGGATGACCAGTCAGTCGATTCTCACACCTGAATGTGGCTTCCTGATACATTATTATAAGTTATGTTTTCTATCTCTCCAGCTTTGCAAACATTACATATTTATATTCTATAATCCAACAAACAAGCAAAAACTCACTTCTAGTTCTAAGCATTTTGGATAAAGGAGACTCAAAGTGTGTTATAGGGAAAGGGGAAATTTTAATATACTTCCATGAGAAAATAAATAGAACTGGTAAGACAAAGTTATTTTCTAAGAAAAACAATATCATCAAAGATTTCTTTAAGCCTCAGAAGTTTAATCCCATCCACCACGATGAGTGTTTTGTATTATTTTCATATTATGATCTCTTTAAAGGATTTTGCCACCATCTGTAGGATGCAATCTCTTGGCACCTTATTCTTCCTGGAGTAGCTTGATTCCACCCTATATGCAGTTGAAATTGATGCCAAGAGTGCATCAGTATCCATTTCCTCTAGTAGATCTATAAATCTAGCCAGATAAAATTTCAGATCTTGATCCTCTACACCCTCTCTCAGCCCTCGAATCCTGATCCAGGGACCTTAATTCCAGCATGTCTAAACTCTTCCAGCTTTTCTTCCAGGTGAGTAATTTTGGCTTAAAAGAACTTTAAAATACTATTTCTAAACCTCTCCTCTTCAACCAATAATTGCAATAGCACTGATGATAAGAACAGAGTCTCAAGGTTATACTTAGTCAGAAATGATTTTATGACCTTCCTAAGTAAACATTTCCCCATTCAATATAATACATTTTACTTGAGGCCAGGAAAATATTTTTGTATATTGTATAATGTTTAATCAGTGTTCATTATCAGAGATTTGTAATGACTATTGTAATTAAATTAGATCCAAATGCATAACATGATGAGATGGAAACTGGAAGTAACTTTTATTTGTTTGTCCCTTCTTACAGGTAGCACAAGGAAAATTAAAGTCTCCCAGTTTTCACATTTCAGTCTCTAAATTACAGTTGTCTTCTCTCTTGTTTCCTACAGACTTCTGGTTCTAATTCTTACCTCAGTTTTTGTCATATCTAGGTTTTCAACAATATTTCATCGTGAGTAGAGAAATCTCCCCTTCTAAGAAAAACCCTTTTGGCCATTCTGCTGCCAAAGAAAATGAGGGTATATCATTAAATATTTCTGATACTACAATTTCAGGCCACTTCCATCAAAGGAGTCAAAACCATTGTTCTACGGCAAATAATACTAATATTAAAAAGTTATACTCTTGCTATATCTTTCTGTCTCATTACACTTTATTGCCTGAAAACTATAAATAATGTGATTCAAAAATAAATGTTATTTTGGCACCTGCAGGAAACCCCACAGTACTCTTCCCAGCTGCTGGACTTAAGCACTGAATAACACTTAAATACCCTATTTTCGCAAATCTAATGCTCACCTTTTTTGGCTGAATAACCTTACCAAAATTAGGGTGAACATTAGATTTACATAATAAAGTAATATGGTAATTGCCATGCTGAGCCAAAACAAAATGAGAAGCTGCTTCAGGAGCTTAATCTGGAGCTCCTATTTGAGGGACTTCATCTCTCATGGCTCAATGGTATGCAATCCTCGGATTAGTAGTTCTGTAAGACATCAGCATTCCTTAGCAGAGAAGGCTCAAGGCATTATAAAACTATAGTTCTCATGATTCTTAGCATTGAGCCCTGGTAGGGAAAGTAGATTCATTCTACAGATGTATCCCAAAGTTTTCTTTTCCATTGCTAAAATCTTTTGTTTTCCAACACTCTTGTTTTTAAACAAAGACTTCTAAACATTACATTCAGCAGCACTTTTTTGTGGTTTTATGGTTTTGAAACTGAGGTGTGCATTAGATTTGATGGCACACTAAATAGGGGTCACATTTTACTGCCCTTTCATGACACACCTCACACTGCCAAATAGAGGAATCAGCTTTTTAAATATTTCAGCACCAATAATTGTCATTCTTCTATTTGAAAACTGTACATCCTTAAAAAAACTTCTCCTACTGTATGTTCATTAATACTATGATATAAATTGCCACTCATACAGTAATTATGTATTATTGGTCTAATTTGTCTATTAGATGCTAAACTTTCAGCAATGTTTCAAAAAAATCAATACACTTCTATGTTCTATGACATTAGACCCTGATTTTTTTCAAACATTGCTGAAAGCTTAACATCTAATAGAAAAATTAGGCCAATACACACAAACAAATGTTCCCACAAATTGTGCTGTTTATTTTTCTCCAGGATAACTGTTCCATGTATTCAGGAGTTCATCTGAAGGAAATCAGCATGTGGAAAAGCCTTCTGTTTCTATTATACCTCAGATACCTAATATGGGAAACAGAAGGCTGGTTGCAGATAAATAGTTCATTGAATTGCAGTATGGTTTGCCTCTATACATGTGTAAACCTCTAAATTGATAAGAGAATATCATAATGCAATGGTATTTAAAGAGGCTTATTATGAGAAAACAAATCTTTGTAATGTTCTTCAAAATTATAGTTATGCTGTGACACATTTTAAATGTCTATAAAATTACTCATTGAATTAGAGCCTTGGTACATATTGATTTAAATGCCATGTTTATAAATTATAATCTGAAATCCAGATTTAATAAATGAAGGAAGGAGGAGAGATTCAAGGGAAGAAAAATGAGCAGGTATCTTCTCATTTAATGTAGCCATTATCACATTTAATTGTTTGTGAACAGTCATAAACTATAAACACAGTCACATAATGACTTATAAATATTTTGCTTTGCTCCATTCCAAGATCAGTTTGTAAATGATGCAGCTTCAGAGGGGAAATCAGAGTTTGGAATGCTACTTTTTAAAAATAATAATTACCTTACCTGTTACAGTGCTTTAAAATAAACTCTTACTGTTATAACAACTGAAATGTGTAACCCTTTGTTCTTGCTGCAACATTCTGTGTATTTACATTACTTTCTGTTACTTTTTAAAGATGAAAACCCTTAGAACGTTGCTTTCCAAACTGTGTATCATGACACGTTAGTGTTGACTGTAGAGTGTAAGTGTGTCAAGCAAATGTCAACCTCCTGCATCTCATTAAAATGGTAAGTAGTAGGCTTGTGCAGTTCGGCTAAATAATAATCAATTTCTGCTATCTAAATTTTGGCAGACCCGCAGATCCATTTTTGCTCACCTCCTGAAAATAGGCAAGTGTCCAAAAATCTATTTTTGGTCTGCAGCCAAACAAATGAAGCAAGATCCAGTCCACTGATGGCAATGGAGGGGGGGGGGGGTCAAGAATTTCCCTTCCCGTCATTTTATGGCCACCGGGATGAAAATAGCCACACTTATTCTTATGAATAATACAAATAATAGTAACAATTATCATAGGAAATACATTATTAGGTATTGGTGGTAAGTTTAAGTAGGTAAGTGTTTTTGAGAATGAGGCTTTGCTGTTTGCTGGAATTCTTATAATTATTAATAACAATCATATTTTAAATAGTTTCTGAAAGAGAGGACGGAGGAGAGAGAAGAGAAGAAACTAAAGGCTTTAGCAAAGGCTAAAGGGTGACTCAAATCTCAGAGCCACCCTAAAAGAAAAACACACCCACCCACAAGTCCTCAAATACTGCACACCCACCCAACTTATTTTATTTAGGGATTGGGAGTACATTCCAACTCTCAGTACCTAAATTTAAAAACAAGAAAAAATCTAGGAAAATAACAAAAATAAAATTAGATTTATTGAGCCAAGCCAAAGGGTAAAACTGTGAGCAAGTGGCAAGGCAATCGGACTGAAGCACCTCTCTTTAGAGCAGTGGTTCCCAACATTTTTGATCAGGGACCACTTTTTTTAATAATTTTTTTTATTATTTTATCATGGTTTAATACATTTGTTATACATTTGTTTCACAGCAGATACATATTATTCAGTACAAACTAACATACTTTTGGCATCTGGTGTTATTTTTCTGCTTATACATATTTTCTATCCCTCACCACTGTGCTCCCCTCCCCCCTTCCCAAGCCACAGCTTTTACATATCATCTGTCCAAAATTTCAATTCTTCATTTGGAGGTAACTTTCCTTCTTTATTTTTTAATCCTTTTTCAATAAATTTTCTCCATACATCATCAAAATCACTTTGTTTCCATATACCTCTTTTAACTTTTAAATTACATGTCAGCTTATCATTTATTGCCAGTTTCCATACTTCCTTATACCACTCCTCTATTTGTATATTTATTTCCTTTTTTCCAGTTCCTTGCTATAAGCAGTCTTGCTATTGTTAATAAATTTGTTGTCGCTTCCTTATCCTCTTTTTTCAATTGTTTATTGTTATATAATGATAATAAAGCTATACTAGGACTTCTTTCTATTTTAATATTCATTATATCTTCTATTTCTCTAAATACTTTCCCCCAAAATTGTTTACATATTTACATTGCCACCACATATGTATATATGTTCCTGGTTCTTGACATCCTCTCCAACAATTTTTTGAATAGTTTTTATTTATATGTGCTATTCTTACTGGTGTTAGATACCATTTCCATATTAACTTATAATAATTCTCTTTAACCCGTATTGATAATTTTTTTAGATGTCTTTGTCTCCACAATTGTTGCCACTCTATTTCATTTATTTTTTCCCTAGATCATCTTCCCAAACTTCCTTGAGGGTATTATTTTTTGTTTTTCCTTCCTTTATTTCAATTATTATCTTATATATTTTACTAGTTATTCCTTTTAAATTTTCATGCTCTTCTACAACCCTTCCATTTTGTATTATTTGTTCAAATTGGTTAAGCTCACCTCCATTTTTATTATTTTTTTCCCAATTTTTAAACCATTGTTCTAATCTATATATATATAAATGCTCTGTGCATAATGACTACCTTAAAAACAAAAGAACCAATTAACAAAATCACACCAAATTTAGCAACAAAATGTATCACAACACAAGGAGTGATCATCACTCAAAAATTATGATTTTGTCATTTGGGAGTTGTAGTTGCTGGGATTTATAGTACACCTACAATCAAAGAGCATTCTGAACTCCATCAATGTTAGAATTAAACCAAACTTGGCATACAGAACTCCCATGACCAACAGAGAATATTGGAAGGGTTTGGTGGGCATTGACCTTGAGTTTGGGAGTTGTAGTTCACCTACATCCAAAGAGCACTGTGGACTCAAACAATGATGGATCTGGACCAAACTTGGCACAAGCAAGCACTCAATACGCCCAAATATGAACACAGATGGAGTTTGGGGAAAATAGACCTTGACATTTGGGAGTTGTAGTCACTGGGATTCACAGTTCACCTACAATCAAAGAGCATTCTGAATCCCACGAACGACAGAATCGAGGCAAACTTCCCACACAGAACCCCCATGACCAACAGAAAATACTTAAGGCCATCCAATCCAACTACCTTCATCAGGGCAAGAAAATGTAATCAAAGTTTTCTTGACAAAGAGCCATCCAGCCATAGATATAGATAGATAGAGAGATAGAGAGATAGATAGATATAGATATGATTCACACACACACACAGATATAGTATCATAGATTTAAAAGGGACCCCTGAAGAAGGACAATTATATGTTGCATGTTCCAGAGTAGGCAAACCAGACACTCTCCACAACACTGACAAAGAAACAACAAGAAATACTGTTTACCCACAAGCATAAAGAAATTCCATATATTAGAAACCAACACTTTCTCGTTACTTTATTTTCCAGCTCAACAGACTGGGCCACAGCAACGCATGGCAGGGGACAGCTAGTTGTATACAATGGAACCATGTCAATTTTATTTCTCTAAATTGGAAGGATCAGGGACCACTTGAACAGGGACCACTTTGGCCAGGAACCACTCTCCAACATTAGTACCAAAAGGGTTATGACTCAGTTTTTGGTCAACTTTAGATTGGTTTCATTACTTGGGGTGCTGATTCAGAAACTTACACTGAAGATAGACCACATCAGCTCCAGTTTCTGATGCAGAAATATGACATCTAGTAGTTGTCAGAAAACACAGAGCTGATGTGGTAGTAATAATCTTTCATTGGTAGTAAGCCTCTTCTCTCCCAATATCCCCGTTGCCTCAGCATTATAAGAGCATTTTGCAAGACTAGTCACCCTTGTTGCCATGTGGTTTCAAGGGATCAGTGTAGTAATGTTGAGGCCACAGACCATATTTTCGTCCCTGCAGACCACTGGTGGTCCAAGGACCACAGATTAGGAACTACTGCTCTAGAGACAGAATGCAACTGAGCACCCCATTAAATAGACACAGCTTGTGTAAGACCCATCATGGTTTTTTTCCTATTCTGATTGGGCCAAGAGGCAGGGCTCACAGGGAACCCCATGTGAGCATATGGCAGCCTCTCTGTGCACTGTGTGATCCCAAAGAGAACAGAGGTAGCCATAATAAGCAGCCGCATGGTCTGCTTTGGTAAAAAAACAACATGGTGGCAGAGCCTTTGCCATTACAAGCAAAAGGCAAGCATCCAAAACTAATCCATGCACAAGCCTGGTAAGTAGTTATTCTATGCAGATTATACAATTTTTAAATTCTTGCCCATTTTTACTTATTATTTCCCATAAATGACTATAATCTTGAACAAATATGTTATTATCTTAGAAATCATTACATATATATATATATATATATATATATATATGGAAGGTATTCATGAGATATGTTTTATTAGATTATATTTTGAATATTTTCAAGATGTTTCATGGATATGGAAGCCAGCTGTATCCACATAGAATGTCCATTTGTTCATTTGTTTTTCGGTGCAATGACTACCAGATGGTAGAAGATGCAACTCCATCCCCAACCCAACTGGTTGGTGTTTGGTGTTTGGTGGTTCATAATTTCCAGGGAAACTTTGTTGAGCTATTAACTACCTGGTGGTTGTCGCTTTACCAGACTCCTGCATAACTAAGATGACAGAAAGTTATGCTATTCAGTACACACTAACACATAATATGTCCCAATGAACACAGTAAGAGTTATATCTCAGTAAATAATTGTGGTGTTAGGCCACTATACATTTGTTACAATGAATGGAGGTGTTTAATCAAACACTGAGTATCTACCAAACTTGTTCAGATCATCTAGAATCTCCCCCAACCCCATCATAATGATGAAACTGCTTTATGTATCATGTCCTTTCTTCTTTTTTCTCCATAGCTAGGCAGTCTCATTTCTGTAAAATAAATGGAAGGTGTACCATGGGGACTGATTAACCTTTCTAAAAGTCATTCCTCTTTAACCTTTGATGAAACCAGACTGGTTTCTTAATTCTTGGCTAAAAGGTTGAAAAATACACATCAAGCTAGTCTGTAGTCTCTGTTTTTCCTTTTCAATTTTTCCATTCTTGAAGCACAGAAATAGAGACTGGGCCAAGATCAAATTATGATGGATAAGGGATTAGCTTAGACTTAATCCCTAATGGAGATGAGGAGCAAGTATATGATAAAAGTATTGTTGAACCAACTGTCTGTTACATTCTTACCCTGGCTATTAAAATCAACACATATGCAAGCCAAAATCATCACTATGTTTTTATTTTAAAGAGGCAATCCCTTAAAAACTAGAACTTGGATGAGGGGGCGGATCTGGCTTGCATCACCGATACCTGGTTGGATGAGTTGGGTGGAGCAAATCTCACCCAGCTGTGCCCGCTGGGCTTTGGAGTGCACCAGCAGGCTAGGTCTGGGGGGTGGGGAGGAGGGTTTGCGGTGGTCTTTCAGCAGTCCATCTCTGTGATCAGGTGTGCTGTGCCATAGTCCTCTGGGTTTGAGTGTGTCTACATGAAGGTGGGAACACATGATAGCTTTGGGATTCTTCTGGTGTACTGTGCACCCCACGATACAGCAGTCTCTCTGCCAGAGCTAGCAGACGTGGTCTCTAATTTGGCCCTGGTCTCCCAGCATTTGGTTGTGCTGGGAGACTTTAACATTCATGTAGAGACCACTTTAACAGGAGTAGCTCAAGATTTCATGGTTGCCATGATGACCATGGGGCTATCACAAGTAACATCTTGACCCACTCATCAGGCTGGACATACACTTGACCTAGTTTACACTGCAGACAGTGGAGTGGTCAGGGTGGAAGAGCAAAACATTCTTCCATTGTCATGGTCTGACCATCACCTGATAAGTTTCAGGCTCCCTGTGACCTCTAACCTCCGCAGGGGTGGTGGACCTACTAAGATGGTCCACCCCAGGAGACTGATGGATCTGGATGGATTCATGAGGACTCTTGGGGTTCTTCCTGTCATGGAGGCTGATGATCCTGTTGACGTCCTGGTTGATTGCGATAATAGCGAGATGGCCAGGGCGATTAATACGATCGCCCCCAAATGTCCCCTCTCATTGCGCAGAGTTAGGCCAACTCCTTGGTTTACCGAGGAGTTGGCCGAGATGAAGCACACGAGAAGGAGTCTAGAGTGCATCTGGAGGAAATCTTTGGGTGTCTCTGACCGAATGCAGGCTAGAACCTCAATTAGGGCCTATACCACGACTTTGCGGGCAGCCAGGAAGACCTTCTTGACTGCCCACATAGCGTTTGCATCCAATAGACCTTCTGAGTTGTTTCAGGTTGTCAGAGATCTCCTCCACCCTCTCGAGGTGAGGGAGCTCCTCGAGGACTCAGCGACTCGGTTCTGCAAGTTCGTGCACCATTTTGCAGATAAAGTCACTCAGATTTGCCCCGAGCTGGACTCCAGTTTAAATGCAATATCTAAAGAGATAACCGAGGCATTTGTCAGTTCGGTCTTGTGGGATTCTTTCCAGCTTGATCGTCCTGATGACGTGGATGGGGTCCTGGGGGCTGTGAGAGCAACCACATCGGCTCTGGAGCCTTGTCCTTCCTGGCTAATCAAAGTGGCCAGAGGTGGGTTATTAGATTGGTTTTTGCCAATTATTAATGCATCATTGGCTCAGGGGAAATTTCCATCTGGTCTGAAGCAGGCAGTGGTGAGGCCAATCCTGAAGAAGACCTCTCTTGACCTTAATGGTTTTGAATAACTACAGGCCAATCTCTAATCTTCCCTTTTCAAGCAAGGTGCTGGAGTGGGTGGTCGCCTCGCAGCTCCAGGGATTCCTAGAGGACACTGATTTTCTAACTCAATAATAGTCTGGGTTTAGGCCTGGTCACAGTACCGAGACAGCTTTGGTCACCTTGGTGGATGACCTCCACATGGAACTGGACAGGGGGAGTGTGACCATGCTGGTTCTCTTTCACATCTCAGCGGCTTTCGATACCATTGACCATGGTATCCTTCTGGGCCGGGCTTTCCGGGATGGGTCTCGGGGGTGCAGCTCTGTCGTGGCTCCGGTCCTTCCTGGAGCATTCCCAGATGGTAAAGCTGGGGGACACCTGCTCGGACCCCTGGCCCTTGAGCAAGGTTCTATTCTGTCCCCCATGCTTTTTAACATCTACATGAAACCGCTGGGAGAGGTCATCCAGAGTTTTGGAGTTTGGTGCCATCTCTATGCAGATGATGCCCAACTCTACTACTCCTTTCCACCTAATTCCAAGGAAGCCCCTCGGGTACTGGACGAGTGCCTGACTGCTGTGGCGGTCTGGATGAGAATGAATAAGCTGAGGATCAATCCTGACAAGACAGAGGTCGTCCAGGTCAATTGTAGGCCAGATCAAGGTATAGGCTTGCAACCTGTGCTGGATGGGATTGCACTCCCCCTGAAGTCACAGGTCTGCAGCCTGGGTGTCCTCCTAGACTTAATGCTAACACTTGAAGCTCAGGGCCCATGCCATACACCACAAAAGGGGGGTGGGGGCACGCACCACCCTTGCCGCTTAAAAAACTTACATTTCATTATTTCAAATTGTATATAGTAGCCATAGAAGTTGATGGTTTCTTATTTTAATGCAGTGTTTTGGAGGTTCTACCTATCTCTATATCCATCAATTGACGGAACAGCCAAGAGACTGATGGATGGAAGATGGATAAATAGACTGACAGACAGACAGTGTGTGATAGTGTATGGGTGTCACATTTTTTTTAAAAAAAATGTGTGAGCTAACTTGATTATACAGTGCCTTTTCCCCTAGTTGTGAGAGAAAGGCTTGGTATAAATAAAGTGATGAAGAAGCAGGAAGAGGGAGAGGAGGAATATGTGTGTTTTTATCTAAATTTTAGCTTTCATGCTTGTTGAATGCAACCAGAGAAAACAAATACAGCAGTTTAGATTTAATAAAGATTTTTTTCAAGTTTGTAGATATAAGATTAAACAATGTAAGAAAAAAGCCAACAATGGAATGGTCATTGAGAACAAAGAATCTGCCACCCAGGGTTTGAGAAATACAACAAATGTTTTAATAGTTTTCTTCTTTTTCTTTTTTTATTTGTAGCATTAGCATGAACAAGGAACAGTGCCACAACTATAAGTATTTCATAATTAGGTGAAAAAATAATGCTCATCTCCAGAATATGTCACTCTGCTTAGTAAAATGAAAAGTTTTTTTTTTCAGAATTAACATGGGGAAACCATTCCCCAGAAATTAAATCAAAGCTATTCAGAAAGATCAGAGTAATAATTTATATACAGAAGAACATTCTTTGTCCAGAGTATGCACAGGAGGGTAGCTTTGTTTCAAATCTCTCTATACTAGAAAAGATTTGTGTAGAATCAAATGAAATGTTTTGCCGCATAACTATCAAACTAAAACTTGTTTTAAGTTGTTGGTTATGACTTGAACTGAGATTCCACCCCAGCATCAGAAATAAAAGTGCTGCCTTGTAATTTTGTTCCCTTTCTTTCAGATCTAATTCATTGAGGGAAATTACGTTTGAAGTAATTCTTAATTTAAAGAATGATGAGATCTATGAAGCATTGCTTCTATCATTAATAATGCTGTGATTGTGCTGAATTTAATACTGCTTCTATTTCCATTCAGTTTTGAGTTATAAGAGCTACTTAAAGAGCTTTTTGTGGTTCACCCAAAGACTTTGCTGTACTCTCTCTCTCTCTCTGTGTGTGTGTGAATTTTACTGTTCTACTGTTTGTGTTTGTTTAAGCATATTTTGAGATCATAATATCACAAAGGTCAAAGTGGAAATAAGAACAGACTGCTCAGCTCACCAACACTTGCAAATGGTATTCCCACTCCTGATGGACTTTGTAGCTGAGGTCAATAGAAACTGTACATTTTGAGGGGGATAAGACGTGTGCATATATATGGTGGTTTTGTTTTTTTTGAGAAACGCATTTTTACAACTGAACTATCAAAGTTTAGCAATAGACACCCCATCGATGGACTGTCACCTTGTCGTGGTGAGGGGGCTTGCGCGTTCCGATGAACCTGTAGGCACAACAACTGGAGTCGTGCACTCCCAGGAGTGGCTGTGGGGGAGGTCCCAGACCAAGCACAGTCCGAAGATCCAAAGACCTCAACGGCGGAGCAGACGGAGGATAACATGCACATGTTACAATGGCTGCGAAGGCGGAAGAAGGCTGCAACAGACTGAGAAACCACGGTCATTGTGTTAAACTACATCACCAGTGGAACCTCACTCTGTGAAGACTGTGTGTTGATCAGTTGTGCACTGATCTCCACACATTAAAAAACCCCACGCACAGGCGTCTTCCAAAGAAAATAAAAATCAAGCAACCAAAGTCCCATGGTGATCAGCGAGTGGCGACGGGGGCAGGACTGTGAAATCTGGAAGCCCCTAATCACAGACTGGCACATGGGCGGTGGGTACAGACTCAGTCGTTCTACCTCAAGGTCCGAGGCAGTTGAGTAGTTCGGCAGCTGTATCCGCGACTGAGCAGCCCTATTGAGGACCCACTCTGCTCACCCCACATGGGGAGGGGGCTAGAAAAGGTGCCCTAAACATAGTCTGCCTCTCTCATCCCTGACTGGACTGCCGTGTCCAGTGGGGTCACCACCCTGCGGCCAAAAAAGAAATATGAACTTCGGTACATGGAATGTATGGACACTGGTGGACAACAGTGACAGCGAATGTCCTGAACGCAGAACTGCAATCATTGCAAGGGAGCTGGGACGCTTTAACATCGACATAGCAGCCCTTCAAGAGACCCGGAGAGCAGGAGAGGGACAGCTAAAGGAAGAAAAAGGAGGCTACACCTTCTTCTGGAAGGGACTGCCTGAAGAAGACCAAAGACTGCACGGAGTTGGCTTTGCAATCAGGAATGATCTGGTGAAACATTTGACCAAAGCACCCGCTGGCATCAACGAACGACTCTCAACTCTCCGAATTGATCTTGCCAAAAACCAACAGGCAACCATCATAAGTGCCTATGCACCAACACTAGATGCTGATGAAGACATCAAGGAGAAATTCTACTGTCAGCTGGACACTGTCCTATCGGGGATACCTAAGGAGGACAAAATCATCCTCCTGGGGGACTTCAATGCAAGAGTCGGGCGAGACTTTGACCTGTGGCCAGGGACCATTGGAAAAGACGGGGTTGGAAACAGCAACTCAAACGGCATCCTGCTTCTCACCAAATGGGCAAAACACAACCTTGTCATCACCAACATGCTCTTCCGCCAGAAAAAACAAGTTCAAGACATCATGGAAGCACCCCCGATCAAAGCATTGGTACCTCTTAGACTATGTAATCACACGTGCCAGAGACCGCCGTGAGGTGCTCCTCACAAGAGCCGTGACAGGTGCTGACGGCTCATAGAAAAATGTGGGTGACCGAGAAAATCCCAGCAGATTTCAAGGATGCCACCATCATCACCCTCTTCAAAAAAGGGGAAAGAACAGACTGTGGAAACTATCGAGGTATCTCCCTTCTAACCTCAGCTGGGAAAATCCTCGCAAGAATCCTTGCAAACTGTCTTCTTCCCCTCTCAGAAGACATCCTCCCAGAATCCCAGAACGGCTTCCGCCCCTCCAGAGGAACCGTGGACATGATTTTCACTGCACGACAGCTCCAAGAAAAATGCAGAGAACAAAATCAACCTCTGTACATGGCATTCATCGACCTTGCAAAGGCATTTGACACAGTGAATCGCAGCGCTCTCTGGATCTTCCTCCAAAAAAATGGGTGCCCAAACAAATTTGTGAGCATCCTGCGGCTCCTCCATGATGACATGATGGCAACAGTTTTGGACAGCAGTGGCTCCCAAAGTGACCCATTTAAGGTGGAATCTGGTGTCAAACAGGGATGTGTTATTGCCCCAACTCTATTCTCCATCTTCATCGCTATGATACTTCACATTGTTGATGGGAAGCTTCCCACCGGAGTGGAAATCATCTATCAGACAGATGGCAAGCTGTTTAACCTCAGCAGACTGAAAGCCAAAACCAAGGTTACAACAACATCTGTTATAGAACTCCAGTATGCTGATGACAACGTCGTCTGTGCGCATTCAGGAGAAGATCTACAAGCCACTCTAAACACCTTTGCAGAAGCATACGAGAAGCTTGGCTTGTCATTGAACATTGAGAAAACCAAAGTGCTTTTCCAGCAGGCACCAGCCAACCCCTCTCCAATGCCAGAGATACAGCTTAATGGTGTAGCATTAGAAAATGTTGATCATTTCCGCTACCTTGGCAGTCACTTCTCCACCAAAGTCAACATCGACACCGAAATACAACACCGCCTGAGCTCTGCAAGCGCAGCATTTTCCAGAATGAAGCAGAGAGTGTTTGAGGACCGGGACATCCGTAGGGATACCAAGGTGCTTGTTTATAAAGCTATTGTCCTCCCAACCCTGCTCTATGCCTGCGAAACGTGGACAGTCTACAGACGTCACATGCAGCTCCTGGAACGATTCCATCAGTGCTGCCTTCGGAAAATCCTGCACATCTCTTGGGAAGACAAGCGGACAAACGTCAGCGTGCTGGAAGAAGCAAAGACCACCAGCATTGAAGCGATGGTCCTCCGCCACCAACTCCGCTGGACCGGCCATGTTGTCTGGATGCCCGACCACCGTCTCCCAAAGCAGCTGCTCTACTCTGAACTCAAGAACGGAAAATGGAATGTTGGAGGACAGGAAAAGAGATTTAAAGATGGGCTCAAAGCCAGCCTTAAAAGCTCTGGCATAGACACTGAGAACTGGGAAGCCCTGGCCCTTGAGCGCTCCAGCTGGAGGTCAGCTGTGACCAGCAGTGCTGCAGAATTTGAGGAGGCACGAGTGGAGGGTGAAAAAGAGAAACGTGCCAAGAGGAAGGCGCATCAAGCCAACCCCGGCCAAGACCGCCTTCCACCTGGAAACCAATGCCCTCACTGCGGAAGAAGATGCAGAGCAAGAATAGGGCTCCACAGCCACATACGGACCCACAAGAATATTGGAAGACAATCATCCTCGGAAAGCGAGGGATCGCCTAAGTAAGTAAATAAGCAATAGACAAGCAACTCCAGCACAGGATTGAGATGGACAGTACTGGTTTTGAAGTTGAATAGCACTTTTGGAATTCCAATCAACATAATTAGGTCCTAATAAACTTGAAAACAAGATATGCTGCCACTAAGCACTTTCTTTTAGGAGTTTAACTGTAAGGTTCTTCTGTCCAGTGCATCTCCAAAAATCAGTGGCATGGTGGAAGGACATGCAGCCACTGATGGGTTCTGAGGGCACATTTACACTGTAGAAATAATGGCACTTTGACTGCCATGGCTAAATGCTATGGATTCTTGGAATTTGTAGTTTGGTGAGGTACCCAAACTATTTGGCATAGAAAGGTCGTGATCTAATAAAACTATGTCTATTGCTAAAACAATGTTTCTATAGCATTGAACCAAGGTGGTTAAAGTGGTGACAAACTGCATTCATTATGTAGTATATGTAACCTAAGAGGGAATTGCTTACACCAGAATTTTATAAGCTCATCTTTTCATATGGCTTTCCCAATTCCCATATATTATCTGTTTATCCTGTCATCCTTTGATTTACTGAGAATGTTACTTCACACACACATGGTCTCACATGAATGAGACTGTTGAAGTCTTGAACCTTCAGATGTCTGAACTGGATTGGACAAGATGTTGCTCTAAAAATGTTATTGGGCTGACACTATGATCCTCCCTCATCACTAGCTATATTGGTTGTGTTATCCACAGTAGCCCAATGTGGATAGAACACTATTATTTTATTGTTTCATATTTTGATCAAGCTCTGAGCTGAAGCAATGTGAATAAAGCAGCTCACTCATGACTTCCAAATATTTCAGCAGAAACAGTCTGGCAAGGATTCACATCTGAGAAACTGGCTGTTTGGTTTTTTTAAAAGTTACTGCTCTTTTTAGGGCCCTTCCATACAGCCCTATATCCCAGAATATCAAAACAGAAAATCCCACATTATCTGAGTGTGGGCTCAGATAACCCAGTTCAAAGCAGATATTGTGGGATTCTCTGCCATGATATTCTGGGATATAGGGCTGCGTGGAAGGGCCCTTAAAGTTCATCGCCTTGTCCAGTCCTTGGATATGATTGTGCACCAGTTATTTAATTAAACATACTTAGTTAATGTAGCTAAGTAGATGATAGTTCAGTATACTTAACTAAGCAACCTGTTCTTGCCTGACCTACTCCTTTCAATCTAATACAAGCATCATTTACACATGCTTCAATTGCTAGCAAAATTTGTTTCCTTTTCCCCATGTGGATGATGCTCAGTAAAGTATGTAGGTTGGACTGAGAAGGCAATGGGGTCACTACAATGACTTAATAGCAGTCATGGATACATAACATTTATTTGTTCCATTTTCGCAATTGCTCTTTTAAGTATAAAATAAGTGGCTGATATAGAATACAGGTCACTGTTTTTTTTGTTTTGTTTTTTTCTTTTCTTCTTTTTACAAAAAAACAAACCCAAACCCATCACACATGAGTATGTTTTTCTCTGTTTTGCTGATGCTACTAAAGAAGAAACAGGACTTCCCAGTCTCTGCGAAGTGGAGGCTGGGAAGGAAATTTGCCTCCTCCCATGGAGAAGAGGCTGGAAAATAGATCCGGCCGGATCTATTTTCCAGGGGGGGAGGAGCTACAAAGCAGCTTCTGCCCCCTCTTGCTTCATTCTGAAGAAGACTTCAAAGGGAGAGCAGCTTCGCCATGAGGTCTGTGAGGGTAGGGGGGGAGGAGGGATGGAGGACCGAAGGCAGCTGACTGCTTGGGATGTCCTGCATCCCTCCTTCCCTGCCCAGGATGGGGCAGGCAGAGGGGATTTTTTTCCCCTGTAAAGTTTTAAGTTTGGGGGGTCTTTCATTGGAGGGATGGCTGGTTCCCCGCTTCCCTCTCCCCCCTCTCTGCCCCATCCAGTTGGGCCTTCGGGTGGGCTGCTCGAGCTGGCTCGGTGCGGGGTGTATTGGGTGCCGCCGCGTCATCCTGCCAGCTCCATCTTCGGCGGCAGTTGCCGGAGGCCCCCAAACGGTTTGGTGTGTCAGGGCGGGCCGCGGTGCGGGTGCGCGCATTGCGGTGCGGCTGGGGCCTGCTGAGCCCCTCGTGGTTGAGGAGGCGGAAGGCAGGCTGGCTCCAGTGGCCGTTTTCAGTAGTGGATCTTCACGTATTTGATAAAATAAAATGGATGAATAAGTAAAAATTGAATGGGGGCGCGTGGCTAGACCGCATGATGGCGGCCAGCATGAGGTTTGGTGAACAGCCTCGTGGTGTGGGCTGTGCAGTGCCATTTTGTAGGCGGGGACAGCCACCGCCATTTTTTGTCGCTATTAAAAAAAAGAAAAAGAAAAAGAAAAGAAGAGCAATATTCATGGTATACTTTTACTATCAGGTACTTCCAAATATTATTATCACAGCACATCAAGTTATTACAACTCATATTTCTTCAAATAATAATAATAATAAAAATAAAAAAGAGAATAAAATAATAATAATAATAATAATAATAATAATAATAATAAAATTAAAAAAAGAAAAAAGGAAGAAAATGACAATATCAAAACTATATATATATATTAGGCCTGGGTAACAACGGAAAAATTTGTTTCTAAAATCGATTCGTTTTGGGGGGGGGGTTGCGTTTCGATATTTAAAAGAATTCCGAAATTTTTCTTTTAAAAAGTTCGATATTTACGAAATTTCATAAATGTAAAAAAAATTACGAAACATTAACGAAACAAATACGAAACAATAACGAATCGATTCGTTAATGGCGGACGCGACCGCGCAATATGCTAAAAAACCTCCAAATGGGACAGGGAGAACTTCTGAAGCTTCCCTCTGTTGTTGACTTTGGTGTGATATTATAATTTTTTTCCACTAATTAAACAAAAAACAACTATAAAACTTGCCCCAGACATGTGGAAATAATAACGAAACGACCTCAAACCGATAACGAAACGAATACATAACGAATCCGAAGCATTTACGAAACGAATTTAAAAATTCGTTTCGTTTTTAAGTTGCTCCAGAATGGTTCATTATCGCTTTGTTATAAAAAAATAACGAATTTTTAACGAATTATGAATTAACGAAACGAAACCGCCCAGCCCTAATATATATATATATATATATATATATATATATAATAACATAAAATAATGAGGACTTATATTAAGCACGTGATCCTGGTGGGATATATGGAATATTGATATGTGTGATATGTACACAGATTTAATAGACATATTTGATGCTAATAATAATGATCACTATAATAGCAATAAAATACAAGGGTTTACAGATGGATACAACTTAGCTATAACTTTAGCCTGTACATTTAAGCACCATTAGCTGACCAAAGGAGCAAGAGGCCCTTCCCTTATAAGCTTGTAAACAGGGATGGGTTGGCTATCTGCCAGTGGTGATTTGAATGCAAGATGCCTCCTGGTTGACAGGGGGTTAGAGAGATGGCCCAGGAGGTCTCTTCCAACTCTTTGTTCACATAATCCTACGATGCTGATGCAACTAAGTTATAATCAGTACCACCGTACAATAGATATAGGGATACGAGTTAGGTGGGCACTTAATGTATAGCAATAAGGTAAACACGCAAGACATAGCACCATTAAATTCGCTAAGCCAACAACTATCTAATGGTTTACCTCTCATTCCTTACAGCTCCACACCAAGGAAAAATGTGGGGGGTCCCAAGGGCAAAGGGCCTGCTAAAAGAATGCCAACCAAACGCCCGCTCCCTCCCACCAATGGATCATCAGAAGAGGATGAAGTGACCACTGAGACATTGAATGTGCTCCTTGCTCGTGTCAATGCTCTGGAGAAAGGAAAAGGAGCAGCTGCTCCATCCCCCACCCAAAGGCCGGTTCGCTTAGCCAGCAAGGCTCTAATGCTCAAATCTCTTTCCTCTCGAATCACAGCTCTAGAGGCGGCCAAAAACGTGGGCGGTGGCGAGGAGCAGACCCCAGTTGCAGATCAAGTGGCCAGCCAGTCGGCAACATAAGTGCCAGCTCCAGCATCATCAGGTTCCCAGCCGATTCCCCTTCAACCAGGAAACGTTAACCCCAGCCAAGGTAACTTAGATACAATTATTTGGCCATGGGGGCGCTTGGGCCCACAAGGGGAGTCACCTTGCCCGATGGCAGCCATTACACAAAATGCTACAGACACCACGTTTGTGACTGTGAGTCAATCAACCCCTGTCACACCTGCCACAACTCAACACTTACAGGGGGCCTCTGGGGGGCTTCACAGCCATTGGAGGCCACCAACAATGTAGTTGCGGGAGCCACATCTGCCGATGGGGCTCACCAGTTCTGGGGCACTGCAAGTTGGCCTTTACCAGCTCTAGGTCGCATGGCGACCACATCACTAGGGTCGCATTTGGCGCAAAAAACTATAGAGAAAATCTTAAAGAACGAATATGTTGAAATATTCACACTCTACTATAGAGAACTTGATAAAAAGGAAAGGGACGATTTGGATGAAGAAGAAAAGGAAAAAATTAAAAAATGCAGAGTTGATCAAAATTGGGCAAACTGGTTTACATGCTTTCTTATATATGCGGGAGTGCTGTCAGAGGCTTACCCTGTTAGAGTGCACTCGCTGTTTCAATACTTAAATATCATTTACACAACTTATGTTAATTTTACGGGCAATGCCTGGGTGCTTTACGATAAGCGTTTTCGCTTTGATGCAGCCCGTTACCCCACACTCGGCTGGGATCTGATTGACGACCAGCTGTGGATGGAGGTAATGACGCCGGCACGGGCAGTCTATGGTGACAAGGCAGACAGCGGCCATACAGTCCAAAACTTTAAATCAAGACAGGCCTTTCGCCAGCCACAGCAGCAACAACAACAACAACAACAACAACAACAACAACAACAACAATAATTACATCAACAGCGGGCAATCTGTTGGGAATATGCAGCACAGGGGCTATGTTCCAAAAAAGGCTACAGATTCCAACACTATTGTTCCATTTGCAATGGCTCCCATCCCACAAGAAATTGTAACAAAGTCAAAAGCTTTAAGCCCATTCAAAACCCAAAGAAAACCTCAAGACAGCCCCCTTTTTCCAAAGGGCCCCAGTCCAGTTAAACTGCAGGAACTCGAAATTTGGCTACACACATACCCTGACAGAACAGCGGCCAGCTATTTACATAGCGGTTTCAGAAAGGGTTTTCGCATTCCGGCTGAAGGTCCCAGGGTCCCGTTTACAGCACCTAATCTAAAATCTATTATAGGCATGGAGAAGATAATTCAGGATAAGATCAACAAAGAGGTCCAGGAGGACAGGGTTTTAGACCCATTTCTTAATCCACTAACCCCCTCCCTCAGAGTGTCACCATTGGGTTTAGTACCCAAGAAAAACCCTGGCGAATTTCGCCACATTCATCACCTCTTCTACCCACGAGGAGGGTTAGTGAACGATGCGATCCTGGGCGACTTTTGTACAGTTCACTATACTTCATTTGACACGGCAATTCAAAAGGTGCGTGCACGGGGCCTTGGGGCTGAACTGGCGAAATGCGACATTAAATCGGCTTTTCGCATCCTGCCAGTGCACCCTTTAGATTTTGAGTTGTTAGGTTTCCAGTTTGAAGGAAAATTTTACTTGGATCAGGCACTGCCCTTGGGATGTTCTGTATCCTGTTCCGTGTTTGAAACATTTAGTACCTTTTTAGAATGGGCGTTAAGAGTGATACAGGCTTAAACGGTGTGGTACATTATCTTGATGACTTTCTATTCATGGGCAGACAAGCTTCAGGAGAATGTGGATTTTTGCTTAACTCCTTCCAACGGTTAATGGAACAGCTAGGAGTGCCCCTAGCGGAAGAAAAAACAGAGGGTCCAGCTACCAATATGACATTTTTAGGGATACAGATCGATACTCTGCAGCAATATTCCAGGTTACCACAGGAAAAGATATCCAATCTCATTGATAGAATTCACACATTCCTAACTAAAACCAAGACGACCATGAGAAATATGCAGGAGCTGATAGGTCATTTAAATTTTGCATGTAAGGTAGTTGCCCCTGGTAGAGCATTCTTACGAACGTTATGTGCCTTACCGCACCATCACATTAGGATCACACAACCTATTAGGGCAGATCTTGGTATATGGCTTCAATTCCGACTTTAATGGCATATCTTTCTGGAGGCAGGAATTACTGCTGCGAGATGCGCTTCAGGTGGTGTCTGACGCAGCTGGAGCAGTGGGCTTTGGCGTTTACTTCAATGGGAGGTGGTGCGCAGAGACATGGCCAACACATTGGCACACTATGGGGATAACAACAGATCTTACCTTCCTAGAGTTCTTTCCCATTTTGGTAGCCATCACAATATGGGCTAAGGAGTTTGCCAATTCTTTGGTACACTTTTGGTGTGACAACGCTGCCACGGTGCAGGTGATCAACTCACTCACATCAAAATCCAAAAGGGTGATGGAGGCGGTGAGATACTTTACCTTACATTGCTTACAACATAACATTCTTTTTTGGGCCTTTCACATTGTGGGAATAGAGAATACTATAGCTGATTCTCTGTCCTGCATGCAGATGGTTTGCTTCAGAAAGCTCGCCCCCAACTCGGATCTCCTGTCACATCGTATGCCCACCCATCTCTGGAGAATTGGAGTGAAGAGTTAGTTAGGGGCATGAAGCTAGGCCTGGCTCCTACATCTTGAAGATCCTACATCAAGGCTGTTCAGGAATTTCTCGAATTCCATCAGATTTACGTCTTAAGCACCGACATGCCTGTCCCTTACGATCAGGTAGCCCAGTTTGCCATTTACCTACACAGGAGAGGTCTGGCCCCACAATCCATTCAGTCTAAATTAGCAGCACTCGCTTTTTGGTTAAAGGCGCAGGGCTTTCTAGATCCCACCGTTGATTTTCGAATCCGCAAGTGGTTGGGTGGTTTGTCACAGGAGCGAGGCAACCCTCACGATCAGCGTGAGCCATTAACACCGGCAATTTTAAAGGGTCTGAGTGAGACCTGGTCCCAGTTATTCACAACCCGGTATGAAGCCATTTTATTCCATGCAGCAGCCTTGACAGCCTTCTTTGGAGCGCTTAGAGTTAGCGAATTAGTGGTAGGATCCAAGGCAGACAATTCCCAGTGAGCGCTTTTGCTTGCTGATCTAAATTTAAAGAACAATGAATTAATATTGACCATAAGATCATCAAAGACCGATCAAAAGGCCAGAGGGGCTTCAATCAGATTAAAAAGGTGTGAACAAACGGAACTGTGCCCTGTCACAGCCATGGCCTTAGATATAGAGATGCGAGGACAGGTGCCAGGCCCATTATTCTGCCATCAATCAGGAACACCATTGACAAAATACAAATTTTGGGCAATAACTTCTCGAGCCCTCAAGCTGCTTAATATACACGAGCATAAATTTGGCACACATTCATTTAGGATTGGAGCCACATCCACGGCAGCAGCCTTAGGATATGAGGAACAACAGATAAAAAATTGGGGAGGTGGAAATCAAGAGCCTATCACTCATACGTTCATCTTGTTCAGTTGTAGTTACATGCCTTTTCATTTCAGATGCTGGGCAGCTGACACATAGGAAGCGAGTACTGATCTGTGGCCACAGCTACGTGCATTGGGCGGAATGTCAGGCTCGAAAAGGACACTATGGTCAGCACCTTGGTCTGGGTTCAGTGGCTGTTATTGATTGGAGGGGCCGAAGAGGCCTGCGTTGGGATGGATTGATCCCGTTGCTGTTTGATTCTTCTGTGATCGGATGCCTAGACGTACTAGTCATCCATCTTGGTGGAAACGATTTGGGACTGCTAAAAGACAGGGCCCTTTTTCTCCAAGCGGTGGCTAACATGAGAAAATTTTTTGGATCAATGGCCCCAGACACACGTGGTGTGGTCTGAAGTGATCCCACGCTTAAATAGGCCCGGTGTGGGCGAGGCAAGAAAAATCGATGGGGCCCGAAAGAGGGTCAATCTCGCAATGCGCATAGTTCTAGGTGATGGTTTGGGTTCTTACATTCAGCATCCGGATATTGTGCACACCAGGCCAGAATTGTACTGACAGGATGGGGTTCATCTTTCTGAATTGGGCAATTCACTATTCTTGGCTAATTTGCAATTAGGTATTAGACAAGTTTTAGGAGTTTTGGTGGGGGATAGGGGCTAAGTAGACCCTTGCCCCTAATCTGTGGCGGAATTAGAAGACAATCACATCTGTTTGCGTACACCCAATTCATCCTTGTATAGGTCAAGTGTGGAAACCCTCATCGGTGGGTCTTGGACACAGATGAGGGTGTACACAAATGGCCTGAAATGGGAGACCCTGACCTCAATTCCTTGGTGGAAGGATAGTCCAGTGTGTTTCTCTGCAAAGGTCATCCTGGTTACTTTACCCAGAGACCTGGTGTTTTCGCCCATTATCAGCCGAGGGGCAGGAACGCTACCTAGGCTTTAGCCTTCACCACATTATGGTTTCATTTAGCTCAACAAAGGTTCATGTTGGTAAGTTTAAATAGGTAACATTAATAAAGTTGCCCTTAGTTTACTCCATACCTGTGTCTGTGTCTCTTCTTCCGGGGGTTGGAAGGCAATGGTACTGGTCCTTTTTCAGAGAGAAAAAATCTCGCAGAGAAATCTTTTCTACAGGTTGCCTTGATAGGTTGAAGTACTCATTACACTATTTAACAAAATTTTAAGAGTTTTTAAGAGCTTATCATGTAAATGTATTTGATGTATTATGTTATGGTTATTTAAGTTAATATATATATATATATATATATATATATATATATATATATGATATTGCTTTATCCATTGTTTTGTTTTTTATTTGCTGTTTTCAGCATTGAATGTTTGCCACTCTGTTATTTTCACTGAAAAGCACCCTGAGACCCCTTGGGGAGAGAGGGTGAATTATAAATAAATTATTATTATTATTTGAAACATAACAAGATTAGTACACAGAAACAAGGTCACTCTTCTGGCTGTTGTATTGGATCACACACTGGACACTTCCCAAGTGTCTAGGACTGTGTGATGTATTGGCGAATAATGCATGCAGATCGCAATAGGGTGGCCTTTTGCAGCTAACCGATGGTAATTTTGTCAGCGCTGATTGTGTTTAAGTGCAGGCCAAGGTCTTTAGGCACTGCACCCAGTGTGCCGATCACCACTGGGACCATCTTGACTGGCTTGTGCCAGAGTCTTTGCAGTTCGATCTTTAAATCCTCATATCGTGTCAATTTTTCCAGTTGTTTCTCTTCAATCCTGCTGTCACCTGGGATTGCAACATCGACGATCCATACTTTGTTTTTTAACATGATCATGAGGTCAGGAGTATTGTGCTCCAAAACTCTGTCAGTCTGAATTCAGAAGTCCCAGAGTAGTTTGACATGTTCATGGTCTGTAACTTTTTCAGGCTTGTGATCCCACCAGTTTTTTTTTTTTTGGAACTTGTGTATTTGTGACACAAGTTCCAATGAATAATCTGAGCAATGGAATTTTGCCTCTGCTTGTAGTCTGTCTGTGTGATCTTCTTGCAGCAGCTGAGGATGTGAGCTATTGTTTCATCTGCTTCCTTGTAAAGTCTCCACTTGGGATCTGTTGTCGACTTTTCAATTTTGGCTTTGATGGCATTTGTTCTAATGGCTTGTTCTTGGGCTGGCAGAATCAGGCCCTTGGTCTCCTTTTTCAAAGTTCCATTTGTGAGTCACATCCATGTTTTTTCTTTGTCAATTTTGTTCTCATGTTTTTTCCAGGAACAGTCCACGGAGAGCTTTCTTTTGTATTATTATTATTATTATTATTATTATTATTATTGAGTCATCCAAAGTTTAAAATGATTTTGAAGGCATACAATAAGAACAATTCTTATTAACTTGACTATCAGTCAAAAGCAGGGCCGCAAGTTTATGTTGGTTAAAATTGTGAAAATTGTCCTTTTAAATATTCTATTTTTCTTTCATGTTGTTGTTTTTTGCACTACAAATAAGATATGTGCAGTGTGCATAGGAATTTGTTCATTTTTTTTAAAAAAAACCCTGTAGTAAGCTCTCCCCCCCTCCCGCCCCCAACAGTTTGAGGGACCGTGTATTGACCCTCTGTTTAAAAAGTTTGAGGACCCCTGCTGTGAACTGTATGGAAGCACTTTCTATGAGTGGAACATAGAAAATGTTGTAGTCAGATTTTTATGTTTACCTTTCCAACTGCCCCATTTAGATGCATTTTGGTTAGGCTGCAAGAGCAGTCATGAGAGTGAAGACACAGAGAGAACTTTTTGTGCATACTGAAATCTAGGTCAAACATAATACAAAGAGAAGCTTTGTGATAATTTGGTCATTTAGGACCTTTTACAGGTGAAAAATGAAAGAATTCTAAAGGGCTTTTCTAATCTACTCTTTGAAACGTTGAATGAATAAAACAAAACCTAACTATATTTATCTGTTGAGAGAAAATCAAGTAGAAGGGATATAAAGATAATATTTAAAGGTTTCCTGGGGAGAATATAAAAATGGAATATAAAATCATAAATATGCTAGTTCAGTAAATTAATGGTTGGAGAGTATTATATTACTCTGGATGAAACTTAACAGTTTTAGAGCTGTGACCTCTAAAGTTATTTGTGGGAGACTCTCAGATCTTCTTAGCTGCTACAATGAATTGTGAGTTTGAATTCATTCCATCTATTTGCTAGCATAAAAAGCAAATGTTAAGAAATCTAGTTGCTTCATCAAGCATGCTTGCTACTGAACCTTAAAATTTCTCATTATAAAATCCAGTAACTAGAAAAAATCTTTTACTTTGAGATGACATAAAATGTGATTGTATGGATAGAAACACACCATAGGGAGAAAATAGTCCTCATTTAATATGATATAAAAGATTTTAGTATAGAGATAAAATGCTATGTTCTGAACAAATACTAATTGCCAGTACTATCGATGTATTCTGTGTATTTAGTTATATAATTGCTATATTTATATTCAAATGTAAATAAATTTGAATGAAGCTAAAATGGTTTTCAAATGAAAAGATTGGATGCAATTGTGAATCTGATTAGGATGATGGAAGGAGAATATTGCTGTCTGAAAGGTCTTTAGAAACACACATATGTGTATATTCTGAAGATAACATTGAATGCAATCTTTAGGCTGAGAAGTATGTGTAGAACTGCCTTGGTCTCCTTAATGGATAATCTGCATAGGAAACTGGACAGGGAGAGTATATCCTTGTTGGTTCTCTTAGACCTCTCAGCGGCCTTGAATACTGTGAACCACGGTATCCATCTGAAATGCCTCACTGTAATGGGCCTTGGAGGCACTGTTTTGCAGTGGCTCCAGTCCTTCTTAGAGGGTCGATCTCAGAAGGTGTTACTGGAGGACACCTGCTTGGCTCTGCAGCCATTGACTTTTGGAGTCCTGCAAGGCTCAGTACTGTTCTCCATGTAGTTTAACATATACATGAAGCTGCTAGGAGAGATCATCCAGAGTTCTGGAGTTCAATGCATCTGTAAGCACATGACGTCCAACTCTACTACTCCTTTTCACTTGCATCTAAGGAGGCTGTTAAGGTCCTGAACCAGTAAATGAACGCAGTGATGGTCTGGATGAGGATGAACAAATTGAAATTGAATCCAGACTAGATAGAGGTACTCCTGGTCAGTCGTAAGGCTGAACAGGATATAGGATTACAGCCTGTGTTGGGTGGAGTTAAATTCTTCCAAAGACACAGGTTTGCAGCTTGCAAGTAATCCTGGATTCAGCATTGAGCCTGGAATCCCAGGTTTCAGCAGTGGCTAGGGAAGCTTTTCCACAATTAAAACTTATGCTCCATACCTTGCATCCATACCTTGGGAAGTCAGACTTGGCCATGGTGCCCTATGCTCTTGATATCCATAGACTACTGCAATTAGCTTTACGTGTGGTTGCCTTTGAAGATAGCCTAGAAGCTTCAATTAGTCCAGTGGGCAGGAGCCAGATTTCTAACAGGAGTGGCATACAGGGTGCATACAACTCCCCATTGTGTCAGCTTCACTGGCTGCTGATTTGCTACCAAACACAATTTAAAGTGCTGGTCTTGGCCTATAAAGCCCTGAACAGTCCTCTCCAACTTTTCTGTCTGAATATATCTCCTCATATGAGCCTACTAGATCATCTGGGGAGGCTCTGCCCTTAGTCCCACCCTATTCGCAAGTGCAATTGGTGGGGAGAGAGACAGAGCCTTCTCAATGGTGGCCCCTTGAATGTGAAACTCCCTCCCCAGTGACATCAGGCAGGCCTCATCCCTGCTAGTTTTTAGAAAAAAAGTTAAAAACATGACTACGGGCTTTGACGTGGTTTTAATATGGATTATGAACAAGGATCTTGGATGAATCAAACTGTGCACTTTATAAGTTTTAATCTGTTTACTGTTTTAATGTGTTTATTGACTAATTATTAACTGTTTTAATGGAGGAAGTATCTTATTGTTTTTACTGTTGATTTTACGGGTATTGAATTGTACCAGAGCTGTAAGTCACTTAAGTCCCCTGAGGAGGAGAAAGCTGGGATATAAATGAAGTAAATAAATAAACGGCATTAAGTAATGTTGGTAGAACAGTGTATATTTACTCTTTCCATCTTTGGAATCACTGATTAATCATGTGTTATATATTATATGTTGACACCTATCTACCTCTCTTCATCATATGTTTCTCAGCCTCAGTTGGTGCTCATTCTCATTAATGTTCTTGTATACTACTGTCTCTTTTAAAAACAAAAAGAGGTTACTAGTGAATGTACATTAAGTGTGGTAACTGTATGCTAGGCCAGTACTGAGAACATGATGTGGCTTGGTACTATTAAAAGTGAGGAGTGAACATTAGATGAAAAGTTGTTTGGTACTTTTATTTCAAATATGGTGACAATTTACAGAATAGTTGTTCAGCATAAATATCACTTGGGTATATTTATGCTTGACCGACAGTCCTATCAGATATCCTCACAGATATCTGGAATAGGGAAATGTCCTGGATAACGAACTCAATTGACCCTAAGCATCTCTCCCTATGGGTTGGAGCCAAGCATCCCCTTCCACAGTGTTTTAGGAAATTGGTGGTAATGAAATGAGTGGGATGGAGGTTAGATCATCAATAGTGGAAACTTGGAGCCAGTATTAACAAGCATGGTTAGAATACATGGGAAAGCCTATGTTGTGGTGTTGGCACTAGTAGATAAATTATCCTTCTTTGCTACCATTGTGTCTGCATAATGTCGTCCAACATAGTGGGGATGATTCTTTAATACTGCTGCCCAGAAAAGACCCCTTATTACCCAAAAGCTCACTGTGAGAACTTGCAAGGCACTTTATTGTCCTGCAATATTGGATACACTTTGTACAGGGTAAGGATCATGTATTTCTCCCATGTCCTTCTTAAAAGCTGCCAGATGAGAACTAAGTGGGTAAGGGGAGAAGTTAATTAATCACAGTGGCATTCTGTGTAAAAGAGCCCGTGGTGAGCACACTATAAAAAAATACACGAAAGTTATCCAGAGTTTGGTGGTTTGGGCTCAACATGCTGATGATACTCAGGTCTATTTTTCCTTTCCATCTAATTCCAAGGAAGCTGTTTGTTCAAGTAGTGTCTCCTGACAATTATGCACTGAACAAAGGGGAATTATTGAATTTTAATCCAGACAAGATAGAAATGTCCTCAGTTAGTTGAAAGTCAGATCAGAGAATAGGATTTAGCTTGTGCTGAGTGGAGTTTCACTTACACTCCCCCTCGATGGACTGTCACCTTGTCGTGGTGAGGGGGCTTGCGCGTTCCGATGAACCTGTAGGCACAACAACTGGAGTCATGCACTCCCAGGAGTGGCCGCGGGGGAGGTTCCAGACGAAGCACAGTCCGAAGACCCAAAGACCTCAACGGGGGAGCAGGCGGAGGATAACATGGTACATGTTACAACGGCTGCGAAGGCGGAAGAAGGCTGCAACAGACTGAGAAGCCACGGTCATTGTGTTAAACTACATCACCAGTGGAACCTCACTCTGTGAAGTCTGTGTGTTGATCAGTTGTGCACTGACCTCCACACATTAAAAAAACCCACGCACAGGCGTCTTCCAAAGAAAATAAAAACAAACCAACCAAAGTCCCATGGCGATCAGCGAGTGGTGACGGGGGCAGGACTGTGAAATCTGGAAGCCCCTAGTCACAGACTGGCACATGGGGGGTGGGTACAGACTCAGTCATTCTACCTCAAGGTCCGAGGCAGTTGAGTAGTTCGGCAGCTGTATCCGCAACTGAGCAGCACTTTTGAGGACCCACTCTGCTCACCCCACATGGGGAGGGGGCTAGAAAAGGTGCCCTAAACATAGTCTGCCTCACTTATCCCTGACTGGACTGCCGCGTCCAGTGGGGTCACCACCCTGCGGCCAAAAAAGGAAAATGAACTTCGGTAAGTGGAACGTACGGACTCTGATGGACAACAGTGGGAGTGAACGCCCCAAACGCAGAACTGCCATCATTGCAAGGGAGCTGGGACGCTTCAACATCGACATAGCAGCCCTTCAGGAGACCCGGAGAGCAGGAGAGGGACAGCTGAAGGAAGAAAAAGGAGGCTACACCTTCTTCTGGAAGGGACTGCCCGAAAAAGACCAAAGAATGCACGGAGTTGGCATCGCCATCAGAAATGATCTGATGAAACATCTATCCGAAGCACCCACTGGCATCAACGAACGACTCTCAACCCTCCGAATCGATCTTGCCAAAAACCAACGGGCAACCATCGTAAGTGCCTATGCACCAACACTAGATGCTGATGAAGACATCAAGGAGAAATTCTACTGTCAGCTGGACACTGTCCTATCGGGGATACCTAAGGAGGACAAAATCATCCTCCTGGGGGACTTTAATGCAAGAGTCGGGCGAGACTTCAACCTGTGGCCAGGGACCATAGGAAAAGACTGGGTTGGAAACAGCAACTCAAATAGCATCCTGCTTCTCACCAAATGTGCGGAGCACAATCTTGTCATCACCAACACGCTCTTCTGCCAGAAAAACAAGCGCAAGACATCATGGAAGCACCCCTGGTCAAAGCATTGGCACCTCTTAGACTATGTAATCACACACGCCAGAGACCGCCGTGACGTTCTCCTCACAAGAGCCATGACAGGTGCTGATGACTGCTGGACTGACCACAGGCTAATTCGATCAATGATGGCTATCAAGATCGCTCCCAAGCGCAGACTCCAAGGAAGGAAGACAAGGCGCAAAATGAACACCCAAGCCCTTCAGGAGCCCTCCAGACGAGCCCATCTCCAAACAGCACTCAAGGACCATCTACCCACAGTACACCCCGAAAATGTTGAGGAACATTGGAACAAACTGAAGACCTCCATCATCCAAGCCTGCGAAGAAACTATTGGATACCAAGCCAAGAAACATCAAGACTGGTTTGATGAAAATGACATCGAGATCCAACAGCTAATTTACAAGAAAAGGAAAGCCTTCCAAGCATGGCAGAGAGACATCAACTGTGCTGCTAAGAAAAAGATCTATGCCAGTGCAAAAGCTGAGGTCCAAAGAAGGACAAGAGAACTCAAGAACATCTGGTGGACTAAGAAGGCCGAAGAAATCCAACACCTGGCAGATACCCATAATGCTCAGGGATTTTTCAAAGCCACAAAGGTAATCTACGGACCAAGAAACCATGGCATACAGCCTCTACGCTCATCAGATGGAACCAAACTCCTGAAGGACCAAAACTCAATTGCACTACGTTGGAAAGAACACTACCAAAGCCTCCTTAACCGCAGCTCCAATGTGGCCGAAGAGGTCCTCTCACAAATCCCACGACAACAAAACAGGGATGAGCTTGCAGCACTGCCTAGTTTGGAAGAAGTCAGCAATGCCATCAGCCAACAAAAGAATAACAAAGCCAGTGGACCAGATGGGATCCCTGCTGAAATCTTTAAAGAGGGAGGACCTGAGCTGACACACCAACTCCACCAGCTCATAGAAAAAGTGTGGGTGACCGAGAAAATCCCAGAAGATTTCAAGGACGCCACCATCATCACCCTCTTCAAAAAAGGGGAAAGAACAGACTGCGGAAACTATCGAGGTATCTCCCTTCTAACCTCCGCTGGGAAAATCCTCGCAAGAATCCTTGCAAACCGCCTTCTGCCCCTCTCAGAAGACACCCTCCCAGAATCTCAGAATGGCTTCCGCCCCTCCAGAGGAACAGCGGACATGATCTTCACTGCACGACAGCTCCAAGAAAAATGCAGGGAACAAAACCAACCTCTGTACATGGCATTCATCGACCTTGCAAAGGCATTCGACACAGTGAATCGCAGCGCTCTCTGGACCATCCTCCACAAAATCAGGTGCCCTAACAAATTTGTGAACATCCTGCGGCTCCTCCATGATGACGTGATGGCAACAGTCTTGGACAGCAATGGCTCCCAAAGTGACCCATTTAAAGTGGAATCCGGTGTCAAACAGGGATGTGTTATTGCCCCAACTCTATTCTCCATCTTCATCGCTATGATACTTCACCTTGCTGATGGGAAGCTTCCCACCGGAGTGGAAATAATCTATCGGACAGATGGCAAGCTATTCAACCTCAGCAGACTGAAAGCCAAAACCAAGGTTACAACAACATCTGTTATAGAACTCCAGTATGCTGATGACAATGTCATCTGTGCGCATTCAGAAGAAGATCTACAAGCCACTCTAAACACCTTCGCAGAAGCATATGGGAAGCTTGGCCTGTCACTGAACATTGAGAAAACCAAGGTGCTGTTCCAGCAGTCACCAGCCAATCCCTCTCCAATGCCAGTAATACAGCTTAATGGTGTAACATTAGAAAATGTGGACCATTTCCGCTACCTTGGCAGCCACCTCTCCACCAAAGTCAACATCGACGCCGAAATACAACACCGCCTGAGCTCTGCAAGTGCAGCATTTTCCAAAATGAAGCAGAGAGTGGTTGAGGACCAGGACATCTGTAGGGAGACCAAGGTACTTGTCTACAAAGCTATTGTCCTCCCAACCCTGCTACATGCCTGTGAGACGTGGACTGTCTACAGATGTCACATGCAGCTCCTGGAACGTTTCCATCAGCGCTGCCTCCAGAAAATCCTGCAAATCCCCTGGGAAGACAAGCGGACAAACGTCAGTGTGCTGGAAGAAGCAAAGACCACCAGCATTGAAGCGATGGTCCTCCAACATCAACTCCGCTGGGCCGGCCACGTTGTCCGGATGCCTGACCACCATCTCCCAAAGCAGTTGCTCTACTCCGAACTTAAGAACGGAAAACGGAATGTTGGTGGACAGGAAAAGAGATTTAAAGTTGGGCTCAAAGCCAACCTTAAAAACTCTGGCATAGACACTGAGAACTGGGAAGCCCTGGCCCTTGAGCGCTCCAGCTGGAGGACAGCTGTGACCAGCAGTGCTGCAGAATTTGAGGAGGCACGAGTGGAGGGTGAAAGAGAAAAACATGCCAGGAGGAAGGCGCATCAAGCCAACCCCACCGGGACCGCCTTCCACCTGGAAACCAATGCCCTCACTGCGGAAGATGATGCAGAGCAAGAATAGGGCTCCACAGCCACATACGGACCCACAAGGAAATCCATAATGGAAGACCATCTTACTCATCCAACGAGGGATCGCCTAAGTAAGTAAGTAAGTAAGTAAGTAAGTTCACTTACACTTAAATCTCAGGCTATGGCTTGGGAATGTATCTGGGCTCAACCTCTTAGTCCCAAGTTACAGTGTTGGGCAGGACTGTGTACAGTTAAGACTACTTAGTTAGTTGTGGCAATTCCTAGAAAAGTCATGTTTTTATTACAACCCATTTGAAGTATTATAACAAATTCTATATGGGGCTATATAACGACACAGCCGAGTAGTAGAGAGAAGATTTTAAAATAAATTTATATAAATATATATAAAATAATCCCAACACTGCTCAGCAAAATTATAACTATGACACCTCCACTACAGACTAGCTCACCAAAATATAGAGGGAGTATGGTTGCTGAACCAACTGTCTATATAAAAGCTAGGAACTGGGAACCACTGGAACTGAGAGACTTAAAATGATTCTTCAAAAGATTTCCACTGCCACCATATTAAGAATAAACAGGCTGAGGTATTATTGAGAGGTTGTTCAGTAACACCCTCTGTGTCACTATAAGTTTCTTAAAGGCTGCTGAAAGCTGACTTGAATAATGCTTTGACCACAAAGGTATTACACTGAGGCTGGTATAAGTTGATAAAAATAACAAGAACTTTTCTTGAACAGGCTTGAAATATTCAGGAACAAATGCTGAATGGTTTCAGTAAAAGACTGGCATAAAAACTTGTGGTTGCGTTAGAGTAAAGATCTTAAAAACTTCTGGGTTATAAGTTTTAAAAGTTCCACCACAGAAAATTACTTCAGGAAATGAATATCTGAAAGTAACCCCCAAAGATCCCCCTTAGGAATCTAGCCGAAAACCCTGAACTAGACTTCCTTAGGAAATGGATGGACCACTGATGGGGTTCTGCTCCACACAGTATTCCAGCTATTTACTCAATAACTGTTCTGAATACTACACAAAAGACAGACCCAAACTTCTTCTTCAAAACCCAAACTGCTCTCACTAACATCCACACTTTTTCTCTCTACCCGTTCCAAAAACCAACTGGCAAACTGGGACCTTAAACTTCAATTTTAAAAGGCACTTTTTTTCTTTAGATCATTTAGGCTCCACCCCATCTTTCTAACCAATCCTAGCCTTCTGATTTTCCCTCCTAGACTTGAACACACCCCCTCAAGGCAAAACTAATCTAAGATGGTGTCTCCCTGTCTCCCTTTCCTAAAATGGATGCTGTGGCTTCCCCAGGCCCATTCCCTTCAGCTTTTGCCAACTAGCTAAGGTAAGGGATTCATTACAGGCTACATTTGAAAACTGTTTGAAATTTTCATGAGGTCTTAAATGACGGGGCCAGAATATTGACTGGAACTAGTTTCAGAGAACATGTAACCCTTGCTAAAGCAGCTTCACTTTTTTTTCTTTTTGGACACAACATAAAGGGATAATTATAACCTATTAAACTCTACATGGCTTAGATTCAGATTATCTGAAAGGTCATATAGGAACTCAAGATTTTCTTAGACACAGTCCAGCAGACCCTTCTAGAGACACAATGCACATCAGATAAACATGCAAGGCAAAGCTATGTGGAGAATGCTGATGCTTGGAAGAATGTGACATTTAGAAAGAGAAAGACCAGGCATCATTTTGCAAATCCTTTTGTTGATATGGACATATATAATTGATTCTAAGTTTTCTCATGAGTAACAAATGATGAGGAAATACAAGACCTCAGGGAGGATGAGAGGTTCTTAGATACAACTGATTGGGCTCTTCTAGATCAATGCATGAGGGATGTCTCTGAGGAGGAGGACAGTTAACAAACATGGAATTTGCAGTTACAGAATGAAGCAGAGGCTTTTTCTCCAATTGTAGATGAGGCAGAACAAGAACATACTAGGTGGGTCTTGGACATATCTAACTGGATTGTCCTTGATGAATGGATGGGGGCTGTTTCTGAGGAGGAGGCCAGTTTAGAGCTGCATAATCCAGTTAAAAATGAACAGCAAGAACAGCAACAGGGTTAGTTTTCAGGAGACCTGTAGAACAGCTTACAGCAAAGTGACCCTGTCAATCCTTAAAGGATTTTGGTAGTAGCTGACTTTCTCCTGAAATAACTGGAAGTGGTTATTTGCAAATCTGGCAGGATGTTTCAAGAAATATGCTGCCTCCCTGGGGCAAAAATCCACCAAATAACTCAGCAGCTGACAAGACTCATCAAGCCCATTGTCCCTCCCCCTTTCATGTTACTGCATGAAACTGCAATGATACTGCAAGAAGCTCTTTCATGTTACTGCATGAAACTGCAATGATACTGCAAGAAGCTCTCTGAAAAAAACTGCCTTTACACTAATGCCCAGTATAATAAAATTGAAGCTATCTGAGGCAGGGGGGGGGGGGGGGGACAAACAATCAATCCCACCGCTGCCACCAATATAATAAAATCAAAGGATATCTGGGCAGGGGGGACAAACAATCAATCCCACCACTGCCACCAATATAGCGAAGTTACAGGCTGACCCTATGTTAAATATGTCAATGACCGAATGTTCTTGGTAGTATTAGCCGCCACCACCTCAGAGTTCTTGGCCTGAGGAACCAAAGGGTGTGAATGTGTTATAGGTAAGGGGATGTTTGTGCCCTTGTTCTTCTATGGCTTCCTCACTAGCTGACTGGACTTTAAAATGGTTTGACAACATGAGTTCTGAGGAAATGGATTGACTGAGGCATACACCAGTTAAAAGTTAACTAGAAAGAGTTTATTGAACTTAATATTAACAACAACTCATAGAAATGAGTGGTACATAAGCGTGATTCAGTTGCGGAAACTTGGTTACTTAAAACAAATAGTTCCCCTGACAGAACAGCTTTTAACAACTGTGAGACTCCTTGAACATACTGTTCTATCTTTAGACACAGTATCAGTTGATAACAGACTCCTGTCTGCACAGGGCAATAAGCTCCCCTATACTGTCCCTAGTATAAGGAGACAAATCTTTCTTTTACTGGCCCTAACAACACAGTAAAAATCCCAGCCTCTGTCTCAGCTTATTCCCTCAACTCAAGGCTCACTAAAAGCTCTCCCTTTTCTGTCAGATCCCTGCTCTATCTCTCTTCCTCTCCTCAAAATCACTTCTTTCCCTGTCTGGTGTTAAGAGACTTCTTCCCTCTCTCTGTCAAAAGCTGGCAGCTTATTTTCCCTCTCACAACCGACTCCTCCCCTAATGGCTAGACCCAATCAGGAGTCGGCTTGACTCCTCCTCCTGTCCTGCCTGCCTTCCAAGATGACAGCCACTGTCATGCAGGCTTCGGCCTAGTCGACTGAAAGGTAGAATTCATGACACCCAGAGCATGGGAAATAAGCAAGATTAACTGGAACTCAGAGTAAAACAAAACAGTTATGATGTTATAGGCATAACTGAAACCTGGTGGAATGAGTCCTATAATTGGAATGTAGCAATGGAGGGGTATAACCTATTTCAGAGAAATAAACCAAACAGAAAAGGGGATGGAGTAGCATATGTCAAAAATATATACACCTGCGAACTGATGCAAGACTTCAGTCCTGGAAATCAAGTTGGAAACATCTGGATAAGAATTAAGGGAACAAGGACTGAAAAAGATGTAGCTGTGGGGGTCTACTACAGACCTCTAAGCCAGACCAAAGAACTGGATGAAGCCTTCTTTGACTAGATGACCAGACAAAAGAGACATGCACAATAAATGGGGAAAAAAAGGGGGGGGGGATCATCAAAGAGGAATTCAAGCAAATAACCAACATATGTAGAAAAAAGTTTCATAAGGCTAAGGTGCAAAATGAGCTCTGCTTTGCCAGAGAGATTACAAACAATAAAAAGGGGGTTCTTTTGTTATGTCAGTAGAAAAAGGAAATGGCAGAACTTCTGCATGGAGAAGGTGGTGAAATGTTAACAGGGGATAGGGAAAAGGAAGAGCTGCTCAACACCTTCTTTGCCTCAGTCTTATCCCAAAAGGAGATTAGTGTTCAATCTGTGCAATATAGAGAGGAAAATACAACCAATAAATAGGTAGTCCAAGATGACTAGGGCCATAAACACGATTGCTCCGGAACGTCCCCTCTCAAGTAGCCGAGCTAAACCAGCACCTTGGTTCAACGAGGAGCTGGCAGCGATGAAGCGAAGGAAGAGGAGACTAGAGCGCGTGTGGCGTTCGGACCCGAGCGAGTTAAATCGAACACGGTTTGTTGCCCTATTAAGGGCATATGCCGTGGCAATAAAGGCGGCAAAGAAAGCTTTCTTTGCGGCCAATATTGCGTCCGCAAAGAACCGTCCGGCGGAGTTGTTTCGAGTTGTCAGAGGGCTATTGAACCCCACCACTCTGGATGGGAACCCTGACAACTCGACGGCCCGCTGTGAAGCATTTGCTCGGTTCTTTGCGGACAAAGTCGCTTTGATCCGCTCTGGCCTGGATACCACGTTAACGGCAGTCTCTGAGGATGTAACACGAGCATCTGCTTGTCCGATTTTGATGGATTCATTTCAATTGGTGAAACCCGAGGATGTGGACAAGATACTTGGAGGAATGAGAGCTACCACATGCATCCTAGACCCCTGCCCATCCTGGCTTCTAAAGGAGGCCAGAGGGGGATTGGCCGAGTGGGTGGAGGTGGTGGTTAATGCCTCCCTTCGGGAAGGCAATATTCCAGCCAGCTTAAAACAAGCTGTAATAAAACCGCTGTTGAAAAAACCATCACTAGACCCCACTCAATTCGTCAACTATCGGCCTGTTTCCAATCTTCCCTTTTTGAGCAAAGTCCTGGAACGTGTGGTGGCCTCACAACTCCAGGTATTCTTGGTAGACACTGATTATCTGGATCCGGCACAGTCTGGCTTTAGGCCGGGACATGGTACCGAGACAGCCCTGGTCGCCTTAGTGGATGATCTCCGCAGAGAGCTCGACAGGGGGAGTGTGTCCCTGTTGGTCCTGCTGGATCTCTCAGCGGCCTTCGATACCGTCGACCACGGTATCCTTCTGGGACGCCTCGCGGGAATGGGCCTTGGTGGCACTGTTTTACAGTGGCTCGGGTCCTTCCTAGAGGGTCGTACCCAGAAGGTGTTGATGGGGGACAGCTGCTCGTCCTCACAACCTTTGTCTTGTGGGGTCCCGCAGGGTTCAATACTGTCCCCCATGTTGTTTAACATCTACATGAAGCCGTTGGGAGAGATCATCCGGAGTTTCGGGGTGCGGTGTTATCTGTACGCAGATGATGTCCAACTCTGTCACTCCTTTCCACCTACTTCTAAGGAGGCTGTTCAGGTCCTGAACCGGTGCTTGGCTGCTGTGTCGGACTGGATGAGGGTGAACAAATTGAAGTTGAATCCAGACAAGACAGAGGCACTCCTGGTCAGTCGAAAGGCCGAACGGGGCATAGGGTTACAGCCTGTGTTGGACGGGGTTACACTCCCCCTGAAGACGCAGGTTCGCAGCTTGGGTGTGACCCTGGATTCATCGCTGAGCCTGGAGCCTCAGGTCTCAGCGGTGGCCAGGGGAGCATTTGCACAGCTTCGGCTCGTGCGCCAGCTGCGCCCGTACCTCGGGAAGTCGGACTTGGCCACGGTAGTCCACGCTCTGGTCACATCCCGCATAGATTACTGCAACGCGCTCTACGTGGGGCTGCCCTTGAAGACTGCCCGGAAGCTCCAGATGGTCCAGCGCTCGGCAGCCAGGTTGCTAACAGGAGCAGCTCTCAGGGAGCATACCACTCCTCTGTTGAGCCAGCTCCACTGGCTGCCAATTCCCTACCGGGCACAATTCAAGGTGCTGGCATTAGCCTACAAAGCCCTAAACGGTTCCGGCCCCACCTACCTCTCCGAACGCATCTCCTCCTATGAACCGACACGGACATTAAGATCGTCCGGGGAGGCCCTGCTCTCGGTTCCGCCTGCGTCACAGGCACGGTTGGCGGGAACGAGAGACAGGGCCTTCTCGGTGGTGGCCCCTCGGTTATGGAATGCCCTACCAAGCGACATCAGACAGGCCCCTTCGTTGCTGGCATTTAGGAAGAAGCTCAAAACCTGGCTTTTTGAGCAAGCGTTTGGCTAATCAGCGCAATTGTACACAGAATGACGGTAAACTGAACATAGGAACGGTATAAGGATATGAGACTGGATCTTGGTTGCGATCGAGGCACTGTATGAATGGTTGTGTGTTTGTTATTGGGTATGCTGTGTTTTAATTGTTATTGTTGTGGCAATTAATATTGTGTAAACCGCATTGAGTCACCTATTATAGGTTGAGAAACGCGGTATAGAAATAAAGCAAATAAATAAATAAATAAATAAATTCTAAATGAATTCAAGTCTCCAGGGCAGATGAACTACATCCAAGAATAATGAAAGAATTACTAGAAGTCATTTCAAAACCACTGGCAATAATCTTTGAAATTCTTGGAAAACAGTAGAAGTTCCAGCAGACTGGAGGAGGGCAAATGTTGTCTCTATCTTCAAGAAGGGGAAAAGATGACTCAAAACATTACCAACCATTTAGCCAGACATCAATATCAGGAAAGATTCTGGAGCAGATCATTAAGGATAATAGTAATAATAATAATAATAATAATAATAATAATAATACTTTATTTATACTCCACCACCATCTCCCCAAGGGGACTCGGGGCGGCTTATATAAGGCCAAGCCCAACAACACATCAGTAAATGACAAAGCAGCAAGCAAATAAAACAGTACAATTAATATAATTCACATATAAGCAATAACACACACAAATTTAAAAACCTTATGGCTGGGCCAGATGTAGTAGATTAAAATTTTAAAATAAACACTGGGCATGAACAGAGATGGGATGTATCTAAGCAGAAGGGTTTTAAAGGATAATGTAGGGAGACCAACCCAATGGGTAGTTAAAGTGTTTCTGAGGACATTTTGCAGGGAATTGATCAGAGCAGGGCATTGTTTCCTTTATTCAGGGAAGGCACACTGGAACAGCCACGTTTTCAGGCTCCTCCTAAAGACTGCCAATGTGGGGGCTTGTCTGATATCTTTGAGGAGTGAGTTCCAGAGTCGGGGGGCCACCATAGAGAAGGCCCTCTCCCTCGTCCCCACCAATCGTGCCTGCAATCACTTAGAAAGTAATGCTGCAATTACTAAAAGTCAACATGGATTGCTCAAAAACAAGTCATGCCAGACAAATCTTACCTCTTTTTTCGATAGAGTTACAAGCTTGGAAGATGCGGGGAATGCTGTGGATGTAACTTATCTTGATTTCATTAAGGCCTTCGATAAGGTCCTCCATTACCTTCTTGCAAACAAAGTAGTCAAATGTGAGCTATGCAATGTTACTATTAGGTCAGTAGTTCTAAATCTGTGGGTCCCCAGATGTTTTAGCCTTCAACTCCCAGAAATCCTAACAGCTGGTAAACTGGCTGGGATTTCTGGGAGTTGTAGGCCAAAACACCTGGGAACCCACAGGTTGAAAACCACTGTATTAGGTGGATCTGTAATTGATTAAGTGAGCAAACCCAAAGGGTGCTCACCAATGGTTCCTCTTCATCCAGGAAAGAAATAACGAGTGGAGTGTTGCAGGGTTCTGTCTTGTGTCTAGTACTGTTCAATGTCTTTATGAATTAGATAATAACTGTACAGCCAAATTTGATTTTTACATGTTTAGCAAGCATTTTGTAAAGTTGCTTGCTCTTTTGTATATCTTTTTTCTTTTTTTTCTTTTTCTTTTGATTTATTCTTTTTTTGTTTTTTATTGTCTGCTTTATTTTTGTGTACATTATAAAACATTATAAAAGGAGGTATAGCTAATATGGACAGGATCAGAATTCAAAAGGACTTCAACTGATTAGACAGCTGAACCAAAACTAACGAAATGAATTTCAACAAAGAAAAATGTAAGATGCCTCACTTAGGCAGAAAAAAATGAAATGCAAAGATACAGAATGAGTGATGCCTGGCTCGACAGCAGTCCATGTAAAAAGATTTTGGAGTCTTAGTGGATAACAAGTTGAACACGAGCCAACAGTGTGAAGCCACAGCTAAAAAGCCAATGGGATTTTGGACTGCATCAAAAGGAATAGAGTGTCTAGATCAAGAGAAGTAATGGTTCCCCTCTATTTTGCTTTGATTGGACCTATTTTGCTTTTGGTTGGACCCAGAATACTATGTCCAATTCTGTATACCACAATTTAAAAGAGATATTGACAAGTTGACAGGTGTCCAGAGGAGGATGGCTAAAATGATCAAAGGTCTGGATACCATGCCCTATGAGGAGTTTCTTAAAGAACTGAATATGTTTAGTCTGTGAAAGAGAGGGTTGAGAGGAGATGATAGCCATGTATAAGTATGGGAAAGGATGTCATAAAGGAAGATTAAGCAAGCTTGCTATCTGCTGCCCTGGAAACTAGGACTTGAGCAATGGTTTCAAATTACAGGAAAGGAGATTCCACCTGAACTTAGGAAGATCTTTCTGACTGTAAGAGCTACACAGCAGTGGAACTCTCTGCCTCAGAGTGTGGTGGAAGCTCCTTCCCTTGAGGCTTTTAAATGGAGCCTGGATGGCTATCTGTCAGGGGTACTTTGATTGGGCTTTTCCTGCATGGCAGGGGGGTTGGACTAGATAGGCCATGTGGTCCCTTCCAACTCTATGATTCTATAAGTCCCTGCTGAACTCTTTAGAACCTCAGATCTACCATCACCACAAGCCTGTTTGGGAAGAGTGTTTTTGGTAGTGATCTAGGTTGTGGAATTCCCTTCAAGAGGAAGCTAGCCTGACCCCTCTCTGCTTTCCTGAGGTTGTTGTTGTTGTTGTTGTTCATTCGTTCAGTCGTCTCCGACTCTTCGTGACCTCATGGACCAGCCTACGCCAGAGCTCCCTGTCGGCCGTTACCACCCCCAGCTCCCTCAAGGTCAGTCCAGTCACTTCAAGGATGCCATCCATCCATCTTGCCCTTGGTCAGCCCCTCTTCCTTTTGCCTTCCACTTTCCCCAGCATAATTGTCTTCTCTAGGCTTTCCTGTCTCCTCATGATGTGGCCAAAGTACTTCAACTTTGTCTCTAGTATCTTTCCCTCCAGTGAGCTGTCGGGCTTTATTTCCTGGAGGATGGACTGGTTGGATCTTCTCGTGTTCCAAGGCACTCTCAGCACTTTCCTCCAACACCACAGCTCAAAAGCATCGATCTTCCTTCGCTCAGCCTTCCCTAAGGTCCAGCTCTCACATCCGTAGGTGACTACAGGGAATACCATGGCTTTGACTAGGCGGATCTTTGTTGCCAGTCTGATGTCTCTACTCTTTACTATTTTATCGAGACTGGACATTGCTCTCCTCCCAAGAAGTAAGCGTCTTCTGATTTCCTGGCTACAGTCTGCATCTGCAGTAATCTTTGCACCTAGAAATACTTTCCTGAGGAAGATCCCTTTATTCAGCCAATGATTAAGGAAGTAATCCTTTTGATGTGTATACTTTTCCAACTTACGCTTTGAAGTGATTTTACATTTTGAACAATTTTGTATAATTTAGTGGCATTTTCCTTTTTAATTATGTTTTAACCTTTTAGTATCAGATTTTTAACTTGTTTGGCCTTTTTTGTAAGCCATTTTAGGTCCCATGGCAAAACAAAGCCATCATTAAGTAAAATATAATAAAATAAAAATAAAAGTCCCATTGAACCAAGTAGGATTTGTTCTATATACAAAAAATGAATATTTTAACTGTAAACCACCCTTGTGTTTAACCATTATTTAATAGGTGTTATAACAGATTTTGCTGCTCATTTTAAAAGATTAGGCTTCTAGTGCTGAAGTACCATTGCACTGCTCACTGAACATTATTTCATCAGTTTATAAGGATGAACTTTTAAAGCTCAGAGTATAATGCTGATAGTTGTATTATATTAAAAATACAAGATTTACATTTGATATATACATTTAAATTTGATGTAGAGGAAGTGAGAAATATGTTCCATGAATACATTTGTACCACAACACTTTTAATTGTAAATGAATAATGTCACTAAGCAACTTGTAAACCAATAAAAGCACTGCATTTCTTTTCTAGAACTTCCCAGCAACATTTGCTATTATCTGAGGTAAAAATGTGTGCTGCTTTCAAAAATACTGAGAAGATTCATGGGTTGTTGAACAAACATTCAAATGAAGGCATAGGGAAGGAATTGTTTAAAATGTTCTAAAATTGTTGAAACTCACAGCAACCCAAGTTTTCCTTGTTAAGAAACCCTGATGAGAAGAATCCTGAATTGACAAAAATATTTGCGGTTCAGGAGTTAGCAAAAAATGAACAGTGGTTTCATGCAGAAAACTACATTTTCCATGCAGAAAAATATTGTAATACGGAAATATTAATTCCTATGTGGAAAATGCTGTTTTCTGCACATGAAATGATATGCATAGAAAACACAATTTTCTTTGTGAAAAACAACATTGACTGTGAAGGGATGTGGAATAACATTTCTGTGTTGAAATTTTATTTTCCATATAGTAAATGTTGTTTCCTATGAAATAGCAACATTTTGTACAGAATGAGCAGTATTGTGAATAGTCTTCAATGGTGTAGCTTTTGAAGACTTTCTCACAGGAAGGAGAAACTTCTGAAATTACCAGATGCCTTAGTTACATCCTGTCTGGATTACTGTAACATACTCTAAGTGGGGCTGAAGAGTATTCAGAAATTTCAAAAGCTCCCAAGAACTCTGGCCAGGTTGCTAACTGGGGCTGGCTACAGAGAGCAGACAACCCCGTGTTACAGCAGCTGCACTGGCTGCCAATCTTTCTTCAGGAACAATTCAAAGTGCTGGTTATGACCTTTAAAGTTCTAGACAGTTCAGGTCCAGTCCACCTTCAGGAGAGTCCCTTCTCTCATTCCTACCTCCATTGCAAGCTCATTTGGTAGAAACAAGACATTGGGCTTCTCAACTGCAGCACCTTGGTTGGAAGCCAGAATGGCCCCCTTCCCTCCCTGCTGTCCTACCCACAGCAAACTAAAATCTTTCTATTCAGACAAGCTTTTAAAGAAGGTTTTTAAGATCAAGTCAAGGGATGCTGTGGTTTTAGCTTTGAATATGTTTTTAATCAGTTTTAAGGATTTTAACTGTTAATTTTTAACAATGTTAATAACATTGATGTTTAATTCTATTTTATTGTTCGTATATTTTTGTATTTTAAATTGTATTGAAATGCATTTAATATAAGCTGCCTTGATTCTTCTTTGTGAAGAGAAAAATTGGATTATTAATAAACATAATAACATAATACACACAAACATAAACATAATAATAATAGTAATAGCTACCTTTTGGAGGAAACTTAGTGAAGAATTGCATCTTTCAATAGACCTAAATGCTAACACAGTTATTATCTTATGGACCTAATTTAAAACAATCCTATAAACATCTAAAATCCGCATAGTAAAAGCAATGGTGTTCCCTGTAGTAACCCACGAATGTGAGAGCTGAACCATAGGGAAGGCTGAGCGAAGGAAGATAGATGTTTCTGAATTGTGGTGTTGGAGGAAAGTCCTGAGCGTGCCTTGGATCGCGAGAAGATCCAACCAGTCCATTCTTCAGGAAATAAAGCCCGACTGCTCATTGGAAGGATGGATATTAGAGGCAAAGATGAAGTATTTTGGCCACATAATGAGAAGACAGAAAAGCTTATAGAAAACAATGATGCTGGGGAAAATGGAAGGAAAAAGAAAGAGGGGCCGACCAAGGGCAAGATGGATGGCATCCTTGAAGTGACTGGCTTGACCTTGAAGGAGCTGGGGATGGTGACAGCTGACAGGGAGCTCTGTCGTGGGCTGGTTAATGAGGTCACAAAGAGTCGGAAGTGACTGAATGAACAACAACAAATAAACATCTTGTTTGTCTTTTTGGTCCTTCTTTGTTGTTGAAGGGAATGATTTTTTTCTCTCTCAAACTTTTCCTTCCACCTTGGTTTTCTTTTCCTGATGCAAAATCTTTAAAAAACAGGAAATTCAAATTTAAATCTTAACTCAAGTACTTTCTACTAGGAATTATAGACTCTGAGATAGATTAAAATAAAGAGAATCTTTTCAACGATTTAACAACTGCAACTAAAATAGTATATGCCCAAAAATGGAGAACAAAAGAGTTGCCATCATTAGAACAATGGGGGCTAAAAATAATAGATATAATGAAAATGGATAAATTAACCCAATTAATAATACAAGATTTGCAGGGGAGAAGTGCAAGTGACAGGGCAATACTGATGAAATTTATGAAACTAGAAAAATGAAATTGATAGAAGGGATTTATTATTGGGACAAGAATTGTTCTCCAGTGGAGAGAGGCACAAAGAGGGAAGAGCAGAAATATAACAACTTGGGAAAAGGACAATGAAAGCACCCGTAGAGAAGATTGGAAGCCAATTCTTCTTCTACTACTACTTCTTCTTCTGCTGCTTCTTCTTCTTCTTCTTCTTCTTCTTCTTCTTCTTCTTCTTCTTCTTCTTCTTCTTCTTCTTCTTTTCTTTTTCCTTTTGCTTTTTCTTCTTCCCACCCACTCATCTACCTTTTCAAAACCACACCAATTTCTCTTTTTTTCTTTCTTTTCCCTTTCCTTCCTTACATTGTTAGTATACCTACCAATTTCCCCCATTTTTAAATATTGTTAAAAACAACTATTCTACTTCTTCATTAAAATTATTTATTTAAAAAATAAGGAAATTTTGTTCAAGGATGAGCAACTTGTGACCTTCTAGATTTTGGTGTACTAAAAACTTATTAACCTGTAGCCAGTCTAGTTCATGCTTGCAGAGGATGGGATTTCCAATACAACACCTAAAATTCCATGAATTGCTCACAAATGAGATGATAATGTTATAAAAAGAAGAGATATCATGATGATGATCATCATCATTTGCCATCCTTTTCAAGACAGAAGATGCTTCCGATTGTAGAAAACAGTGGAAAATGTCCCTACATTTCCCTCTTTTAATCTTCCGATTATTTTATAGTTTTATGACCCATATACACTGCCATATAATGCTATTTCAAACTTTTGTATATATGGAGTTCCAAGAGACCCTTAGAGGGAAAAGAGTGTTTTAATATTCCAAATACTGTTCATGTGTCTTAACATTTCTAATACTGTTCTAATAATTCTGGAATTGTGTGGGTTATATAGACAGCTTCATCATTACAAGAAGCAGCTGCAGGATTTTTCACACATAAATGAACTTACAGGGTTAAGTCAACGGGGAAAGAGTGATAACTTGCAAACAGTACAGTAATCTGCTCTCTTAATTTTTAATATAGCATTTCCCAGTCCCACTAGATCCCCAGTTTGTCACAGTAGTCTACACTCTGTTGCACTCAAAGGAAATAAATTATCAATTTATCATATTATTTTGTTCATCCTTCCAGACATCAGCATGCATTGCACATTCTGAAAAGTGGACATGACAGGAATTCAGATTCAAATAGCCTCAGATGTCATGCTTTCCTGACTAGTGCTATGATTGATGGCACTATGGCTAACAGAGGCATTGTGTTTTCTTTCATTAAGATCTATAAATTTAAAGAAAGGACCTCCAGCTTAAATGGGACAATTTAAGTAACTTGCTTTTCTACTTGCTCTTTCCATTACTTTATTCTCTCCCATACGTTTCCTTGTGTATTATTGCACCACAAATTAATCAACATTGGGTTGTTGTGGGTTTTCCGGGCTATATGGCCATGTTCTAGAAGCATTCTCTTCTGACTGTTTCTAAAACATGGCCATATAGCCCAAAAAACCTACAACAAGCCAGTGATTCCAGCCATGAAAGCCTTCGACAATACATTAATTAACATTGCTTTTTCTAGGGCTATGGCCCAAACACGACTTCACATGAAGTTAATAAAGGGAACTACTGCATCCTACTAATTTTTTCAATTTACATTAAATAATGACAATCACATTTTTTTCATGAGTATGGTATATGCATAACCTAGGATTACATAAGAATTGTTCTTTCAAATCCATTGTGAAAGGAGCTATCTGGTAGCTTCTTGTGCAATGCCTCATCCTGCCCTGCACACCTGCTGGAAATGACAGACATGCTTCCTTTTCATGGCCAAAGAAAGATGCAGCATCAGAATTTGCCTGCATTTAAGACAAAAGAGCAACTGCCATCTTTCTGGGTTGCCATGGGATTTTAAAGAGCGAAACTCCATTGGTCATACATTGTATTTCTTTCTCTTGGATGCTGATATACAATCAGATGTCTTGCTTTTGTACATGCTACCCTATTCAAGTATCCATCTAATGGTTAAAGGAGTAAATGCCTGCTTTTTCAAACAATCTTGCATGTTCATGTGGCAGTTACTACGATGGAATTTCAAAATCTTGAATCTTAACCTTGAAACAGATACGAACTCTTATGGGAAGGTTAAGTGTTACAATTCATCTCTATGACAATTATATGCAACGCTCCAAGATAATGGCTCCAAATGATATTAGGTGGAAGAACATAAACTTCAAAGTCCTATGTCTTCCTATTGACACACTAACCAAAACAGTGTTAATTATGTCCTGTTAGCTATAGACCCTCAGAAATGTAACATATGATATCAGAAATAGCAATCCACATAGTTGTTTAATATTATCTGCCTTAAAAATTGATTTCCATGTATAATTTGTAAATTGCTAACACCAGGTTGGTCCCTGAGCACATAAAATGGATTAAAGAAGAATTATAAACAGCATAGTATAGTATGACTATACTAATATATGTAAGACTGGGAAAGGGCCAAAATTATATCATATGGGGAGGTTATTATAAAATATATCAACCACAAAAATTACAGATGGAAAGGCAATTGCCTATAATTATTTTTCATTGACTCATATTATGATTGCAAATTGTGTGAGGATGGCAAGCTTAGCTATGGGGTATTGAGTTTGGGGGGTTAAAAACTGGTAAGCAAGAAAACGGAAGGTCAGTTATGATTATTTGGACTATTCACATGTAATATATGTACAGTTCTGTCATACAAAACATGGCCAGTTCTTTTAAAGCTAGTTTGTGGACTTCATGACATTTAATGAGAATTTTGGCTCTCTGTTCTTTGCTATTCTTTTTCAGACTGCTGATCTCATATAAAAGACTGAGTATAGGAGAGAGACTAAGCTCCAGTACTGTTAAATGCTTGCAATTTCAAAGAAAGAGAATGGAAGTGTTCAGGTTTAGTGAACTCTGCTTAGCTTGTGATACTGCAGTAGAAGGAACTGCATGGTATTAAATGTATTTTAGCTTTTGTCATGTTTTAGTATCTTGCTATCTGTCCTCCAAGTACAGAACAAATTTGAATTTGGTAATTTACATAAATGTTTTGGTAGTCTTGTGTAAACTCCATGAAGAATTCCATGCGCCATTCCAAAGAAGAAAGGATCAAGCAGCTGAAAATCCACCAAGCAGCTGAAAATCCATCTGTTTGTTTGAATTTAGGCCAGACTGTTTGTGTCACTATTTTTCAATATTATTGCTGGCTTGCTTCATCTGGGGGAAAAACAGACAAAGAAAAAACAAAACCAGAGATCTCCTGGACTGGATGTAGACTAAATTGAATTTCCATTTAAATGTATAGGGCAGATAATTTAGGCTCAGTCTATGTGGGAGATCATTTCTACCCTGGAGTTATAGTCAGAGTAGGAAAAAGTGAGGATTTGATTATTTGGAATTGGGATTGAAATGCAGTTTTAGCCCTGTTTCTTGTTCTGCATTGACACACTCACTATGTCCATCCACACACATCCAAGTCTTCTTGTTTCCCAACACTCAAAGGACAGAAAGAAACTTGTATACCATTCCCCTCTGTTGCCCATGTTTTTCTAATCCTTATTTTACTTGGTCCATGGTTGAACTTAATTTTAGCTTTAATCCTATGCTACTGGGAAAAAGATTGGGTTTTAGTTCAATGAAAGATTTATTTTTATTAGATTTCCAGTCCCAGGAATCACCAATATTTTTCCACTCCAGGACCTTGCTAATGTAAACATCACTACATAGTAGTCATCTAATTATATTTTAAAAGAATATTTAATTTGCATATATATAGTATGATAAGTATGTCCCTGCCGAATGTGGGTCTTCAAGAAAATACAGAAAATGTAGAAAAATTGCACTGTTTTGCACCCAGAAGGTGCTGTTGGCAAACACCTGCTCAACCCCACAGCCTTTGTCCTATGGGGCCCCACAGGCTTCAGTATTGTCCCCCATATTGTTTAATATCTACATGAAGCCACTGGGAGAGATGATCAAGAGTTTTTGAATTCAATGTCATCTCTATGCAGATGGCATTCAACTCTATTACTCCTTTCCAAATACTGCTAAGGAGGCTGATCAGGTCCTGAGCCAGTGCTTGGCAGCTGTGACAGTCTGGATGAGGGTGAATAAATTGAAATTGAATCCAGACAAGACAGAGGTACTCCTGGTCAAGATTCCAGCATGTTCTTAATGGGGATAACTCCCCCCCCCCCCCCGAAGACACAGGTTTGCAGCTTGGGATTTCTTCTGGATTCATCACTGAGCCTGGAACCCCAGGTTTCAGTGGTGGCTGGGGGGGGGGGGGGGGTTGCACATTAAAACTTGTGCGCCAGTTGCGCCTATACCTTGGGAAGTCAGACTTGGCTACAGTAGTTAATGCTCTGGTTACATCCCAAATAGACCACTGCAATGTACTCTACATGGGATTGCCTTTGAAGACTGTTCTGAAGCTTCAAGTGGTCTAATGGGAGGAAGCCAGATTTCTCACCAGAGTGGGGTACAGGGAGCACATAACCCCTCTGTTATGTCAGACTGGCTGCCAGTCTGCTACTGAGCACAATTCAAAGTGATGGCTTAGCCCTAAAGCCCTAAATGATTCCATCCCTTCTCACCAAATGTCCAAATGTATTTCTCTCTATGAACCACCTTGGAGATTAAGATTGTCTTGGAGGCAGGCATACTTGGTGGGGACGAGAGACAGGGCCTTCTTGGTGGTGGCCACTTGACTATGGAATTCCCTCACCAGTGAGATCAGATCAGCTCCTTCTCTCCTGACCTTCAGGAAACAAACTTAAGATGTGGCTTTGGGATCAAGCTTTTGACAAGTAATTGGAGCAGTGCAATAAGTGACTATGAATAACTTGTGATTGAAATATGCAATTGCCCTGGATTATGTTTCAGATGAAATGTTTTAAATTGATGTTTTTTATAATTATTTTTTTTTAATTATTTGGTTTTACTTGTAATTATTTATTTGATATATGTGTATATGGCATCAAATTGCTGCCTGTTGTAAGGTCGCCTTTAGTCCCCTACATGGTAAGAAAGGCAGGATATAAATATGATGAATAAATAAAATAAAGTTGCTCAGAAGTAATTTGGCAAAATATAATTTTAAAATATGAAAATGCAGATAGTTTCAAAAAAGACACCTGGCCTCAGGTGGTCTCATATCAGGTTGCTCCCCAGCTCTTGCTCCTTTCAGATCAAACAAATAAATAGGACATTGGCCAAATAAAATTACCTTTATTTCAATCCATTATTTTTATGTAGTCTCATTTTTCCTGGTTCATCATGACATAGGTGTTGCTTACATTATCCCAAATACATAATTTGCATTCATTTCAGGAATGTATACATTTTATCTTCATTCTTTACATCTCTATGTTTTTGTGTGCATTTTCCCCAAGATGAACTATATTGCAAAGCTCACAAAATTATGTTTGGCTCACTTACAAGTTTAGAAAGTGAGAATTCGGCAAAACTGCAAGCCAAGCCAAACCAAACTTGAATATATTGCTCTGATATATGTAGTAAGATTCAATTTGGCCATATGCATGGAGCCATGTCTTGGCCCTATTTATAATATTCATTTGGAGAACAGCTTGTTCAAGTGTAGCAAGTTTACATAAAGTGCTATGTGTGGGTAAAAAACTGTACAATAAAATATGGTTAATTGCCAGTTTTTATAAAAAGAATCTCTAAAACCAGTTTTACAAGTTCTCACATTTCAATATTACTAGAATAACTCAGATGTCTTCTATCATTGCACAGTTATGCCGATAAATGTTCCTCGCAAAATATAACCTGAGTTCTTTTGGTTAGTTCTAACTAGACCCATTGTCTTGATAGCAGAATGATGATTCAACATATAAGCAAATCTCATTAATTCAATGGGTCTACTCACTCCAGGTTTGACCAGTAGTGTTTAGCCCTTTATCTATTATCCTTATATCTGCAAAATGATTCTAATATGGTCAGCTGTATTATGTATTGTATTACTGTTGTTCATAACAAAAATATTACCCCACAAATATGATGCAGAAATTTAGACCAACACTCATTCTCAAGTATATACAAGTAATCATGTAGAAACTTGGATAATCTTAAAACTTCAGAAAAATTACTATTTTACAATGTTTGTATGCAGTTGAGGAAGTTGTGACTATCGTATTCTTAATGAAAAGTTCCTCATTAAAATGAAGTGTAGAGCAGTGTGTTATTATTTCACAGGTTTAGTGTTATAAAGTTGCTCTCTGTTTTACTGCATATTTACAGTTATCACCTAATGCATTGGAGTAAAAATGTGCAGGGCTGTTAATTCTATGATTAAAATATTTATTTGAAGTATGCACAGTAACAGACTAGTAGCCAGTGGAACTGCTGCAACAGAGGGGTTGTCCACTCCCTGTAACCAGTCCTAGTTAGCAACCTGGTGGCACCAATTTAGAGCAGCTCAAATTTTTGAGCACTCTTCAGAGGCAGCCCCATGTAGAGCACAAGTTTTAATTATGCAAAGGCCCTCCTGTCCACCTCCCATCTAGGCTTCCAGGTTTAATGCTGGGTCCAAGAGGACCCCTCCCACCCCCAAACTGCAAACCTGTGTCTTCAGGAGGAGTGTAACCCCATCCAGCACAGCCTTTTCTCCCTGTACCATTTCCCCAACCCCAGTGAATAATTATCTAGAGCATGGAAGTTTTTAAGTTTTATGTATTTTTTATTTTTCCTTTTTTATTTTTCCCAAGGATTCTGGAATAGTCTACTTGAAAAGTGATAATTCTAAGAATTTGGTATTTGTAAGTAACAACTGAAGAGAGGAATAACCTGAAATGGTCTGGAGAAATTTTGCATGACCAGACTGTTCGAGTAAAATTTTTCCTCATTAGTAACATTTAGACACCAATCTGAGATCTTCATTTTTAACAGACACCCAGGCTTTTCATTTTAAAGATACTTTATTATATAAGTATTAACTCTTATGAATCTTATGTTCACATTCTAATATTTTAATATTTTGCTACAGTTCTGGCTGATTTGCCAGTTTTCAAGGTAAATTTCATAATTTTATTAACAGAAGGGAGAATTTAAAATACCCTGTAAATTATGTTGACACAATTTACCAGTTGTTCACTATATAAATATATTAAGTAAATAAGTAAGTAAATTCATAAGTATTAAAAGGCTCTATTGTTGAATTTCAATTGGTATTACAAAATAACCATAGCTTTTTATAGATCTGTATTATTCCAACTCAAAGTAATGGGAGGATATTCCACATCTATTCAAAACTTATAGCCATCCACATTTGTTTTCAGGTGGCCATAGCTGAGTCTGGGGATGCTTCTACACTGTAGAATGAATGCAGTTTGACACCACTTTAACTACCACACATCAATGCTATGAAATCATTGGAATTATTGTTTTACAAGGTATTTAGCCTTCTCTGTTTAAGTGCTAGTGTCCCACCAAATTACAAATCCCAGGATTCCATGGAATTGAGCCATGGCAGTTAAAATGCAATCAAACTGCACTGATTCTACCATATCATGTTTTCCCTCCCATGTTGCACACTGGGTTCATATTTTTGATTATTTATTTATTTATTTATTTATTTACCACACTTGTATCCCACCCTTCTCAACCCCGAAGGGGACTCAGGGCAGCCTTACAAAGGCAGCAATTCAATGCCACATGTACACATATATTGATGAATAAGCAAAAACTTTAAAAACCAAACAATTAAAAACATAGCATTAAAACAACAATTTAAAATATCATAAACCAGGTCACATTCCAAGGCCAGTCCAGGTCGTCATTAAGTTAATTTATAGTGTCTGATTGCACTGCTCCCATTATTGATCCATCAGGGAGTAAATAGTCCTTCATCAGTCATTTCCCATCTAATGCCCCCCTCCATATCTATTATAGTAGAAACTCCATTATCTCCCAGTGGTGGATGTGATTTGCACTTTTAACATACAACTTCTGAATACTAAACTTAAGGTGTAAATAGTAGTTGGCTGAGACCATCATGACCTGCTTGTGAGCTTCCCAGAGGCAACAAGGATGACAAAATGCTAGACTAGATGGACCTTTAGTTTGATCTAGCAAGGCAATTTTATGTTCTTATTAATGCTTTAACCTGCCCTGTGGGCTGTAATTTGATTTCAGAAATATATGTATGTTATACTGTGTGAAGGTTAAATAGCTACTGGCAACTGAAAATGTGAAGAGCAATAGAAAATTTACTAGTTGAATATCTTGATTAAGATCAGTAGTGTCAACCCCCCTGCAAAGGCTTGAAGAACAGAATGGAAGTTTGCTACCAGGATGATTTTTTTTTTTGTTACCACCGGAAGCATTATTTATTTGCAGGCTTTGCAAAAACATAAATTTTATGTCATGGCTTATTATTATTGCTATATTATTTTCATTTTCATAAAGATATTTGGGAAGCCCAAACTCATTCAACAGGTTTTCAGCTAGTAGGGAATGACATAATGGACAAATAGATTTAATTCAGCTATTCATGTTAAATATTTTACAGTAAATCCAAAATGAAATCTATATTATGAATTATGATAATTTAATCAAAGGGATGATGTTTTATGTAATAAATGATTATGTAGATGGATAGATAGGAAACTGTTGTAACTCAGCGTGTGTCTTCAGTACCTACTAGTGCTAGTAGGAGGAAACGAGGCTTGGAAGAGCAAGACGCTCAGCAACAGCTGAAGCGCATTAGGGACATATTCCTTGAGACTACTGATGAGGAGGATTTTCAGGGGTTTACTCGGGAGGAGATGGAAACAGAGGATTACCGTGGTGTAAAGCGAGTAGCACGCAGTTCTGATAGCGATGAGGAATCTATTTCCAAGCGTCTTAGAGACATCGAAGATTGCTATGAGTCTGACAGTGAGAATGAAGAGCTGGAGTGGACTAGGGTTCAGGAAGTCCAGGATGTGCTTAATGCTCCAACTTCCAGTGGTGAGTTCCAAGGGTTCACAGACTCATGGGTTTCAGATACTGCTTCGCAGGATGCAGTCCAAAGTGCAGAATGGCAGCAATGGAGAAGTCGTGATTCACCTGTGGAAATGGATGCACCTGGAGGTGAATCTAGTGATTCTGATGAGATTTAAGGAGTAGCTTGGGGGCAGTCTAGTTGCAGAGTTCAAAGTGTCATGTACCCGTGTATCCTGCTGATAACTCTTGCCTTGAGTCCTTGCATTCAGAACCGTGTCTTCGTGATCGTGCTGACTACCTTGCCTGGATTTGGAACCGTGAGTCTTGTCTCCTGCCCTGACCCTGGAACGTCTTGACCACTCCACGCTTCTACCTGCCCTCTATCTGGACCTCGGACCGCTCCTCATGCTGTTGCTTTTGTTTGGACTTCGGAACTGACTGTGTTTGGTTGCTGACTTCAAGCCTTTTGCCTGTGTTATTCCTGCTTTCCTTTTCGAAGCGCTGACTGCCTGGACTCCTGTTTGTTTACATTCCTGCTTGCCGCAGGCTCCTTTTGTGTTTATTGCTCTGCTGATAAGAGCCCTTTTGACTTGTTAATTACCATTAAACACCCTTTGTTAACTCTTTAGCAGCTGTTTTGCCTCGTTGCTCTGCCTGGGTCTTGACAGGAAACCATGAAAATGAACTAAAATCAGGGTCAGCTAATCATCTCCCATCAATGGATTCCCCCAGGCAGGAAGCAGCCAAGCCTTGAAGCTGCAAGGCTATTCAGTGCTAATCAAGCTGGCCAATTGCAACATTCACACTCACCCCAAACAGCCAATAGTTCTTTCTCCCACTCGAGATATTCCACAGATATATAAACATCACTTGCCTTGTATCCAACAAATCTCACAACCTCTGGGGATGCCTGCCATAGATGTGGGTGAAACATCAGGAGAGAATGTTTCTGGAACATAGCCATACAGACTGGAAAACTCACAGCAATCTCTGACTCTACTGTTTACACTTATATACAATTATTTCTTATTTATTTATTTACAGTATTTGTATACCATTTTTCTCACCCCGAGGGGGACTCAAAGAGGGAGTGTTTTATCAAAGGAGTGTTTTATCATGCTATCTTTTGTTTATGCAGAATGTTCTTTGAGATTTATAAAATACATTTTTGGGCATGTTACAGGTTAGGAAAAAAAGACGGTTGTGATGTACAAAGCAGTAGTGATCACTTCACTCATGTTATAATGCCTCCAGTGACTTTGAACTATACGATTCTCATTTCACTCTGCCTATAATCCCTTAGGACAGGGGTGTCAAACTCATTTTCACCAAGGGTCATATCAGCCTAATGGCTGCCTTCAAAGGATGGTTTGTAATTGTAATAATGTATAAATATAACTATGTTGCTCTGGCATTGAAAGCCGCGCAGGCGACATAAATGATGTGTTGGGCTGGATTCAGCCCATGGGCCTTGTGTTTGACATGTGTTCCCTAGTAAATCTGTCTAATTGTTACTAATCCTTGTTGCTAATAGTGCTACTTTACTAATGAAAGGGCAAGATGCTCTCTATAGGATCTGTTATGGTCCTGGAACACTCTTATACAACATAGCCATTATCTCTGTTTATAGCATCTTTCTATAATATTCTTCTCTGAAAGTCTGATCGTGTCACTCAGTTTAAATCCAGATTGTTGCATTATGTCTACATGATACATTTCTTTTAAAAAGATGATTCCACTGAGAAGCATGTGCTTCTGATTTATTTTCAAAAGTCTTTTCAGTCTAAATCCTTCCGTAGATTAATGGTATTAAAATACATGCCAATTTGCCTATTGTGTGTTCATGGCTATCTTTCTCCCAGAGTGGCTAATTACTGCAGATAAATGCTCATTAAACATTCTCCCCAACAGCTATCTTCTCTTCCTGTGGGTTTGTACTAAGAAGATTCCTTGCTGTAATCCTCTGTTTGTGTTATCACAAATTATTGTTATGGAAATAGGTAGGCTACTCTATGCACTTTCTAGGATTGTGTAGCAAGATGGAAAGGTCATTGTTAAAACAATGGCATCCTCTCCACTAAGTGTATCGAGACTTTGTTATGCTGACGATGCTGGTTCTTGCAATGAACTCCTGTTGTGTTTAGGGATTTATTTTCTGAAAGCCAACTCTTCTAAGTGTTATAGTTGTATGGAATGCACCATTGCATACAAGTAGCTGTCAACATACAGCAACCATTTGAATCTCCAAGGTTTTTCTTAGGCAAAGAATACTCAGAGGTAGTTGTCATTGCCTTCCTTTGAAATATAGCCTGCAGTACATGACATTACTTACTGGTTTCACTTCAAAACACTAACTGGGTCTGATCTTGTTTACCTTCCAGGACCAGATTGGATTTATCTAGGCCTATCAGTCTCATGTCTACGTTGACCTCCAAGAACACTACTCATTAACTGCTCTGCTCAGGTCTTGCAAACTCAGAGTTGTGGCTTCCTCGAGGATATCGCTTCACCTATAATGTTGTCTTCAACTTTTCCTGCTGTCTCTCTCTTTATTGAGCCTCATTATCTTTTCCATAGTATCACATCATCTCTTGATATGTAATGAAGATAAAGTAGAGAGTGACGAAACTCACTTGAGAACACATGGAGACTCCTCAAGCAGTAGTTTACTATAATCAGAAGTGTCTAGATGCTGATGTTACTCACTTTGAGCACCTTTTGAAATTGCAAAAGTCAAACATGACGTGTATGAATCTATTATCAGTATACATTGACTATTGCAATTTTAATACAGTTTTTTTCTCTTTCTTGAAATGTGTTTTGGCATCCTTTGTTTATCTCAAGAATTATCAGCTGTTAAGCGTGTATTCTAGGCCTGGGCGGTTTCGTTTTGTTAATTCATAATTCGTTAATAATTCGTTAATTTTTCCTTTTTTTTTTTTACATAGTGTTTATTCAGGATTTTTGTTTTTGAAACATATAGTTAAAACATACATTTATACCATTACACAATTACACAATCACACAATTATTCAGTTGTGATCCGCTAGGCATTGAGTAATGAGCGTTAGACATTACACATTCCACAATCAACCCTGAGGTTAGGGGTGGGTAGAGGGTATAGGGAGGGAAGGTGGGGGCGGGAGGGGGGGGAGAGGTTAGTGAGGAGGGGGGGTGCCTGAGAATTGGTGCTACATAGCACCTACACACATAAATTACACACACAAATTGCAGAGGTATCATTCTATCAACAAATTACAATCAACAGGTGGACTTCCTCAGAGAATCAGCAGAGTTATTCAAATAACAATAGCATATAAAGTCTCTTGATCATCTACGCCGCTTCCCAAATCTCAAAAAATTATTCAATTATAAAGTTATACTCTTCTTTTCTTTCAGATATTGCCTGAATGGTAGCCAATCAATCGTACATCTCTCGCTAATATCATAAGACATAGTCGCTAGAGTATCCATCTCCATTAAGTCTCTAATTTTTAGTAGCCAGGTGTCAATATTTGGAGACTCCTTGCTCTTCCACTTGCTGGCGAGCAAAATTCTGGCGGCTGCTGAAAAATGAAACAACAACATATCTTTGTTAGAGTCTAACTGAAAGTCTAGCAGGTGCAAGAGGAAATATTCTGCTTTAAACTCCATTTTTATCTGCAAGATCTTCTGCACTTCCCTATGCACCTCCCGCCAGAAGCTTCTAACTTTTTTGCACTGCCACCATGCATGATAGTGGGTACCCAGCTCTCCCCCGCACTTCCAACAATCACTGTTCATTCCTTTATGGTATTTTGCCATCTTCTGAGGAGTTAGGTACCACCGGTGAAATATTTTTTGCCAGTTTTCTAGTATATTGGTGGATTTTGCGAATTTCAGTTTTCTCCTCCATATTGTCTCCCACTCGCTGAGGAGAATAGAGTGCCCGAGATCGGCAGCCCATCTGGTCATATTCTCCTTTACAACCTCCAGTTCAGTTTCCCACTCCAGGAGTTTCCCGTATAAGGCTCTGACCACTTTTTTGTCTTTTCCCATTATTTTGTCCCACAATGACTCTTGTGAGGAGAAGTCTTTCTTTTTATCTTCTTTGAAGCAGTCAGTAATCTGCATATAATGGAACCAGGAAAGCTTCTCATCCGTTTCCCTCAAGGCTTCCAGGGATTTCAGTTTCCATAGGCCCTCTCTTCTCTCCAGGAGTGTTTTGTAGGTGTGCCATCTTTCGTTTGGTAATTCCCTTTTCTGTGTGGCTTCTAAGGGAGACAGCCAGAGAGGAGTTTTCCTGTATAGTTTCCCTTTGTGTTTCTCCCACACCTTTAGCAGAGCAGCCCTTATAAAATGGTTTGTAATTTTTTTTTCAATTTTGGCCTTGCCATGCCACAGATACCCGTGCCACCCTCTTCTAATGTCGAAGCCTTCAAGATTTAGAAGCTTCTTCTTCTTTAAGGTTGACCATTCCTTGACCCAGGATAGAGCACAGGCTTCATAGTAAGATTGCAGACTAGGCAGGCCAAAGCCCCCTCTTTCCCGAGCGTCTATCATTATTTTGTATTTGATTCTTGCCTTGCTTCCGCACCAGATGAATTTCATCATGTCTCTTTTCCATCTAATGAAAAGGTGGTTAGTTCTAATCACAGGGATCATCTGGAATAGGAACATCATTCTGGGAAGGAGGTTCATCTTGATAAGGGCAATTCTACCCAAGTGGCTTAGATTTAACTGCCTCCAGCCTTCCATCTTTTTACAAATTTCTCTCCATGTTGGCTCGAAGTTGTTCTTAATTAGTTGTGCGTTACTAGAAGTTATGTAGATCCCCAAGTATCTTATCTTGTTCGTCACACTTAAATTTGTGGTGTTCTCTAATCTCAGCTTCTTAGCAATGTCCATGTTTTTAGTTAGGATTTTTGTCTTTGTCCTATTGATTTTGAGCCCCGAGACCTTCCCGTATATTTCTATCTTGTCCATCCATTTTTGAGTTGTTTCAATCGGATTTTCTATGATGCATACTATGTCATCGGCGTAGGCTTTAATCTTGAACTCATCCTTCCTGACCTTAGTTCCTCTAAGGTCTTTGTCCCTCCTGATGTCATCTAATAGGATCTCCAAAGTCATGATGAATAACAACGGTGACAGGGGGCAACCCTGTCTGGTGCCTTTTTCTACTGTAATCTTCTCTGTTAGTATGCCATTAATCCGTATCCTGGCACTCTGTTTTGAATAGATCGTTTTTAGTATGTTGATGAACTGGAAGCCCATATCCTTCTCTCTTGCCAGTTGTAGCATAAAGTCCCAATTGACCCGATCGAACGCTTTTTCTGCGTCTAAGAACAGCAGTCCGAGCTCTTTTTGGGGGTTGGCCTCATAGTACTCTATGATATTGAGTACCGTTCTGATGTTTTCACACATTTGTCTTCTAGGAAGGAATCCTGTTTGGTCTTCATGAATCATATCGTTGAGGTATGTTTTTACCCTGTTGGCTATAATTCTTGTGAAGATTTTGTAGTCGTTATTTAGGAGGGAGATAGGCCTGTAATTTTTGATGTTGTCTTCCTCTGTGCCTTCTTTATGGATTAGGGTGATCGTCGCCTCCTGCCAGGACTCCGGCATCTTTGCATGTGTTAGAATGTTGTTGTAAATTTCTTTAAGAGGAGATATTAGCAGATCTTGGAATCTTTTGTAATATACGGCCGTTATCCCGTCCGGTCCCGGGGCTTTGTTGTTGGGTAGGTCTTGGATGGCCTTCCTGATCTCTGACTCCTCTATAGGCTTGTTGAGGTGTAGTCTCTGGTCATCCGATAGTTTCTCTGGTTTATGGGTTCCCAGGTAATCAGTTATCTCTTCTAGAGTGATATCGTCTTTTTTATACAGCTCTCTGTAGAACTCTCTGAATTGGGTTCTAATCTTTTCTTCTGTGTAATAACTGATACCATCCTTTGTGATCTTAGCGACGTGTTGTTGTTGCTTTCTTCTCTGTAGTCTTCTGGCTAGCAATTTCCCGGGTTTGTTGGCGAATAGGTAGTATCTTGCCTTGATGTTTTTTAGATTTTTGGCTAGCAGCTCCAGTTGGGTCGAATTTAGCTGTTTTTTAAGAATTCCAGCTCCAATCTGGCTTTCTTATTACTTGGTTTCTTCTTCAGCAGAGTTTCTTTTTCTGCTATTCTCTTTTGTAAAAGTAGCATTTCTTCATTTCTTCTTCTATTCCTGATTGCCCCTTGTTGTACGAACTGCCCACGCATGTAGGCTTTACTGGCATCCCACACCACCTCGAAGTTTGTTTCTCGGTTTGCATTTAGTTCAAAGAATTCTTGGAGTAATTTCTTATTAAAGTCCAGGTCCTTTTCTGACTTTAGTAGGTAGTCGTTTAACTTCCACGTTCTCTGATATCTCTCTCCAAAGAATTCTATTACCAGAGGACAATGGTCCGTGAGAGATCTGGGCAGTATTTTGATTCTTTTGGTCTTGGTAGATATCGATTTTGTTGCCCAGCACATATCGATCCTGGACCAGGTGGCGTGCCGGTTGGAATAGAATGTATAGTCCTTCCCGTTAGGGTTTCTTTCTCTCCAGATGTCCTGGAGGAAGAATTCTTTCTTCATCTGAAGAAAGCTACTTGGAAGCCTACCCCCATTTATATCTCTTCTGTTTTTTTTTATTTATCCAACCCGCAATCAATCACACCGTTAAAATCACCCACAATAATCAAGTTCCTGAAGGTCTGATCTGACACTTTACTCCTTAGAGTCCTAATAAATTTCGTTTTGGGTCCTGTGGGGGCATAAATGTTACATATAAGGGTATCTTGGTCATTTATTTTTGTCTTGATTCCCACCATCCTACCCTCTTCATCCTTGAAGGCTAGTGACGTCTCCCTGGGGTCCCTGACATAGATTACCACCCCTCTTTTCTTTTGGGGCGCTAGGGAGCAGAATTCTTTGCCCAAATGCGGTTGTACTAAGTAGTTGCTGTGTTTAGCGATTATATGAACTTCTTGCAGAGCAATGAAATCATACTTCTCTTTTTTCAGTAAACTAAATATTAGGTTCCTCTTATTGGGAACATTCATACCGTTCACATTATTGGAGTAGATCTTCGTCTCCTTCATCTTTTGTATTCTGTGAATTCTGCTCAGAAGGTCCCACTCCTTTCTCCGCGTCTTCATCCTCTGTCGATTCCGGTCTAGGTCTTTTCTTTTCCTGTCTCCTCCATGTTTTCCCTTTCTGTTTCTCTTTTCCTGGGTTTTCAGCAGATATGGTTGGTTGATCTGTGGTCCCGGCTTCAGAGGGCGTCGCCCGTTCTAGGTCTTTTAGGAATCTCTTATGGAATTCCTTCGCCTTTTCCTCCGTAGTCAGCCAATGTTTGGCATCTTTGTATGTAACTAGAATCCCCTCCATCCGTTCCCATCTGAATTTGATTTTGTGTTTCTTTAATTCGTCCGTTAGGAAATAATATTTTTTCCTCTTGTTTAGCGAAATTGTTGAGAACTCCTTGAGAATTATAACCTTCTGACCGTTGTAAGTTGTTAATTCTCTGTGTTTGGCTTTTAGCACCTCATCCCGGACGCTCTTCCTTGTGAATTTGGCCACAATGTCTCTAGGGGTATTGTTCTTCCTTGCGAAGCTTGAGTTAATCCTGTGGATGGTGTCAATTTCTTTACTCACTTCGTTAGAGGGGACTTTCAGGATTCCGGCAAATATCTCACTTGCGATTAATCTTAGATTTTCTTCCTCTTTTTCTTTGATGTTTCTTAGTCTAAGTTGTGTGTCCGTTTCTTTACTGGCCCATATTTCGTTTTGTCTCAACAGTCTTTCATTTACTTCTTCCATTTTCTTCAATCTGGCTTCTGCTCTCCCTTGTGTCTTTTTTGTGCTTGTGTTTTCCTTCTTTAATGCTTTTATCTCTTCTTTGGTCTCATCCACCTCTTTCTTGATATTCTCAACATCATCTTTCATTTCTTGTCTTAATTTCCCCAACTCTTTCTGGAATAGCCTTTCGATATTTTTCTGCGTCTTCTCTTGATTGTCTTCTATTTTCTTTTCTATTTTTTCTTGTATTTTAAGCATTTCTGCCATTATGTCTTTTAAGGAGATTTCTCCATGCGTGGAGAGTCTTCTGGCTGGGATGGGGGTTGTCACTGTCATTGTTAGGGCTGTTGTCGTTGTTGTCGTCGCCATAGAAATCTTACCCTGCTTCAAATTCTGTTTTTCCATTCCTGTGTCTGCCTTCTTGCCTCGCCTGCTCCTCTTCTATTCTGTTCCGCGTTGTTATTTCTCTCTACTGCCACTGCTGCTCCTACTTTCCCTGAAGAGGATTTCTTCGTTCCTTCGTTCCTTCAGCTTTGACTTTCTGTCTGTCCTCTCTCTTGTTTAACTAGCTGTTCCTGAGTTCCTCCTCACTCCCTCCTTGTGGCCCACTTTTTCTTCTGAGTCTCTCCCTTGTAAGTATCTCTTGTATTGGTGTCTATGTTTGTATATATATTTGTTTTTAGTTCTTTTAGGTTTTTGTGACTGTTTTTGCCTCCCGCTTTCCACTCACCCCTTCCTTGCTGTTTCGTCCTCGGCTTTTCCTCTCCTTTCTGCCCTCCTCGTCCTCGTCCTCTGCCTCCCGCTGCCGCTTCTGGCCGCCGCCACCTGGCTGCTGCGATATATTTGCAGCCTTGTAGCTTTGGAGGGGGCTTGGGGCTTCTGCTTCCCTGCCAGCCGCCTCGGCTCGCTGGCGTTTGCAGGGCTTGAGGCTTGAGATGCCCTTCCGGGTTTGCGCGCTCTCGCGCGGGTTGGAGACGCCTCTCGCGAGCTTTCTGTCCTCGCGTTTTTTCGGGGCTCACAATAGGGCCTCTTCGAGGAGAAGATGGGGCAATGCTGACAGGGGATAGGGAAAAGGCAGAACTACTTAATACCTTCTTTGCCTCAGTCTTCTCACAAAAAGAATGTCATCTTCAACCTCAGCAAGATGGAGTGGATGAGGGATTACAGGACATCCAACCCCAAATTGGGAAACAAGTTGTCCAGGAATACCTGGCCGCTCTAAATGAGTTCAAGTCCCCAGGGCTAGATCAACTACACCCAAGAGTATTGAAGGAACTAGCGGAAGTCATTTCGGAACCATTGGCAACCATTTTTTAGAGTTCTTGGAGAACGAGAGAAGTTCCAGCAGATTGGAGGAGGGCCAATGCGGTCCCAATCTTCAAGAAGGGAAAAAAGGATGACCCAAACAACTACCGTCCGGTCAGCCTCACATCGATACCAGGCAAGATTCTGGAAAAGATTGTTAAGACTGCAATTCTATGCTCTTATTTTCATTGGACTTTTGCAAGATTTCAGGATTTGAGGTAGGTGTGAATGTTGCAATTGACCATCTTGATTAGAATTTAATGGCCTAGCAGTTTCAAGATCTGGCTTCTTACTGGGGCCATCTGAGATTGAATAGACTTTTTTAATGGCAAACCTCTGTTTCTACCCTAAAAAGAAGATGAAAAATTACATTGTCACCTAAATATAAGGCAACTTCACTTAGGAATAGTGACATCCTGCCATAAGAAAAAAACTTAATATTTGATCATTCTGAGGAGTCTAACAGAAAGAAAATGAAAAGATCTAAATTGTAACCAGAAAACCAGCCTAGAGGAAATAATGTACCGAACAAGGGAAATTTGCAGGAGTTAAATTTAGCAAATGGAAGGTGTCCTGAGATTACAGTAATTACAAGTAGCTTCTAATTGGATACAAATTTTATGACTACTAGCAAAATAGGATTTTCAACAGGAGATAAATGCTGTTTTGGAGTTGTCCCAAGATAAACATTTGAGAAGAATGAGTGATTTTGTGGATTCTATTGGGACAGCACATTTTCAGAGTGTGCCCGAAAAAGAAACAAGGGACTCTAGTCAGCTTAAAAAACAGTTCTTGAAGCAACAACTTGGGTAAATGAAGACATCCAGCAGTGTGGAGATTCTCCCAGCTTGTGCACCTCAGCAGGGTTGCTGGTAAAGAAGCTGTTGTTAAGGAAGCTGTTAGAAAATTTATTAAAATATTTATTGATGCTGCAATTTCAGGAAAGTATGACATAAATGTAAATAGAAATTGTCAATAATATGAGACAAATCATTAAGTGATGAAGACCATGTTTCTGTCTCTCATTCACGCTCGCATTAATGTTGGGTTGTACCAGTAAATGTTTTCTTTTATTGAAACCTTGGAAACAAAAGCCAGGAAAGTCAAACAAAAAATAAAAAAGGCATTAAGCACACACACCAAATGTGGAGAATAATTTAGAATCCAATTGTTTAGATGCTGTTAGGCTCCAGGATATAATCATAACAACAACTGTGGCAGAACAGAGAAGGAAGATTCAGAAGCCATTTACTGTCTATGGTGTTTCAGTCACCATGGAAACGGCTGATCAAACTCAAACAATTTCATATCAGGACTATTGGGAAGTTTGCAATCAGAATAATATATCAGAGGCTGCTGGAATAAAAGCACCCACACTTTTTCAGTATCTTGTGTAGTATAGCACTCTTCACTAATGGGGATTTCTATAATGTTGGAAGGAAGGGATAGCTTTTTTGTGCATCTACATGGTAGAATTAATGCAGTTTCACACCATTTCAGGGGAAAGTATTTATTTCAGTTTCTTCAGCTCATGACATGAGGAAAGTCTCAGCACTGTGGTGTGATCAAGGCTTTGCCTTCAATAGCCCCTGGTGGCTTCAGTGCAAAGACTGACAATTACTTTGACCTCTCTGTGTGATCATGCCCTGATAGACAGATTCATTCAGTCCATCTTCCAAACACCTGATGACTAGGGATAAAAATAAATATGAAAAAAGCAACAACAACAACAGCAATAACTTTATTTTTAACCCACCGTCTCTCCCACTCAGGGTGGCTTCCATAACCAAAAAATGGCAAACATGTTCAGTAATAAAGTGCAAACATTTTAAAACATACAATTAAAATGAAATAAAACAGCCTTGGTTAAAAACATATAAATGTAAAACATAGAAATCATTCAGTCTGGGATTATAAATAATACAATTCCACAGATGTAAAAAATATAGCTCTTTGATTAATTAAAATAGTCGTTAGCTTTGTCCATCAAGATGTAGTCAGTGGTAAACTATTCATCCTCCTCTCTATAAGCTAGCAAGCAGAAATGGGTTTTTAATTCTTTCTTAGAGAGGACTGAGGGGCTTTTATAATTTGTAAAATCTACCCCTAGGAAGGGAAAATCACTCCTGAAAGAGTTATCATGCGGAAAAGACATCTCCACTGAAGCTTTCTCACCAATCTTTGTTTCAACAACAAACCAAATTTTTCAAAATCCAATTATTACAGGGACAGAAAGGGAGGTGAAATCTTCTAGAGGCAAATACAGCAAAACAAACAAACAAACAAACAAACAAACAACCTTTCTTTCACATACTGCTTTCGAACCAAGTGTCAAACTTCCTCTATCTTTGCATTTCATTTTTTGGCCCAGACAGAGGTCATTTTGAATTCTAATCATATCTTCTGGAATATTAGCTATCCTAATTGGATGTCATCTGTGAATTTGATAAGCATACTCTCTAAACCTTTATTCAAGCCATTAATAAAGATGTTGAACAGAACTGGGCTCAGGACCCTGTGGCACTCCACTAGTCACTTCTTTTCAGGATGAACAGGTACCATTGGTGAGCACCCTTTGGGTTCTGTCACTTAATCAATTAGAAATCCACTTAACAGTGGTATTGTCTAGCTCACATTTTACTAGTTTGTTTGGGAGACCTTGTCAAAGGTCTCACTGAAATCAAGGTATACAACATCCCCAGCATTCCCTGCGTCTACCATGCTGGTGACTCTATCAACGAAGAGATACAATTAGTCTGGCATGACTTATTTTTGAGAAATTCATACTGGCTTTTAGTAATCATAGCATTCTTTTCTAAGTGATTAAAGACTGCCTCCTTAATGATCTGCTCCTGTATCTTTCCCAGTACTGATGACAGGTTGACTGGACAGTAATTATTTATTTTTATTTTTATTTTATTTAAAAAACATGCTTTATCTCTCCAAGGGGAACTCAAAGTGGCTTAACATAAAAGCATTACTACACTATTCAAAATATACAAATATACAAATGTTAAAACAGAATTAAATATAAACAGTATTCAAAATTCACAGTTAAAAACCTTTCAACATGTTCAATGCATACTCAAGTTAAAACCTTCATCTTTAAAAGCCTACACGAGTAAAAAGGTTTTAACCTGCTGCTGCAAGCACCGCAGGGAGGGGGGCATTCTGGCTTCCCTGGGTAGGAAGTTCCAGAGTCAAGGGACAGTAATCGAGAAGGCCTGCTCTCTCATTCCTACTAACCAAGGTTGAGATGACAGTAGGACCAAGAGAAATGCCTCTCCTGAAGATTTCAGGGGCTCTGGCAGGTTCATACAAGGTATGTGGGCAACCAAATAGCCCTGACCTGAACCATCTAGGGCTTCCCGGGCACAATCAAAGCCAGCACTTTTAATTGCGCCCGGAAACAGACTGGCAGTCAGTGGAGCTGATGCAATTGGGGGTGGGGGTGGGGGTGGGTTGTCTGCTCACTTTTAAGTAACTCATCCATCATTAACTCCCTTCTCTTTTAGTGTTCCTGTCCATGGAATTGCACTCAGTATTTCCTTTGAATTCATGTAGTCAGCTTTTCTAAATTCTGGAATACAACTTGATTCAGGTTTTACAAATTCAGAGTATGTCTATCCACCTATTATTTATTTATTTATTTCCTATATTTGTACCCCGCCCTTCTCACCCCTGAGGGAAGACTTAGGGCGGCCTCACAACAAGCACCATACAATACCATCACCATCATAAAAACATTTAACAAATATATTAAAACATTAAAAACAGTTAATTAAAAGCAATTAGTTATAACATGCCAGTTTTGTAGGATTCTTTCCGGCTTGTTCATCCTGAGGACGTGGAGGGGGTCCTTGGGACTGTGAGGGTGACCACGTCAGCTCTGGACCCTTGCCTTCTTGGCTAGAGGTGGGTTGATTGATTGGTTTGTGTTAATCATTATTGCATCGTTGGAGCAGGGGGCATTTCCATCTGGTTCGAAACAGGCTGTGGTTGGACCACTCCTGAAAAAGGCCTCCTTTGACTCCAGTCTTGAGCAACAACAGGCCAATCTCCAACCTCCCGTTCTTGGGCAAGGTGCTGGAATGGGTGGTCACCTCTCAGCTCCAGGGTTTTCTAGATGACATCAACTATCTGGACCAGTCACAGTCTGGCTTCAGGCCTGGTCACGGTGCCGAGACAGCTTTGGTCGCCTTGGTGAATGACCTCCGTAGGGAGCTGGACAGGGGGAGTTTGACCCTGCTGGTTCTCTTGGACATCTCAGCTGCTTTCGATACCATCAAACATGGTATCCTTCTGGGACTACACTCCGGGATGGGCCTTGGGGGCATGGCCTTGTCGTGGCTCCAGTCTTTCCTGGAGGGTCGCTCCCAGATGGTGAAGCTGGGAGACACCTGCTTGGACCCCTGACCTTTGATCTGTGGGGTCCCACAAGGTTCATTCTGTCCCCCATGCTTTTCAATATCTACATGAAACTGCTGGGAGAGGTCATCCAGAGTTTTAGAGATGGATGCCATCTCTACACAGATGATGCCCAACTCTACTACTCTTTTCCACGTAACTCCAAGGAAGCCCCTCGGGTGTTGGATGAGTGCCTGGCCATTGTGACTATCTGGATGAGGATGAATAAGCTGAGGATCATTCCGGACAAGATAGATGTCCTCCTGGTTGATCGTAAGCTGGATCGGGGTATAGGGTGGCAACCTGTGCTGGATGGGGTTGCTCTCCCCCTGAAGTCACAGGTCCACAGCTTGGGTGTCCTCCTGGACTCATCACTTACGCTTGAAGCTCAGGCGTTGGTGGTGGCTAGGAGGGCCTTCACACAATTAAGACTTGTGCACCAGCTGCAACCGTACCTCGTGAAGTCAGATCTGGCCAGGGTGGTCCATGCTTTAGTCACCTCCAGATTGGATTACTGTAATGTACTCTACGTGGGGCTGCCCTTGAAAATGGCCTGAAAATTTCAATTGGTACAATGGGCAGCAGCCAGGTTACTAATTGGTGTTCCTTATAGGGAGTGGTCAACCCCTCTGTTTAAGGAGCTACATTGGCTGCCGTTCATTTTCTGGTCCCAATTCAAGGTGCAGGTTCTTGCCTACAAAGCCCTGAATGGTTTGGGATTCGTCTACCTGCATGACCGCATTTCTGTGTACAAACCCACATGATCTCTTCGATCATCTGGAGAGGCCCTGCTCGTGCTCCAGCCTCCTTCGCAGGCACGATTGGTGGGGATGAGGGAGAAGGTCTTCTCGGTGGTGGCCCCCCAACTCTGGAACTCACTTCCCAAGGACATCAGGCATGCCCCAACATTGGCAGTCTTTAGGAGGAGCCTGAAAATGTGGCTGTTCCAATGTGCCTCCCCAGAATAAGGAAAATAATTCCCTGCAATATGTCCTCAGAATGCACTTTAACTATTGGATTGGGTTGGACTGCGCTCCCCTCACTTCTTTTAAAACCCTCCTATCAGATCTATCCTACCTTGTTCATGCCCAGCGTTTATTTTTTAAATTTTAAACTTTTATTTATTTATTTATTTATTTGCAGTATTTCTATACCGCTTTTCTCACCCCTAGGGGGACTCATTTGGCCTGGCCATAGGTTTTTAAATCCTTGTGTGTTATTGTTTATTGCTCATTGTTTATATGTGATTTACATTAATTGTATTGCATTGTATTGTTTTTGTTTATTGCTTTCTTGTTTTATTGATGTGTTGCTGGGCTTGGCCTCATGTAAGCCGCTCTGAGTCCCTTGGGGAGATGATGGCAGGGTATAAATAAAGTTGTTGTTGTTGTTGTTATTATTATTATTATTATTATTATTATATCATTCAAACCTATCTTTTCAGTCAATAATCAAACAGAAGGGGTTCCAAGTGGTTCTGTAGA